>NC_139579.1:3233574-3371074 GCF_946808225.1 Silurus aristotelis
ATTTCACACGGTGAGTTTATTCAGCATGGTCAGAGCTCAGCTACACCTCAGCATGGATGTCATTCTTATAGCATATATATATATATATATATATATATATATATATATATATATATATATATATATATATATATATATATATATATATATATATATATATATATATATGTCATATCTTTTTTTTTACCCACACAGTTGAATCTGATCTTCTGATGTCTGTCAATGATTTTAGTTTGAAATGGCAACACATTTAAAGTGCAGTATTTCCACTGGGGCATTGATGCTACAATTGTTTGACATTCCGGTGGGACTGAATTTCACAGTTTTTGAATGATTATAAGAAATGTATCATGTGTGAAAACAAAAAGAAACAGTTGTGCACAAGTGGTTCTTATGGGACTTCAACTGGCAACCTTCATACTGAATGATCTACATCTGTATTTTTCTTCATTACTGATATACAGACAAACTTTTTCTCAAAAAAAACTAAAATTTCTTACAACCTGCAGTCCAACTATTCCTCTGGATATTTCTGCAGATCAACAGTATACACGTGAATTCAAAATGCACATTTGAGGATGCGATATCAATTCTGTTCGGTAAATGAGTCCCATCACTTGACCCAGTTCACAGCTGAGTTGACTCACAAATTTGGGACATTTTGATGAGTTGTCCTGCCTGTCTCTGCTTGATATTGCAGAAACTCTAAATAGTCTAATGCAGCTTACTCTAAATATCAAACATTTGATTAGATCAAATCTACGAAATCGAATGTAAATTTAGCAAGACACTACAAACACATCACTGAGTTGACGTAACTGTGCTGTAGTGTCTGTAGTGATTCATCAGGAAGCAACATTTGCATTAATACTGATAATTTTACATCCGCTAACATACTGTTTATATGCAGGACATCGTCATGCTGCTTCATGCACACCCACACACACCTACCTCAGAATTCAACACACAGCTGAGACTTAAACACATGGTTCACCATTAACCCCAATGAACAGCTCAGGTGGTAAAAAAATGTGTTTTGATTTCATTACCTGCACCTACATTGCCTCATATAGTCCTCTGTTTGTGAAGACATTTAGTAGCTTCAAATAACATGCAAATATGCGCATTCAGTATATATTGTTTTGCTGAGATTTGTGTGGGTATGTGTGTGTGTGTGTGTGTGTGTGTGTGTGTGTGTGTGTGTGTGTGTGTGTGTGTATCGCTGTAATAATTTCAGACATGTGTGTCTTAGTGTCACGTATAGCAGCATTCCTTGGCTTTAAACATTCTTTCACAGCCGATCCTAATGGAGTGATATATATTATTTCTTCAGGCATCCGGAGTGTGTGTGTGTGTGTGTGTGTGTGTGTGTGTGTGTGTGTGTGTGTGTGTGTGTATATGTAACAGCTGTGGGTTATGTCGGATATAATATGTGTGTTTAATCGCTGTTCCTTAACGTTTATTCACAATCTATTGTGCCACCATCTGCGGGCAAGCGGCAGGGGTCACGACCCCTATACGGCATCATCAAAAGGAGATGGGGACTGTGGAAGTGTGGAGGAAGGTGAATTGTGTGTGTATTGTTATCTGACCTCCTGCCAGCGAGTGCACACTCACACACACACACACACACACACACACACATGGCCTTGTCTTCTCAAACCCCCTGAGTCAGGAGGCACAGGAGTCATTTCACTAGTCAGCATTATTTTCATACAGATTTCTGTGTGTGTGTGTGTGTGTGTGTGTGTGTGTGTGTGTGTGTGTGTGTGTTTGAGAGAGTGTGTTCAAAATCAGCTTTGCTAACAATATGTTTGTCCTTATCTTTTCACCTGGAAAACCCCCAGAATATATAAATTAAAGTGGGCATGAGTGAAACTAGCATCAGTAAACATGCTAACCTACATGTGTAGTGAAGCTGCATATTTGAAAGTCAACTAGCGAAAGCTAAACAAAAAGACAATTATTCTTTTTATTATTATTTAAGGAATCAAAATGGACAGTTAACTAATTTACGAACTAATTTAGAGAAGAGAAGAGAAAAGAAGAGAAGAGAAGAGACGCTTTTATAGCCATTTTTTTGGGTCAAGTTGCACAAATGATTTAGCATTAGGATTAGCTTGCTAATCAACATTGACCCAAAAAAATGGCTATAAAAGCGTCTCTTCTCTTCTCTTCTTTTCTCTTCTCTTCTCTTCTCTTCTCTTCTCTTCTCTTCTCTTCTCTTCTTTTCTCTTCTCTTCTCTTCTCTTCTCTTCTCAAGATTTCAGCTATGCTAGCTAACCAGCCCTCAAGTGAGTTACCTTACCACCTGCTTCACTGTTTTTCTTCACCATTGTCATGTTTGTTCTACTTTTTTATTGCATCCCCTCTCTGACCATACGCTAGACTTTTCACCTGGGACACACAGAGAGATCCTAATCAAAATAAGTCTGTGTGTTTTGGGTGAGAGTCACATTCTGGCCATCTGCTGAGACAGCTGTGTGTGTGTGTGTGTGTGTGTGTGTGTGTGTGTGTGTGTGTGTGTGTGTGTGTGTGTGTTGTGATTGGGTTCAAGTTTTGCAGTTTTCGAGTTTCAGATAATGATAATTTACTAGGAGGAATGTAATGGAATTAACTTCTTTATCAGTCGTAAAAACACACCGTGTACAACAGCTGCCATGTGCCATTAGCACAGGCAAGATTTCAGACACATCATGACCACAGTGTTAAAAGATTCTATCATTTTGACATAAACCTTTAAAATAATTGAAATTGACATTTATAGCTCAACAAGTCCTGCACTTCGAATGTACACTTCGAATGGAAATTCTAATAGAATTAGAGTGTACATTAGTCAAACTCAATTGGGGCAGGAGAAGTATATATTAACTGTTCAACATATTAATCTTCATCAATTCCTGATTCAGATGTTCAACATTTGAAACCTCTTTGGGGTCACAAATGGTCTAAGAATGGTATTATTTGACTGGTAGATATGCTTGTAGATGTTGTGCAATCGCAGGTCATAGCCTATAAAGGGTAATTATTGCACCTAGATGCCTGTTGTAAGGATTATGCCATGTTTCAAAGACTACGTTTCACACAAGTCACTACACCAACTCACATACTTGTTTTTGCACCTGATTCACATTTCACATTCATTAGCACTTTGTCTTTCCTTCGTCTACCCAGTATTGTTTTATCTCATGCTGCCGGTTTTGTCTTTGCTCAGGTTTATTTTGTCTTGTTTGTGCACTAGTTATTTTGTTCTTTGGTCATTGTGTATAGGTTTCATGTTTACACATTAAAAAAAATATCTCACTTGAATTCTTTTGCTCCACACTTCATCGTTCTTTGCATTATCTGACACTTGTTGAGAACATTTTTAACCTAATGAGTCTCTTTAGGATGATGCTT
This sequence comes from Silurus aristotelis, assembly GCF_946808225.1. Lineage (NCBI taxonomy): Eukaryota > Metazoa > Chordata > Actinopteri > Siluriformes > Siluridae > Silurus > Silurus aristotelis. The sequence goes on from NC_139579.1 coordinate 3,236,974, forward strand.
TCAATTTTCCCATCTTCCTCAGTGGTTATGACCCTCATGTCTATGTAGGTTCCCTCGTTTTCTCCTACCTCATAAAAACTTAGATGGATTTTGCCTGCCAAGCTTTTCAAAATTTGCTCCTAACTTTGTGTGGGGGTTTGTGTATGGTGACTTGTGATCGACTGGGGATGCACCCCATCCATTGTGCCTTCTCAAAGAAGATGTATTTTTGTAGACATATAATACATGTTGCTATGCAACCTCAAATTTACATCTTATACAGTTACACTGGAAATGTCTCATCTTCTTTCCTCTCCTACTTTCTTTTGGCACTGATTAATTATGAGCAATGGGTGAAAAACAGCTCAAAATCTGTTAAAAAGTCAAGGAGATTGTATCAGATGTTTCAGAAGAGTAAAAGCCTTATGATAACGAATGTATCATCATGACGTGTTAGTTGTTGGTGTGAGGGTCTGTGATGCACCATATGCGTGTGATGCACTTTTCATAGCCCACGCTTTCTAATTCAAAGACCTGGTTACAGAAAGGATTATGTGCAGTCTTACAATCTTTTATCATTAGATTTAATGTTAACAAAAAAACAAGATTAAATTAATAAACTAGTATTACTAATCTAAGAAATACTGTATAAAGCATAGAAGACTGTACTGGATTGTGATTAGATATCAAGAAATGTATGGTATGGTCAAGTTTCATATCCAAACGTATCAATTTCCGATGTATATTTGACAGACATTATTATCTCACTCTAGAGCAACTTAGAAATATTTCCTATGCAGTTGAGGGTTAAGAACCTTGCTGCAATGGTAGTTTGTTTGTACTGGGATTTGAACGTATAACCTTTAGAATAGACATTCAATATCTTACCAACTGAGCCACCATTTTCAATTAATTCAGAAATTATTGTAAAACAAAAATAAACAGATAGGGCAAAGAGCAACATTTAAATAAAGCAGATTAAAATCGCAGGAATGTCAAAACAGCTCTTCTCACATGCTGTAATGTCCCAGAGATTCACTGAACCAGGCACATTTGGAGAACCCAAACATCAGAAACTGGCCTAAAAACAAGAACCTATACATATTAATAATAACACTAATAATTTCATTCATAAGGAATATACTTATTGTGTCTGAATCTCTTAGAAACTCTATAAGATTCACATAGTTATAGTTATAGTTATAGGTTATTTTGCAGTGTAGAGTTACCAACTGTAGCCTATTTGGTGCTATGTACATAGTCTTTAGCCTTAGGTACACTATTACAGAAATGAGACCACCATAAGACATTCACTGAGCAGATATTATTTGGGTGTACCTACCTAGAACAGTAGTGACATGTACAACTAGTAACTTATTGAAAAAATGTCAGTATTTGTTCAGGGAAAGTTACTCATATTAAGTGTTGGGTTGCGCAGGACCCTAAGTAGATTTTCTTACCTTTGTATAGTTCATGTCTCTAAGGTTATGGTGTATCTCATTTGTCAAATTCATAAGATGTAACATAAAAACAAGAGACAATTTAACACGTGAACTCAATCCTGAGAAGATATGGAGGTCAGCAATCGATGATTTAAAGGAACGATGATATTTTTTGCATAGTAACTGTTTTTGTTTGTTTGAACTGATGATTGCATCCCTGCTTACATCCCGTTATTTGTTTACACTATGGCACAAAGACATTGCTGTTATCAGTTCTTGTGTGTGCGCGTGTGTGTGTGCGCATGTGTGTGTGTGTGTGTGTGTGTGTGTGTGTGTGTGTGTGTGTGTGTGTGTGAGAGTAAACATCAGCATCATGTAAAAAAAAAAAGAGGATAATTTATCATTTCTGGGAAGATCTTCACTTATTGTAAACTGTTGAACCTTAGGGAGCTCATGTGATATGTGCTGCACTATGGGCAACTCTGTTTATGTGTGTGTTTGTGTGTGTATGCGTTTTTGTGTGTGTTGTTTGTGTTGTTGGTATGTGCAGCCAGGGTGATCAGAATAATCAGCGCTTTTGTTTCAATGCCTGACATCATCCCCTGGGGATTAGATTGTGTTTTGCATCTCTACATGCTGTGTGTGTGTGTGTGTGTGTGTGTGTGTGTGTGTGTGTGTGTGTGTGTGTGTGTGTGTGTGTGTGGACACACATATAATGCTCCAAGAGAAAACAGGGCTTGTTGCATGACCTTCATCTGATCACTGGTGTCACATTACTTTAAATCCTTCTAGTAAACTTTCAAAGACTGTGGAATCGGTTTCAAGGTGTGCTGTAGCTCCTCCTGCACTTTGTGGAGGTCTAATCTTTATATCTTGTCATTTTTAATTTGTCACGTGTCTATAAACATGTGACATTTCGATGTTTTTTTTCTTTTATTATTGGAAATGTCAGATGATGAGTTACTTTGTCCTAGAGGTTCATCCCTGCTTCCCAGACATATAGACTCACATAGAGATTCAAACAGACTACTTCCCTAAGGGGGTCACAGATGTTTCTGCATCCCAGACAGTGGTTGCTTGGCAGCTCAGGAAGTGTTAATTAGGCCAGTGATGGGGTGTGCTGTGTATGAGTGTTGGAGGCAGTGTGTGACTGTTTGTTACTGATTCTCAGCAGTATTTAATGGGTTCTTCTGGACTCCTGTGAATGTTGAGGTCCTTTAGGGGGTTCCTTTCTTGACATATAAAGAACAGCATCATTCATGAAAACAACACTGACTGATTTTTATTAGTTGGTTTCAATGGTTTGATAGATAAACCAACCTTTTACATACTGACCTCTGGGACTAATTTGGGAAAACTTATTTCACTTGTTCGATTGTATTCAGAGGGTAATGTTTTTAGCAAATGATTTCCCAATCATCTTAGCATGGATTTTAAATGTTTGTTTTTTTTTTTTAACTGGGATACTTTCTGAGTAAATCTGTTAAAAACACACTAAATGTTGCATTAAATCAAAACCATATAGCATTACAATATAATCTTAATATCTAGCCAAAATATCTCGTTTAGATATGCCAAAAGCTATATATATATATTTTGTCTGGACAAAGAATTAGCATGCTGAAACTTGGGGTATGAAATGCCTGATAAAAGCATTTGTTTCAGGGTGTCAACTATGTACTCGTCCATGGCTTTGTTCTCAGCAGAGAATGAGCTTGGAAGTTTATTGTCCGAAAGCAAATCAGTAGAACATGTACAGGATCTGTGAGAAAGGACAGCAACTTAGCTTTGCTGAAGACCTCCTGATATTTGGAGCAGCAGATTTTATTTCTAAAATTGAAATAAAAAAATTTAACATTTGGGAGACAAAGCTAGTATTTTTCATCCTGACCAGGTTATTTTGATGATGTGGATTTGCAGCCATGGGAAACCTTAACACTATGGGATAATTAGCAGATTTGGTAACAAACGGGCTGTGGGCTTTAATAAGGATTGGCATTTTTATTGGTTGCAGTGAAATTCAGTGAATGGTGGACTGCATTACTAGGAAAGGTTATCACTTGGGAAGACATCATTACTTGCATATTGGAGAGGCATAGCTCTCAACACTGTAACTGAATTACTTGATGTTTTTTTTTTTTTGTAAGGATAATCGTGGGCTCATTTGATGTTCACAACAGAAATAAACTAATCCAAATTTGTGACCAAATCTGTGAGCAAATCTTGATCTATACCAGAACTGACAGTCAGGCTCTTTTGGGGCTACATATGCAGTTCCAGGTTGCCTGCTTCCGAACTGGCATGTAGATGTCCACTGCCAGAAATCGCCTCAAATTCATCACAATCTCACTCCCTCTCACTTTCTCTCCCCCTTTCTCCCTTTTTCATCTCATCCATGCATTACTTCCAGGACAAGTCAGACATCTGTTACTCAGTATCGCCCTTTCCTTTCCTGCTCTCCGCACTCTTTCTCCACCTCTCCTGCTGTGCCATCCCCTCATTATTTGATAATGAGTTCTTGCCCTATTCCTTCATTTTGTCATTCACGCACACTCTTTTTCTCTCACTTGCTGTCTGTTATGCTCTTTCGCATAACTCCGTCTTTCATCATCTCGCATTTGCTCTCCTGTCAGAGGATGTAAATTCATATCTTGTCCGTTTAAGCAGTCAGATCATTTTTGGGAAGTTTTTTTTTTACTAAGAAGAAAAGCAGGATGCTGGATTTGAACAGGGCATGTTGATGCTGCATGCTGAAGCTTTTTGACAGGAAAGAAAAATGTCTTTTCTCTCCTCTCATCTGCTCTCCTGTCGACTTTCCTCTCACAGAGAGAAATTGTTGCATTCCAATGGCAGTTTTTACCAGTAAATCAGCAACCCATTTTGATTATTCTTGATCAATCTTATTCATTCATTATCACGTTTTCTGTGTAAAGCTGCTTTAAGACAATGCCCATTGTTAAAAGTGCTATACAAAAATATGAATTGAACTGACTTAACAACAAAATGGGTAGTGGCTATACTTTGACCTCAAAACAATTTCCAATAGAGTATTTGTATTTTACTACATTGCTTTTTTCAGTTTTCACCATCCATTTATCTTTTATATCTTTATACTGGCTCCCTGGTATCACTTAGTTTTTTATTTGTTTTTTATTTTTTATAGTACTGCAAGCAGATTTGATGACTAAGACTATAACATCTTACCCAGATTAATATGAGAATAAAAAGCATGAGTACGCACATTGGTGACTTAGTAGTGACAGCAGGGCTTCTAGATGATGTCTGCTAAAGTTCTGCCCCTCTCTGAGGGACTTTTTCAGATTGATAGATGAACAGTTGAGTGCAGAAAACAGAGCATGACATTATTTTACTGAAGGTGCTTTGCTGTCACCCAAACCTTGCCCCCTTATTTGGAATGAGGCACCATGCTGTCAGACAAGAGAATCAATTGTAAAAGACAAGGTAATAGAGAAAGGTCAAAAAGATAAGTTATGACTATGTCCCAATTCTGCTTGTGTCCTTCCCCGTGCTGCATGCAGCTTCTCACAGGCTAATGAACATCATATCTCATAAATGCAAATAAGGAAAAGCAGGTCAAAAGAACTGCAGAATGGAAAAAAATATATTTCTGTCTGGCTAGAATCTTTGCTTGCTCTCTTTATGTTTGACCAGCCACTGACTGCACATTACACTAGACTGGTGTAGAAGAGATAGGTGTTGGGATTTAGAAACATTAGCTATACTTACAGCATTTAGGTACTTAAGTACTGTATAAGCATAGCAATAAAACAAATGTACATTTTACCTTTTTGTATGCTCCTAAATTATTGAAAAAAAAAAAAAAACCTGCTTGTGTTTTAAAGGACACTGCTAAGGCCAGCCAAAGAGCTGCAGCATTTTCCCCAGTATCCAGCACATATGATGAAGTGCTTTTAGGAAATGGGGACATGCACTGACACCCAGTGTCCTAGTTTGCCTTTTCTGGCCTAAATGTCATATTATTTTTGCCTGCATCAAATGGGACATTTTCAGTCCAACATTACTCTATGTAAAAACACTTGCACTCACAGATACATAACTCACACATACATATTATTACGTACTAGTAACTCAACGTAACTTAATGTGGTAAATCTGGATAAAACAACCCAAACATATTCTCTTAGAAACCTTAACCTGAAAATAAAAGTACAATTATTCTAATCAAAAGAGGCAGCTGTCTAACGCTACTCATTCCAGCTTGTTTCATAAAGTATTCTTGCAAATGACTCATTCTGAAAAGGTGATAGTACTCAGTGAGTGGTAATACTCATAGTGAAAAGAGAACTGATGAAGACCTACTCATAGGTGGAGGGAACATGAAAGCAGGAATAAGGAAGTCATTTTTAGACAATGTGTTTCTGCAGTAGGATGATTTTCAGATGCACAAAGCTCTAGTCACACTCACGATGTGTGTGTGTGTGTGTGTGTGTGTGTGTGTGTGTGTGTGTGTGTGTGTGTGTGTGTGTGTGTGTGTGTGTGAGAGAGAGAGAGAGAAAAAGATTTCGTGTGTGCGTGGGTGAACTCTAAATGGCCGTCAGGATATTTTTGTAGGCGAAAGTAAGGCCCAGGTGCAATGCAATTACAGATATATTAGCTCTATTTTTGAGACTTGCTAGATTTTACTGTCAAATATGACCAAAAAAAAAAGGAAATTGAACTTTAAGAAATCATATTGTGTAAAATGTTGACATCAAATAGAGCTGCGCACCGCATTGCCCACTATCTTTTCTGCAAAATTTTATCTGTCCTCATTCTTGCATGATAAAACTGATGTAGGTGAGGAGACCTGGGGTGGAATCAGCATTCCAATTCAACCTAATAGGGTGAGTAATTATTAGGGTTGAGGTCAGTGCTCTATTGCAGTCCACTCATTATCTGTCACTTTAACCCAATTAACTATATCTTTATGGAGCTGGCTTTGTGCACAGGTGCATTGTCATGCTGGAATACGTTTGGGTCTCCTAGTTCAAATGAAGGGAAAATGTAATGTTCTCATAACCAAAGACATCCTATACAGTTGTGTGCCTTCAATTGTTTTTGTTTGTACCAGTTTGGAAAAGAATTTTCACAATTTTTTTTGTGTCCCAATTTTTCAGGTGTCCCAATTTTTTTTGTCCATATAGTGTAGCTGTCTTAAAATACAGCAGGGAAAAACACAGTACTGATAATCTAGACAAAGAATGAAGGCAGTTTTCTCTGTATATTTATTAAGGAACATTTAACTTACAGTTGAAAGAGAAAGAAAAACATTAATATCTGTCTCACTTCTCATGCAGAAACCACACTTTCTTTTTTGATCAGACAGAATTTTTTTCCTCTCATTTTATCTGATTTCCATTTATTTTTCATCTTTCTCTGAGATGATAAAGATTTAGATCTAACATATAGAATGGGTCACATTTTACTAAATATTCTTTGTGCACTTTTGACAATTGAAAAATGTCGAATCTGATGAATTTGTGTACGTTTCATTGTTGAGAATTTTCAATTCAATTAAACTTCATTTTGTATTGCCCTTTTTAACAATCGACATTGTCCCAAAGCGACTTTAAAATTTTTGTGTAATTAATTAGTCCCTGTGCTTTAATCCTTAATGACCAAGCCAGTAGCAATAGTGGCAAGGGAAAAAACTGAACAGAGAAATAGTGTGAGGAAGGAACATTGAGAGGAACCAGACTCAAAACAGACTCATCATGGATGTGGATGTTTTAAGCATGAGATCAATTAAATGAAATTCAATATTCTTATATTTCAAGATACAGTGTAATTTGAACCATTTTTAAGGTTAATGTGGTATTTATCTGAAGTATGCTCTTTATAGTAGGTTGTCATGAAGGACACTTTTCTGGTTTGAATTTTTCTTTTAAAGACACATTTTCAAAATTAAATATCCGTGAATTACAAATGGCACACACATCACATTCTGATCTCATTCATGTTTTGGTAGCTAAATGATCACAAATCCCCAGTCACACTCCAAAAATGTATTGGAAGTCCATTTCCAGAAATGATCAAAGGGAGAACATATTGGGAAGATGATTTTCAACAAGCATGTACATGAAACTATTGAATAATCTTTTGATATCATTATTATTATTAGTAGTAGTAATGAAGTGTGGATGTATGTGTTTGTGTATTACAGGGTGAGAAACACTCCTCTGACAGTTAAAGTGTCCTCTGACATCCAAGTCCACCTGAGCAAAAAAGTAAAGGCCGTGACAGTGGAGACGAGACCTGGACAAACCACGGTTGACTTCAAGAAAAGTCGCTCGGGATTCACTTTAGTGCTTCCTCCTTAGGAAAACAGCACCCGATTGGCTGAAATAAAACATGATGTATGCCAAGGAAAACATATTCTCAGTGGGAAAAACTGACTGCTCTAATCAAAACTCTTACTTAAATACAAAATCCAATGGCTACACTTTTTATATGCATAGGAATATTTTTGTTACCAGATGTGTTTATATCGTTTAAGTAGAGCACATTTTTGTATTCTCTCTGCAGTATTGATCAATATCAGGTATTACTATTAATGTTTTTGCACTTATTGTGCCTTTAATACTTGCCTATTTAAAGCATTGCTTTAGAATTCCATGTTCCTAATATGGCTGGAGAAGTATTTTTATATATGGTGATATTGTGCATTTTATTTATATAGACTGATAAGTGGCCATTTTCTAAAACAATCATATCAAGTATTAAATTATTAATGATTTAGTTACAAAAGTATTTAATTTATCTGATTTTATTAAGAGACATTTTATGAAGAGAAAGTTATCATGAAACGTTACAATGTGTTAAACCACCGCATTGTTAAATTCTTTAATCTGATTGGTCAGAAGGTGGTAGTTAAAGTTCCAACACACCAGCCTCACAGCTTCATATGAATGCACTCATTCTAATGTCATCGTTATTAACTATATTATGGGCTGCATCACAGCAACTAATCATGTCTTGCTTTTCTCAAACAGCACACCTCCAAGTGTTTTATAACTTCATAGATGTTTCGAAAGTTTATTAAAATGTTTTAATGTTGTCATTTATTTCAAACTAATTGTTAATATGATGTAAAATTTTCTTCAAAGGGCCTTCAGAAGAATTCAGAATGATAATATATAGCATAAAAAATGTGAATGAAGAGGCTTTTATTGCCATTTCAACCATATATAGCTGATGCAGTACACAGTGAAATGAGACAACATTTCTCCAGAACCCTGGTGGTGCATAAAACAACATAGAGCTACATCACACAGCATAGAGCTGCATCACACAACATAGATCTAAATCACAACGTAGAGCTACATCACACAACCTAGCTCTAAATCACACGACATAGAGCTACATCACACAACATAGAGCCACATCACACAACATAGAGCTACATCACACAACATACAGCTACATCACAAAATAGAGCTACATCATACAACATAGAGCTACATCACACAACATAGATATACATCATACAACATAGAGCTACATCACACAACATAGAGCTACATCACACAACATAGATCTAAATCACACAACATAGAGCTACATCACACAACATAGAGCTACATCACACAACATAGATCTAAATCACACAACATAGATCTACATCACAAAACATAGAGCTACATCATACAACAAATAGCTACATCACACAACATAGAGCTAAATCACACAACATAGAGCTACATCACACAACATAGAGCTTCATTACACAACATAGAGCTACATCACACAACATAGATCTACATCACATAACATAGAGCTACATCACACAACATAGAGCTACATCACACAACATAGAGCTACATCACACAACCTAGCTTTAAATCACACGACATAGAGCTACATCACACAACATAGAGCCACATCACAAAACATAGAGCTACATCACACAACATAGATCTACATCACACAACATAGAGCTACACCACACAACATAGAGCTAAATTACACAACATAGAGCTACATCACACAACATAGAGCTACACCACACAACATAGAGCTACACCACACAACATAGAGCTAGATTACACAGCATAGATCTACATCACACAACATAGAGCTACATCACACAACATAGATCTATAACACACAACATAGAGCTACATCACACAACATAGAGCTACATCATACAACATAGAGCTACATTACACAACATAGAGCTACATCACACAACAGAGAGCTACATCACACAACATAGATCTAAATCACACCAAATAAAGCTACATCACACAACACAGAGCTACATCACACAACATATAGCTACATCACACGACATAGAGCTAAATCACACAACATAGAGCTAGCTCACACAACATAGAGCTACATCACACAACAGAAAGCTACATCACACAACATAGAGCTAAATTACACAACATGGAGTTTCATTACACAACATAGAGCTAAATTACACAGCATAGAGCTACATCACGCAACATAGAGCTACATCACACAACACAGAGCTACATCACACAACTTAGAGCTACATCTCATGAGACAAACAGAAACAGAGACTGACAGACACAGCAGCCACACCTTCTTCACTGGGACTCACAGCCACACATCCTACACTTGCATTTTTTTTTAAACAAAAAATAAGAATACAAAAAACACAGTGCTAACTAATAATAACAGAAGGAATGAAGCATGTAGACAGGAGCATGATACATCAATAGTGTCAACATTTGTCTTGTCTCTTGTCTTGTCTTTGTGTCTTGTAGTCTCACCTCTCGCTTTTTTTCTTTGCTTTTTACCTTTTCACACCATGTCCTATCTGACAAGGGATGCTTACAGAAACAGTAGAGAAACAGAAAACCTACATTAATGTTTTACCTGGTGGCTTGTCTGACCTGTAGTTCAGATTTTATTCACAATCAGATCAGGTCTGAATTCTTTCTCACTTTTTTTTAGCAAACAGCTGTGTGGCCAGGAATAAATCTTTCCTCCGCAACCACCATTTTAACACCAACTACCAAAAATATGACTCATCCATGAAGATGGCTGGATCACAGGTTTCAGCCCTGTATGTGTGAATGCTGGTCTGATTTTGTCTTCTTTTATATTCTGCCTGTTTTCTACTTTATTTTTTCGATATCCTGTGTACACTTTGCTGGCCATAAGCTTCGACATCTACCGAATTTCCTCATTCTGTCTGTCTGTCTGTCTGTCTGTCTGTCTGCCTGCCTTTATATTTATCTCTCGTTTATCTTTTTTTTTCTTGTAGTTCTGGTTGAATATTTTTAGTCAGCGGCTGTTCCTTCCAATGGGGGTTCTGTCTTTCTTAGATATTTTTTTTGTTTCATGCTTTCTTTCTTGAACTTTTAGTAGAGTTTTATTATTCTGAGGTTGCTCCTTTGGATTTGGTGTCTTTCTTTCTTTCTTTCTTTCTTTCTTTCTTTCTTTCTTTCTTTCTTTCTTTCTTTCTTTCTTTCTTTCTTTTTTTCTTTCTTTCTTTTTTTCTTTTTTGCTTGCAATTTTAGTTTAACTTTTATCAGTCAGTTCTTTCTTTCTTTCTTTCTTTCTTTCTTTCTTTCTTTCTTTCTTTCTTTCTTTCTTTCTTTCTTTCTTTCTTTCTCTCTTTCTTTCTTTCTTTCTTTCTTTCTTTCTTTTTTGCTTGCTTGCAATTTTAGTTTAACTTTTATCAGTCCTTTCTTTCTTTCTTTCTTTCTTTCTTTCTTTCTTTCTTTCTTTCTTTCTTTCTTTCTTTCTTTCTTTCTTTCTTTCTTTCTTTCTTTTTCCTTATTTTCCTAAATCATTTCCCGCAGTCATGGGGTCCCATTCTGTTGTTTGTTTGTTCGTTTCAACTTTTCCTTACTCAATGGCTGTTCTTGCAGTCGCTGCTGACTCAGAATTCAAGATCAGTGTCAGTTTTGATTCCTCTGGTCAATAATGTGCCTCTGTCAAAGTTTAAACAATCAGCTGTTTATTTTGGGGATTTTCTTGTCCAATCAATCGCGTATCAGGCATGAGAGCGTGTCCTATAGCAGGGCTTGCTGAGTGAAAAACCTTGGCTGTGTCTTATAACAGGCTCCTTGTTCTCCGGCTGAACTCGCAGATGCTCCCCGCAGCTGTGAGAGTCCTATCAGTGCTGGGAGAAAACACTTCTTTCTGACAAATCACTCACTCATTGTACCACCAGTTATTTCTCCTTGTTCAGCACATAGAAATGTTTCAGTGTTATAGTTTTCTAATTCTTTAAGGATTTTTTCATTCTCCAAGGTAATATTTACTGCACAAAGAATGTCATGTTAGAAACTGATGTTCATGTTAGGACTTTTCACTTTTTTTTTGGAACATTCAAATATGCAATGAATTCATCAGAGCCACCAAAATGAGATGCCCATATATTAATATTTTAGCCAAGACTTTTGAAATGTTATAGTACATACTTTATTTATAACACAAATGCAGTAATGCATGTAGTGATAAATGGACTACACATTTTAATGGGACATTTCTGTCCATATTCCTTACTTTCTCATAAAGCAAATGCGGAATACTAATGTTTATTATTTTTATTCACAGATTTGACTATTGTCTATACTATCTTGCATGCAAAGATAAATTAGATTGTTAAATGTAAGTGTGAGAGTATTCTGATTTATGAGAAAAGCATCAGTAATTAGTCATCAGTTTTAAGCAAGCAGGCGTATAAAAGCATAAAAGTAACAACAGATAATGTGATATAGATATAGATATAGATATAGATAAAGGATTCTATATATATTTTAATTTAAAGACTGTGATGAAGCAGTTTGGAAAAAAAAATTATATTAAGTCTATTCTCCCTTTAAAATCTGTAAAAAAATAAAAATAATTTAGTTATATTAAAGTCATTGTTAAATGGTAAAGATACATTATACAGGTCAGTGATTAATATGACTGAAAAGGGATCACAGTTACCTTGTAATGTTAAATGATTAATAATTAGTTCATGGATATAACAAAGACATTTGTTTAATTTTGTTCCATAAATGTGCTTCACAGTAGCAGATTTGACTAGTAGTAAGGCAGAAAACAGTAGTCACCATAGTGACATCTTAGATCCTGGTATGTCTTTACACTCGCAAATTCCTCTCTTGGTTTTGGTCAGCTTTGGTTTTGTTTTTTCAGTTTGAAGTTGCACTTTGCTTTTAGGTCTCAGGTTAGTTTTAAGATTTTGCATTTATAGACTTTTTTATGCTGGAACAATACTGTCTCCTTAGAAAAGCTTTACTAATTCTAAGTATTATATTGTTTGTTATTAGGTTTACATTATGTGGAACATCCACCATATATATCTAGGTATACTAATTCAATTATATTAATATGGATGTCATTTGTCTTTCTGTTAAAGCAACCATTAGGGTTGCTGTAGTAGAAAATCAAAAACATCTCAACAAACAGATTCGGGAAATCAACAACACTGTAGTCTACGTAGTAAGATCATCCCAAGCCTTTAAACATGTATAAATACAGCTTACAAAATGTAGATTTGAAATACAATTATAAAAAAAAAAAACAAGCAAAAAATCAACTACAATTTTTCCCTAAACTTCTGAACAAACAACCCAATGCTCTAAAATAATGCTTTCAGTCTCATCCTTTGAAAGTTTGTATCAGGAGACCCTTTAGTCCAGACAACAAAGAAACCTTGCTGTCCACATTGCTGAGGTGATTTGTGTTTATCACAGAAAAAAGGAGGGAGGACAGAGTTAAAAGTTAGCGTCCAGAAGAACAGCCTCACCATCTGCACTAAACCTTAGCTCTTTAATTCCTTCATCACTCCTCCTTTTCCTCCTCCTCCTCCTCCTCACCCGTTTGTCCTTTAGGAACCAGTGTAGCATGGTTTTTAACATTACTCACAGATGTGTCCTTAAAACTAGTGCCACCAGAACGAGTTCTCAAAAGCTTTTTCAGCCATGGTACACCTGTCAGTTTTGTTCCACAATGTTCTTTGGCCAAATAAAACCCCTGCTTTCAGTTTCACTGCAGTGTGGTTTGCTTTTCTTAACCCAGAAGAGGAAGCCGCTCATGAAATAAGATGGTGAAGTGATTACACCTGAAATCTGTAAAATCATTATCACCCTTAGCAACTTACAACCATCTTATTCATAAAACTGAGCAGTTAAGGGGTCAAGGGCCCAGGAGTGGGAGATAAGTGGTGGGATTTAAACTCAAGATCTTTGGCTCAGAAGTACAACATCTTAACCACTGAGCTACACTGTCCACCAGAGTAATTCTTACTACCTTGAAAAACAGCACATCCCAGTTTTATTCCTCTTATAACAGCAGCTTCTCCTTTATTGCAGAATGTCACATTGTGCTTTGTATCTGATCTTAAGTGGAACGTCTGCGAAACAAGTCAGTTCCTGTCCTAGTTATTAGCTCGGACTGTTACAAAACAGCGAAACTGAAGACTCTTTTCCGAGAATGATAAATGAACATCTGACAGAAAATTTCAGCGAGAATACACATTTAATTTAAATATTTTGTTTGAGTCCATTTGTGCACATTTGTCTGCCAAGTCCCCTGTGTAAGAACAAGAGCATTAACACAAACCCATGACAGCTTTTAATAGAAACGCCAATCAGAAGCGAGCATTCAGTAGTGCTGTGGTATAAATGTTCACACATCACTGAATAAATTTCCACCTTAAAAGACAGTACTAAATGTACAAAGCAATGTTAATACATAAAACAATAAATAATAATTAAAAAAACTGATAATAGATTCCAAAGTAAATGATAATGATTTATGCTAACAGCTATCCGAAGGAGTGTTAGCATTATTGTTTCTATTTAGCCAATTTCAGCTCCCACCATAAATTAACTTCTTTATTAGACTCAGGGCTTATTTTAGAGAAAGAAAAGTGCTGTCTGCAGTTAAAGACATTACGCAGAGCAATAAAAAAAAAGTGGCCTTTGAGAGTGACTTGTGTTTGGATTCAAAACATGTTAAGCAAATGGCCATCTGTAGCACGTGGTCCTGCACATGCAGCCAGCTTTTAGCTCAGTGCTGATTTACAGCGCAGGGCCTCTGTGCTGCTTACACAGACGGCTGGCCTGAGTGTGTCTGTGTGTGCGTTTGTAATAGTGTTGCAAGGACACAATAACAGTGTGTGTTTCACACGCATTGACGAGAGAAGAGCTTTAGAGGGCAAACAATAGGCACAGCTAACAGGTGTGCAGCTGGGACTCACTGTGGAGAATGAAGCCTTGTTTCCTTATCAGGTTTGGTTCAAAAATAAACATAAAAATAACTTTAATTAAAAGTGGAACAAACCAATGTTGCGTGTTTAAAAGAATTAATTTAATGTGTAACCAAAGATGGCACATAACATAAACATGAATGATTCTGCTGAGTCAAAAGATGAATCCATATAAAAACACTAATTTCGTTCCGTTTTCTGTAGGAAGAAGTTTCCGGAGCATTTTTGGATGAAGTGTACGATCTGAGTAACTTTCTAATCAGAGGACAAGGAAGAAAGTTACAATCATAAGCATACTGTATATAACCCCCACCATTTATTAATTTCTTATATCATTAATCGTGAATAATCACCCTTTGAACTGATAGGTATTTTGAGTTTATCCCAATTATTTGCTTAAAACTTTAGTTGGACCATTTTTATAATAACAATGAAAAATATGGTGTAATTTCTTTTTACAAGATAATAAGGGAGCGGACGAATTGGTCCAAAATTTTCTGGTTTGGTGTTTTACATGATGGTTCTGGAGCCACAAAAAATGTTCTTGAGTAAGAGCAGCATGGTTTATCATCACTCCTTGATCATCCACTGAGGACAGATGAGTGCCAGCTGTCCTAACAAACATGGTGTAACTGATATAACCAATGGAACAATAACTGGAATAGTAAAACAGTGTATAAATGGAGGATACTCATATACATTACATGGTCAAATGCTTGTGGACACCTGACCAAAAGATTTATATGCACTTTTCAAACATTCCATTTGGTGTTATAATAACCTCCACACTTATGGGAAGATGTTCCACTAAATTTTGGAGTGTGCTTGTGGAGATTTGGGCTTATTCAGCCAAAAAAGCCATCTAAAAGGGTGAAGAGGAATGGGGGGCAGTCAGTATTTACTATAGCACTATAGCAGGCCACTCAAGATCTTCCACTCCAACGCATGCAAAGTATATCTTAATGGAGTGGCTTTGTGCAGAGGAGCATTGTCAAGCTGGAGCAGGTTTGCATCTCCTAATTAAGTTGAAGGGAACATTTCAAGCTACTGCATCCAAAGACGTCCTATACAGTTGTTTGCCTTTAAATTTGTGGTAACAGTTTGGAGAAGAACAACATATGTCTGGAAAAGTCAAGTTTCCTAATACTATTGTCTATATAGTGTAGATGACACAATAAGGAACAGTTATTAGTGTAATTTATTACTAATTCCGTCGTTCTTAAGAAGAAAAAAGAAAAAAGTAACAAATTTCGTACTTTTAAAAAATGATGGTTAAAAACAATTGTTAGTTGATATCAGATTTACCTTTTTCAACTCGCTCAGTGGTCGAAGAGCACATTTATCAAGGGATGGAACAGAAACATTTTGCACTGTAAAGAAAAAAGAAACAAACAAACGACAGAACCCTGGACAGTTACGACGCTTCAAAATATATACAGTCTTAACAAACACTTTCCTGATATAATGCAGATAAAGATTCGTTGATTACCAGTCGTCTGCGATAGCCATCAAGATTGCCATTCCTGGTTTTATTTTAAAATGATCCACACAGCATGGTTGAATTCTTCCATCTGTTTGGTTTTATTTTCAGCAGATTTGACAGGTTCATAGATGTTCATTTTTATGTTATTGTTTTTATAGTAACTTACAGAGGATTCTTTGGATAAAACATTTATTTATTTTCGAAGAAGATTCCAGTGTTGTTTTGTGTTGTGTAGAGGTAAACTATAGGTTTTCAGCCACAGGAAAGTCTTTAGGAGAGGGCTTCGCTTGATAACATGACAAGCTTTAATTATGTGAGCGGCTGGTGTGAAGACGTCTGTTATTAACTGCTATAACGTAAGCGATACTGTATGAGGAACGTATTTGTTTCTTGGACACTGCCCAGCATTTCATGTATAAAACCATGTAATTTGATTAAACGTAGGATTTATTCAATAATGTTGCCAATCAGTACATCCCAAGTGTCTTATTCCTTTCTTTAAGAGCTGTAGCACCAAAATTGTGATTCTCCCAGGCTTTATAACACATGGTATTCTGGTTATTTGTTGTATTAGAATGCTGTAGTGCCTGATGCAGGTGTGCTTTGTATTCGGAAGTCGTGGGTCAGTTCTGCAGATGAGGATGCATTTTTTATTTTATTTTTTTTACGTAATACAGGATGTTTCTTAAACAAATACAGTGTTTAAACTGTGTGTGTGTGTGTGTGTGTGTGTGTGTGTGTGTGTGTGTGTGTGTGTGTGTGTGTGTGTGTGTATATATACGCACTGGTCACTAACTCTAAACAACTCTAACATATCTTTTACACCTAGCCCAGTGCACATCAGTGTTTCTGTGTATGACATTGTGCAAACATGTCTGAGAATGTTTGTGTCCTTGAACCATTTTAGCAAGGAAGTGAGAAAAAGTATTACTGCCCTTCCTGTATTTATTTTTTTTTAATCCTACACTCTCAGACGCACAGGCTCCTTGATAATCTGCTTCATGTTTTACATACACAAAAAAAAAGATATAGAGAAGAAAAAAGTCCAAATATCTCCGAGATACCGTTTGCATCGTTATTATTCATGAACAGAATGATCTATCGTCAACACTAATACTCCTGACTTTCAGTTCTCCAAGAGGACTGGGATAACCCTCATTTTAAATAAACATACATTCTAAAACCAATACAAAAATGAACAAAAAAGAACAGTAATTAAAAAGAAACTATCAGCATCCGCACCATTACAGTAGTAGTACACAGTACAATCCATATTATACCTACAATTTTTCTTTTTTTCCTTTCTTTTTTTGTGCTACATAGTGACATATAAACATTTCATTTCTACTCTACACGGTGTCCTATTTAATTCTACTGATTTATGCACATAAATATGTAGCAGCAGTGAAAACATCGATGTGTAACCACAACTCATGGAGTAATGGCACCTTGCAGTGCGGAGTTGACCTTAAATACAACATAAATCCTGAGTCTCTCGCTGAGGCCAGACGTAATATTATTTGTGCTCGAAAAACAGCCATAGCACAAAGCGAAATGTCCTTGAGTAAATCCAATCTGTCCGTTCTTCAATAGCGCCGTCCTGCCTTTGACCCCAGTCTTTAAATCCGTCCTGTGGAGTGTCTTTTAAATGTATGAAGTCTCTGGTTTTAAAAAGAGAGGGCTAAGGTGTGATACCACAAGGGCACATGATTCATTGCCCAAATGAAACAATGATTGTTGATTTATTATTTTTGATCGCCATTCTGGCTCATAAACATCACTGACATGACAGCAAAAGGAACAGATGTTTCATTTTCCCATGACAAGATGTAAGCAGATGTTGGCTTATAATATTTTAGCCCATGGTCTGGACAGTCCGACACTGTAGACAGCTAGTCTAAATACTGTATGGGATAGATACAGTGAATAAACAATTTAAAAAGCAGAGATAAACCCCAGACCATGAGCTAATGCTAACCAGACACGAGAATCCAAGTGGAAGTAGAAGTCGTTGCGGATTCAGCGATCCCTAACAGAGCCCTATACAGCTCTAATAGAGGAGCCTTCACATATAACCCCGAACGCGAACACCACTCCGTCTGTCCTCTCCCTGCACAATGAGGCTGAGTTTGAATCGGTTTAGTCAGGCAAGAAACAAGAAGCGTGTGTTTGGGGGAAGAATGTCAAATGTGATGGACAATGCAACAGTGTGACAGCAGAACACCTGAGTTTTTAGAATACACGCTGTAAACATAACTGTTTTTAGCATAACCTGTATACTATGCTGTTTTGTATAAATTATAGAAGTCAACAGGAGTCTTTTCCTGACAATACAACCCTTTCATGCTCTTTCTCCTCCTCCCTAATAGGCTTTTGACCCTCAAAAACCTAAAATGATGTACAGTATACAGGTGAGCTAGGCCATGTCTTCAAGCCTTACCCACAGATTATATCTATACTTCCTTATTGATACTTTGTGGTGACTCTCCATTCGTGACTTGTGTTGATATTTTGAAATATTTACTTTGTTTTTATTTATTTTGATGCTACATGGTTGGTCCAGAATTTTCAAACCTTCAGCTAGGCTAGTTAGCAATCTACAGGATGATAATTGCAAAGGCAGTGATGGTATTAGCATGAAGCTAATCTGTTCGAGTGGTCAGATGAGGATGTGAGAAAATGAATCCGACTTAGGAAGCATTGCTATATCTTGAGGAA
This sequence comes from Silurus aristotelis, assembly GCF_946808225.1. Taxonomy (NCBI): domain Eukaryota; kingdom Metazoa; phylum Chordata; class Actinopteri; order Siluriformes; family Siluridae; genus Silurus; species Silurus aristotelis. The sequence goes on from NC_139579.1 coordinate 3,255,821, forward strand.
GTGGTGAAGGAAAGGCTTAAATGTCATTATGTTGGGTGACAGGTGAATCTGATCTGTTTAAAAGGCAATGCAAAACATATGGGAGGATAATGCTGGCTGGGGGAAAAGGTGTGGGTGATAACTGCAATGAAAATACTACATTTAATAATAATTAAAAAAAAACTATTTAACGTCAGCATCGGCCAATTCCAGTGGAAGTTGTTAAGGAAACATAATCCAGCCCTAATGATTTAATGCAGTAAAACGTGGCTTGTTGTTTTTCACTCAACTGCTTTTTGAGTTTTGGCTGTTCATATGGATAGTTCATAACTGTTCCGCTTAGCACTAGATTGAGCACGTGTGTGTGTGTGTGTGTGTGTGTGTGTGTGTGTGTGTGTGTGTGTGTGTGTCGGAGCCGGCGGCGGTGCTGGTGACCCAGGCTGAACTGAGAACAAACAGAAATCTCTGTTGATCTGATTCACATATTTGGTGCATTTTCATTTTTTTTGTTCTTGACTGGGGGAGAAATGGATTAACAGATTATGTGTGTGTGTGTGTGTGTGTGTGTGTGTGTGTGTGTGTGTGTGTGTGTGTGTGTGTCCACACGTTTTGGCTTGAGTGCTCTTTTAAATCCAATGCATGAGTGAAATGGATTGAGTTTATGATTTTTTTTTATATTCCTATGAGATGAGAGGGCTGGGTAGAGGCACCTCCTGAGGCACCAGAGTAAAGCACAATCAGATTAACAGTTAAGTGCAAAGCCACGTGCTGCTGTGTCAAATTCATGCTCTGACCCAAAACAGCAACTTGTTCAAAATGTGGTTCAGACGTGTTAATGTATAATTACTTTCTTTTAAAAAGTAGGCCTGGGATGAAAGTTAAGAGGAGTTTCGGACGTCTGTCACTGAAACCTGGCTATATTCAAAGAATCTGAAACTCTAAGTTACATGAACATGCTCTCATCTGTGAGTTGTTCTGTTGAGAAGGGTACAGTCTGTGTCTCTAAGGGCTCAAAGCTCACTAAAACTCACTGAAAATCCCTGTGCCCTTTTCATTTAGGACAGGTACCTGGAGAAAAGTCAGCTGTGTATGACCACAGTGGCCTGACAGCTTTCAGAAATGCCTGAACTCATCGCTTCAAATCCCCTTCACCCAAAATACACTTCCTTCCTCCCCGAAGCATGTGCTGTCAAACACACACACACAGAGATTTTCGCTGACCGTCAGCCTCAGCTAGGTACTGCAGGAGAGAACAGACGCGTGACACAGAAAGGCTTGGAACAAACACACATTGACCAAGCGGTATGGATTAGCCCTGCAAGCAGGATCGTCTGGCAGTAAGAACAAGTGCTGTGTATCTATGTGTGGGTTGGTAATCGGTTAATCTTATTAATGCCACAGCACCCTAATTCTGGATTTATAAACATAAGGATGGACAACACAGTACTACTCGCCACACAAAGTCATTCCACTTGGATTTTCGTACAGAAAAGTCACATTAAACAGCTGATGAATGCACTTCGGTCTCCAGATTTGGTGCAGCGTCAATTTAGTTGTATCATTTTTGCATTATCATCTTTTTGCTATTGTGTTTTGAAGGATGGTGTCATCAAATGCATGTTAACCACACTAAATATAAAATATAGACTTTGGGAAAAAGGTTTTCCTCAAGGTCTTGTCCTCAGAAAACTTTGAGGTCTGCTAACATTTTGCCAAGGGATAGATAGACTTGTCGACTAGTGCTTCTTCCATGAAGATGAAGAGTTTCGCAAAACTCAAAATGGACTACCCATTGGTCAAGTATTATCAGGCATGTGCCATTGGTTATGTGTATCATTTTCGGCTGAGATTCAAGCTTTAGAACGGCTCAGGTGGCAGATGTGGCAGGCGTGTGTCAACGGTGAGCAGCTTGATGTCTTTAACATCCGTTCCATCTCTAATCCAGTGCTTTCCCATAAGAAAGACGGGAAAAACACAATACCCAAAAACTGTATCAGGATCCCTTGCAGTTGGTGAAACACTGCTTCCAACCTACTGACCCAAAGCCATTTGATCACGTGTTCGAAATGCAGGCGGATTTGCAAAACGTTTTCACCATACTTCTCTTTCAAGGCACCTCATGTCTGTCTACAAATGAAAAAAAAAAAATCCTATCCAGTTTTAACGTCTATGAGGTCGATATCAGAGTTGAAACAAGAACAAATGTCCAACACACTGTGACCCAACGGCGATGGACTGAATTAGTGTGACCCTACAGATCTTTACACCGCAGTGGTTTTAAAAGACACTGATTCTTCAGAAAAGGACTCGGAGAAGAACACAAAGGTTACTACTGGGGATGCGGAGAAGGAGGACGTCTCCTTGTCCACTCACCGATCCAGCAATCGTCCATAATCCTGCAATCCGCATCCACCTTCGCTTTTCAGTTCAGCAAATACCTGAGTGAAAAAATGGGGGTCCGCATTAATGCGCAGCATCTTGGCACTCGTGGCATTGATAATGGTCAGGCACCGGTCCCAAAATGCCTCTTTAGCTGCCTCCACCAGGAAGGGCTTGAGTGGGTAGGAGATCTCATTGCCCATATATGAGTATGACAGGTAGAGGCAGGTGAGAAGGACAGCTTGGAGTTCGTGTTCTGAGGACACAACTTCGCCGTCCACCACATCCCGGCACAACATATAAATAAATACTACGTTTGCTGGCGTCACAAAGGCTTGGTCCTGCCAGCCCTGGAGCAGAAGTGAGCGATCTACAGCACGTAGCCAAAGAACCGGATCTGATGGGGAAAGGAGCTTAAGTCGATAACATCGTCCGCATAGAAATTCACCCAAACATCTCAGGAGCTCACTTGTAGATGCTTGGACAATCACACGTTTCGGAGAAGCGATTCCATGAGAAACCTTTTTGAGTGAGGAAAGCTGCTGTGGCTTAACATAGCCCAAGTTCAACCCCATTCCCAAGCCCAGACCTGCTGGACCGTCATAACTTGAAAGATTTGCACACGAAAGAGACTTTTTTACATTCTCCCGGTTCAGATGTAAGACAGGGTCCTTCTGGTAGATGTGGTTGTTGTTGTGAAGTGGAGCTCCGATTGCTCCTTGGCTGTTGGGGAACCCTTTTTTGGAGGAACTTCGTTTCTTAGTTGAGGCCACCAGACGTTTCCATGTGAGGGCAGGCAGGAAGAGAGATTGTCCTCGTGGTTTGAGCCCCTGCTCTTTCTGAGTGGTCAAAGAGCGGCTGCTCAAGCTCGGGTATCGGCTGAGAAAGTTCGGCCGGTCGTCATAGTAATCAGATTTTTGGGGACCCGGAGACAGGGACAAAGCGGTTCCCATGATGAAACAGACGGTCTTGAACGGTAAACTAAATGGTGGGGTCAAACAGGACAGGTTTGGATAGCATACACTTTTCCTTCAATTGTTGAAATCCATGATGGCCAGACGGAGGAGGTACATGGCACGGACAGACCTTGAAGAGTCATACACAAATTAAAATTAGTCTACTATTCAGTATTCGAGTTAAAATTAGGGCTACTCTGAGAAATTGGTTGCCTAGCTATTTATAAACAGTCGAATCTTGTGACTCATATGTGACAAAAGTCATAATAGATCAATGCAATTTCTCGAGCCTGTGTGCACACAAGACTGTGTGTATTACGCTAGAATTCAACACAACGCCAGTCCAAAGTGGATCATGCATATATTTTTAGGAAGGAAAAATTCCCACTTTGGTGTAGATGGTATGAAAACCCCCATAAAACTAACTTAATGCATCTACATTTTGAATTACATAGAATTTTCTTAAGTCTATTCGAATGAATATTTACTTATGCAATTACTAAACAAATGCACCTGAATATGATGCTCACTTACCCTGATGATGTCCGGCCAAATACAGGTCACTCTGACTTACACACACTCCCACTCATGCACTGAAAATATCGCTCCTGATAAACAATGTCATTCATGAGCAGCTCAATAACAATCACTTCAGTAGGACAGGAACAAGCGTCAGCTGCTCCACTTCCAAGTTCTCAGCTTTACCGAATCCAGATCCAGATGCGCACGTATCTATTCAATTTCCACAGAGGATTGAAGGTTTTTTGGAGAAAAGTTGCTTGCAGTTCGGGTAGATCATTAGAAATGTAGGTAAAACCTTAGGAAAAGAAATGCCATGGTGCGAGGACGCAAACTTGGTCCTGCACTCCTTCATCCCTCTGCGCACAAACCACACTGACCTGCGTGCATCGGAAGACTCGCGCACACGGTGCTGAAACGCATCCGCGCGCGCCACCTACTGGCTATAAATTATAACCCACAATTCTAATGAATATAGTAGGCACAGGATAAATTACTACTAATACTACTACTAATAATAATTCAATTATTATTATTATTATCATTTTTGTTTGTTTTTATTTTTATTTTATTATTATTATTATTTGTTTTTATTTTATATATATTTATATATATGTCATATATGTATTTTCTCTCATGCTGTGTTTTGGCCTGAGATATTTAATGAATTAAGGAGTGCATTCAGGGTATGAACCTGAAGATACTTAAGTTTATTGAAGATATATAGATGCATTGCTCACATACACCTATACACAAATACACTCTGTTTTATGCACTATGCCAGTTTGTTTACAACTTTAAGTTGTAAGATTGTGTGTGTGCCAATTTTCAGCAAAGAGGAATTAGCATTAAGAGAAGTTAGATGTAAGCATGATTAGTTTAGGTGCTATTTGAACTTTTGGTCAGTAGATGGCGCTATCACAAAATCCTTTGCATGGTCTGAGTAACAGATTCCTGAAGCTGGCTCTTGAGTTTAAATCATATTTATAAAAAATGCAGTCTGCTCTCCAGATTTGCTATCTTCAGCAACTACATTTGTACAAGACCAGACCGAAGTGCATCTGTTCACTTGCACTCTGTTTAGGAAACCTGAACATTGGATTTGAGATCTTCCATTATAAAAGCATCAAGAGAAACGTGTTGTCAGAGCATTGTGAGAGCATTGTAGGTGTTTGTGAGCAATATTAAACACTTGACAATGAAAATATTCTCATTGATACCATGTTCAAACGAAAACATTCAAGCAGACAAAATATATATATTTTTTTAAGCGCTAAAATTATGGCACAAAAAAGCCAAATGGTTATAACCAATATGACTCAAAATTGAACCTACAAACATCTCTCACACACGCACACACACGCACACACACGTGGGTAGCTCGGTGGTTAAGGCTCTGGGTTACTGAGCAAAAGGTCTGAGGTTCAAGTAACACTGTGCTCTGACCTCAGCTTCCTAACATCGCTGGGATATGCGAAGAAAGAATTTCACTGTGCTTTAAAAGATGTGATGAGTAAACAGAAAAGAATGACCTCACATCTCAGGTCAAAAAAACACAGACTGGGTGTTGTGCAGTAAAACTGATGTATTCAAATTTCTGCATATTTCATAGTTTCTTAACAACAGGATGCATAAAATACGGCAGAGCTGATTCAGGACTTTTGTGTCCTGCCTCTGATCAGTTTTCACACTGTCTGACACAATATAAACTTTGTCCCTTTAAACAATAGACAATAACTATCACAAAGAAGAACATTATATTTAAAAACACTGAAAATTTGAGAACCTTGATCACTTCGTTCTCTGGAATACACTTCGTTTTTATTGTATGTTGATCATCTGACCCATTGCCTGACCTTGTTCTCTGGATAGTACTGGATTATGTTTTAGATTTGTTTGCTCTTTCTTATATAGAAATTAGCTTGAACACCATTTAAATCTGTCTGAACTCTCAATTCATGACACTATGGGGACTGAAACTAGAGAAAAGGAAAGTAAAAATAGGGAGATTTTACTTTTTGGGTGTGCCTCCTTAAAGGTTTGTTTGTAACTTGTTATAATGGGCAGTAAATTCAGACCCTCTCAGAATGTTTTTCAATGGAATGTGTGAGAGAAACAAAGACAGATCCAAGTTTTTAATGATGTGCCAAACAATACAAATTGATTCAATTACACATCCAAAGTGGCCAAGAGAAATTATCTAATAAAGCAAAAAAAAATGTTTTAGCAAAGTCTTTTCTAGAATAAATTGCAAAGTAAATGTACCCAAAAACCTACAAAGAGCAAGACAGGAAACAATGAGGAAGAAAAACTCATAAGAAGCATAATAGAATAAGAGAAGGTGATAATACGCATTCGAAAGAATGATACAACAGAACACAATGGCAACATCTGGTGAGCAAAAAAAAAAGATGACAAAAACAAAAAAAGTTGGTACCCAGACAATAAAGAACACACCCAGTATAATTTAAAAGGTATGCAACCTTTTATAAATGTTTCTATTTTCCTAAATAGTTATTTGAAGGAACTTAAGCTCACATCTGGTTTCAGGTAACATACAGTATAATGATATTGATTCAGCAGAACTGACTAATAAATTGGATGATACCTTGAATGAGCCACTGACAATCCTACAGGTTTTAACTGTAAAGTTTGATAGTTCCCTTTCAGGAACTTAAGCTGCATCGAAAGGTTTTGGGAATGCCTCCACGTTGTTCATGCTCTGAATCATGTGTAAAATCTGACCAATAGTCAGTTGTGACGTTATTGGCGGGCGACATCGCACAAACCAGGAGGTTACAAAATGAGAGCGCGATGGAAGCGACATCAGCTTCTGTTGTTCAGGTAAGCGCTTCATGTGTGAATCTGTGCAACATGGCTAAAACTTCCATACTGAGGTGTCTCCGCCTTGGGAGACCCCTTATGCACCCTTGCCCTTCCCCTGCGTTTGCTACATGCAAATCATTAAGGAGTGCGGCTATGGGGAGATGCCCAGGTTGAGGAGACGCTTGCTGGCTATCCCTAGGTGTTGCATTGCTGAAGGCCCTGGTGTTGCCTACAAGGCCATTGAGAGCCACTTCGGCCTTGGTAGGCAGGGCCTATGCAGCAGCAGGGCAGGCCACAGGATGCCTCCACACTATGGGTGTGTTGCAGGCGTAACAGGCCAATCTGCTGTGAGAGCTGAATAGGCGAAACTCTGCCCTAGGCGACACTCTAAGCCCAAGTCCAAGGGGTCACCCGCCAATGACATCACGACTGCATATTGGCCATGCATGGTTAATTTGCATTTAACTTTAAAGCTGGTTATATATAATAAAATATATCTTTTTATTAGTCATAAAGCAAGCTGGTACCAAATATTACAATACCAAATGTTACAGACTTCCTCAAAAGCTAAAATTGCACATGCAGTGTTTTATTTTTCACAGATGAATTTTTTCAACGTGAGGCAAGAAGCATCAAACCAATTATTTTTGGCACCAGTCTCACCTCCCAGGGCACCACAATTCTCTCCAAAAGGATCCTGTTTTTTCCAGTTATCAGGTTCATTTGGTCCCTCTGGTGCACTAAACCAGTACCTTAAATAAAAAAAGACTCTAATCGAATTTATCAATAAAAAACAACATTTTCTATACAATTTATTCTAATAGTATTACATTACAATAATTTGTATAAGTTTGTGGTGTATATGAGTGAACATGGTTCTCACTTTAAACCTGTGTCTTTTAAGGACAGGTTGTTTACCCACATCCACTCTCCTTCAGTCTCCAAGTCATTCAGGCCAATCCAGTTTGTTTCTCGAACTTGTGAAGATAAAAAATCCTAATGTAGAAAACATCAACAAACAGCTTAAACCTGTTACCCACACAAGTAGAATGAAATCAGCAGCAGATTGATCCACTACACTCACCTGTTCAGCTCGGCTGGTTATAATCACCAGGTGGCCTCCTTTCTCTACACACTCATCTCTACTCCGAGTCCAGGTCAGTTTAGAAGTGGAGAAGTAGTAACACTTCCAACCAAAAGACTTCCATCCATTCTCACATTGTCTGCTGTTTGTATATGCTTTGGTCAAGATAAGATCAAGGAAAAAGACTTATATGAATTGAGTCCCTTAAACAAATACTATGATCCTATCATTTTCAAGATTGTCACATATTGTAATGCTATAGAAAAAAATCTAAAAAGTAATTATAGTGTGCCTTCTTACTGGGATTTTTACTTAATGAAGATTGTACTTAAACCCTAATGATACTGAATTATCAAATAAATTATGTCAGGCCAAAATCTCCATATCTCTGTCCATCCATCTGACCTTGTTTTTATAGTCAATGGCATACCATAAGAGGCTTCAGTAAGATGTTGAGTGTGGCGGATTTTAGATGATGGGAGTCCTGGAGTAGGGTACTGGGTCCTGCCAATACATGCAGAGAGATCTTCCTGAATGTTCTGATTCTTCTCCATCTGTTCCTTATATAAGGTTTTGATCTCTGAGGAAAAAAAAAGAAATAATTTCTGATACAAAGGGATTTTAGATATTTTGAATAAAGCAATAAAATACTACCACCACCAGCACCACCAATAATAATTATATATATCACATGCTGTCTAGTGGCTCCACTCTCAGATTTGGTGGTCAATTACAGTGAGGAAAATAAGTATTTGAACACCCTGCTATTTTGCAAGTTTTCCCACTTAGAAATCATGGAGGGGTCTGAAATTGTCATCGTAGGTGCATGTCCACTGTAAGAGACATAATATTAAAAAAAAAATCCAGAAATCACAATGTATGATTTTTTTACTATTTATTTGTATGATACAGCTGCAAATAAGTATTTGAACACCTGAGAAAGTCAATGTTAATATTTGTTTGTTTGCAATTACAGAGGTCAAACGTTTCCTGTAGTTTTTTACCAGGTTTGCACACACTGCAGGAGGGATTTTGGCCCACTCCCCCACACAGATCTTCTCTAGATCAGTCAGGTTTCTGGCCTGTCGCTGAGAAACACGGAGTTTGAGCTCCCTCCAAAGATTCTCTATTGGATTTAGGTCTGGAGACTGGCTAGGCCACGCCAGAACCTTGATATGCTTCTTACAGAGCCACTCCTTGGTTATCCTGGCTGTGTGCTTCGGGTCATTGTCATGTTGGAAGACCCAGCCTCGACCCATCTTCAATGCTCTAACTGAGGGAAGGAGGTTGTTCCCCAAAATCTCGCAATACATGGCCCCGGTCATCCTCTCCTGAATACAGTGCAGTCGCCCTGTCCCATGTGCAGAAAAACACCCCCAAAGCATGATGCTACCACCCCCATGCTTCACAGTAGGGATGGTGTTCTTGGGATGGTACTCATCATTCTTCTTCCTTCAAACACGTTTAGTGGAATTATGACCCAAAAGTTCTATTTTGGTCTCATCTGACCACATGACTTTCTCCCATGACTCCACTGGATCATCCAAATGGTCATTGGCAAACTTAAGACGTGCCTGGACATGTGCTGGTTTAAGCAGGGGAACCTTCCGTGCCATGCATGATTTCAAACCATGACGTCTTAGTGTATTACCAACAGTAACCTCGGAAACGGTGGTCCTAGCTCTTTTCAGGTCATTGACCAGCTCCTCCCATGTAGTTCTGGGCTGATTTCTCACCTTCCTTAGGATCATTGAGACCCCACGAGATGAGATCTTGCATGGAGCCCCAGTCCGAGGGAGATTGACAGTCATGTTTAGCTTCTTCCATTTTCTAATGATTGCTCCAACAGTGGACCTTTTTTTAACAAGCTGCTTGGCAATTTCCCCATAGCCCTTTCCAGCCTTGTGGAGGTGTACAATTTTGTCTCTAGTGTCTTTGGACAGCTCTTTGGTCTTGGCCATGTTAGTAGTTGGATTCTTACTGATTGTATGGGGTGGACAGGTGTCTTTATGCAGCTAACGACCTCAAACAGGTGCATCTAATTTAGGATAATAAATGTAGTGGAGGTGGACATTTTAAAGGCAGACTAACAGGTCTTTGAGGGTCAGAATTCTAGCTGATAGACAGGTGTTCAAATACTTATTTGCAGCTGTATCATACAAACAAATAGTTTAAAAATCATATATTGTGATTTCTGGATTTTTTTTTTTAGATTATGTCTCTCACAGTGGACATGCACCTACGATGACAATTTCAGACCCCTCCATGATTTCTAAGTGGGAGAACTTGCAAAATAGCAGGGTGTTCAAATACTTATTTTCCTCACTGTATATGCAAAAATTCTGTGCTCATTTTAGTGAGGTTTATGTCTAAGATGTCTATCTGTCTATCTATCTACTAAGCATTTTTGCATCATCCATAACTCATGTTTATCACTGCACTACTGTATATTTCACCCAAGTGTATTCTGTATATACTGTATCATACATACATTTATACTTGTACATAAATATATCATGTCATTTGAATATATTGTTTTTTGACGTCTGTCTCTGTATAATCTTTACATAATACATTATATATTACTATATATTATTACCTACTGCACCTTCTGTACATTATTCACCCTCATCCCTGTATATATGTCCGTACAGCGGAGTCCCTGACTATCTTCAAGCGACGGTTGAAGACCTACCTCTTCCTGAAACACTCAAATTAGCACTTTCCAAGTTTGCTTTGTAGATTTCAAGAGCTATATTTATATAATGTTAATATTCTAGTGAACCAGTGCAGATTTATTCATTGCTAGAGACTCAAAGCACTTTTGTAAGTTATTCTGGATAAGGGCGTCTGCTAAATGCCGCAAATGTAAATGTATATGGACCACATACCCTATTTGTCACACTGATATTTATTTATTGTAAATAGGCCACTTATACACTTCTGGTTAGATGCTTACTGCATTTCATTGGCTCTGTGCATGTACTTTGCACAATGACGTTGAATGTAATGTAATGTAATCTAATGTAATGTAATCCATCCATCCATCCATCCATCCATCCATCCATCCATCCATCCATCCATTCATTCATCCATCCATCCATCCATCCATCCAGGATGGGAAAGCGGCGTTGGGATTCTGTGTCTTACCAGTGCATGCAGAGAGAGTTTCTTGAACTTGCTGATATTTGGCCTTCAGTTCCTCAAATTGTCGTTTTGTTTCTAAGGCAATAGAAAACAATTTCTGATGCAAACAGCTTCTTAAATAATAACATTAAACCAAAAATAACATTAACAGTTGACAGTTAAATAACAAAACAGTGAAAGTAAGTGCATGATTGTGGCAGAATAAAGCAGATATATTGCAAGTCATCTTATACCAGGGATTCCAAGCATGTCTGGGTTTTATTATTTTTAATGTTCCTCTAAATTAGCCCTGACTTTTTGCAGCATTTGGCTAAATTCACATATCCATCCATCCATCCATCCATCCATCCATCCATCCATCCATCCATCCATCCATCCATCCATCCATCCATCCATCCATTCATGATGGGAAAGCGGCGTTGTGATTTTGGGTCTTACCATTGGATGCAGAGAGAGTTTCTTGAACTTGCTGATATTTTGACTTCAGTTCCTTAAATTGTCGTTCTGTCTCTAAGGCAATAGAAAACAATTTCTAATGCAAACAGCTTCTTAAATAATAACATTAAACCAAAAATGATCAATAATAATAATTGTCAATAACCCAAACTCAGTGAGCTGCAAATTCATGCACATGCAACAATTATTGCCTGACCATAAACTAGAGCCATAACTTATAACTTAAGGCATTGGGATTTAAAGATGATTAGCAGTTCAGTTTCTCTTTTAATGTGTAGTGTTTAACCACAGAAAGTGGAGAAATGGAAAATAGACTGTTAAGATGCTAAAAATCAAGAAGATTAAGATCAAACAAATTTTGGAAGAAGAACAGCTAAAAAACGCAGTTAGATATAACCATGTAATTGTTACTTTGTAACCAGTCATTTACATCACACTGTTGCAGAGATGCAGCTTTATAGCATGCCTGGCTTTGCTGTCTGATAGGTTGGTCTATTATGAGCAAAACGTAATATCTAAAATATCTGAATCACTCGAAAGATTTGCTGAATATTCTACACAATTTGCAGCATAGCGTGGCGGTCGGGGACATTGCCTCTGGAATGGCAGACCGGGGTGGTGGTCCCTCTTTTTAAGAAGGGGGACCGGAGGGTGTGTTCCAACTATAGGGGGATCACACTTCTCAGCCTACCTGGGAAAGTCTATGCCAGGGTACTGGAGAGGAGAATACGGCCGATAGTAGAACCTCGGATTCAGGAGGAACAGTGTGGTTTTCGTCCAGGCCGTGGAACACTGGACCAGCTCTATACCCTCTACAGGGTGCTGGAGGGTTAATGGGAGTTTGCCCAACCAGTCCACATGTGTTTTGTGGATTTGGAAAAGGCATTTGACTGTGTCCCCCGCGGCGGCCTGTGGAGGGTGCTCCGGGAGTATGGGGTCCGGGGCCCTTGACTAAGGGCTGTCCGGTCCCTGTACGACCGAAGCAGGAGCTTGGTTCGCATTGTCGGCAGTAAGTCAGACTTGTTCCCGGTGCATGTTGGACTCCGGCAGGGCTGCCCTTTGTCACCGGTTCTGTTCATAATTTTTATGGACAGAATTTCTAGGCGCAGCCAGGGGCCGGAGGGTGTCCGGTTTGGTGACAACACAATTTTGTCTCTGCTCTTTGCAGATGATGTCGTCATGTTGGCTTCATCAGACCAGGACCTTCAGCACGCACTGGGACGGTTTGCAGCCGAGTGTGAAGCAGCTGGGATGAGAATCAGCACCTCCAAATGTACCGGTCTGTCGTGGTGAAGAAAGAGCTGAGCCGCAAGGCGAAACTCTCGATTTACCGGTCAATCTACGTTCCTACTCTCACCTATGGTCATGAGCTCTGGGTCATGACCGAAAGGACAAGATCCCGGATACAGGCGGCTGAAATGTGCTTTCTCCGCAGGGTGGCTGGGCGATCCCTTAGAGATAGGGTGAGAAGCTCGGTCACTCAGGAGGAGCTCAGAGTAGAGCCGCTGCTCCTCCACATCGAGAGGGGTCAGCGGAGGTGGCTCAGGCATCTCTTCCGGATGCCTCCTGGACGGCTTCCTGGGAAGGTGTTCCGGGCGCGTCCCACTGGGAGGAGACCCCGGGGAAGACCTAGGACACGCTGGAGAGACTATGTCTCCCGGCTGGCCTGGGAACGCCTCGGTGTACCCCCGGAAGAGCTGGAAGAAGTGTCTAGGGAGAGGGAAGTCTGGGCATCTCTGCTTAGACTGCTGCCCCCGCGACCCGGCCTCGGATAAGCGGAAGAAGATGGTATGGTATGGTATCTACACAATTTGTGATTTTCATCTAGATACAGGAACATCTCAAAAGGTAAAAACTAATGATTTTGTGGCAGCGAATTGGAATGGACCCCATCAAGCCGTAAGCACAGACTGCACAAGGGAATCCCTTTCTTCTTGTTTTAGTGAATTCAAAGCATGATACTCAGAAGCAATGCCTCTCCGCAGCATGTTGAATCTGAGATCTTGACTGACCAAGGCACATAGTTTGTGTCATGGACTCTACATGAGCTTTATGAATTATTGGGGATTAAATAACCCACACAAGCGTTTATCATTTACAGACAAATGGTTTTGTTTAAATTTAATTTAGGACTTTGTTATCGAGGATGAACATAACTGGGATAAGTGGCTTAAGCCCCTATGATTGTGGCAGAATAAAGCATTTTCTTTTTTTGTTGGTAAACTGGTTGCGGCTCTATTCTTTAATCCACCCTGAGCCAGTGTGCTCTCCACAGATATATATATTGCAAAGTCATCTAATTCCTCTAAATTAGACTTTTTGCAGCATTTGGCTAAATTTACATTTTCATCAGATGCGATGTCAAAGACACACACGTTAGAATAACAATAGGTGTCTGTGCACCTTTGGTGCTTGACCCCCCAATAAAACAGATAATTACAGAAAACATGCACAAGACACTGCTAATGTAAATTATACATAAATGTGCATAATGTACAACAGGAAACTGTCATATTTGGGGGTTTTACCTGTGGTTATGCGTTTATGCGCCATCAGTGTTGTGGTAATATTGGCATACTTCTCACTTAATATCTCATATGAGACCACTTTATTGTGATCTGTTGAACAACAATACCCATGGTCAAATTCACACATAGAAACAACATTTCTAATAATTTATTTATTAAATGTATTTTTTCAGATTATGATAAGAGCAATAGACACCAGTATGTTTTGTTTAACTATAATCAAATTGTCTGGAAAGAAAAAAAATTCTAGAAAGTTCTAGTTTCCCAAGCTACATAAAAAATTAACTTTAAGTGAGAGAATAAAGAGAGGGCGAGGTAACACCTTTTTACTGGTGTTATTTCACAATGCAAAGACTTGAATGGACTGCAAGACTTTTTAATTTTGTAACTTGCAACTGAATTATCTGATTTTAAATAAATTGGAAAACAATTAATGTGTATGATGTGTGGGACAACAATGAATTCGGCCCAATTTATTATTAAACCGATATTTTATTGTGATTTATAGAATGTAAACACCAAAGATAAAGATGATAAGCAATACTCACAAAAGATCCCAAAAAGACAGAGTGCTGATAAAGCACAAAGAATTAGGAGGACACTAAAAGCAGATATGAAGATCTTTTTTGTTTTCTTGTTGTTTTTCAACTCAGTGTGCTTTGAGATATCTGAGAGAAAAGGCTCAGTTATTTTCATACATCTTTGTCCTATTTATCTGCATCCGTTTTCTAACACATTTGAGCAGATTCATGAAAAACTTAATAATTAACTAATGATTTGTATCAGATTAAAATGTCGGACTGGAGTTGAGAAACTTCACAATAGATCAAAACAGCTGTATGTACTCACATTTGGACAAACATTCATATATATATATATATATATATATATATATATATATATATATATATATATATATATATATATATATATATATATATATATATATATATATACAAATCACAAAATATTTATGAGCTATGACGAAGTGAGATTAGCACCAAACAAACACAAAACACAGACCTGCACATTTTGGGGGTTTTGGATGGAAGTCCTCTGTGTTCACATATATATCATCATCTATTTTCATAGAAAAAAAATCCTGATTATTTACAGTTCTTTTTTAGGTACATTATATTAAATTAAACCATAAAATGCATTTCAATATTTTTAAATGTATAAAATTTTCAGATATCTACCTGATGAAGCGTGGTAGTTTTTACTACTGTCCATATCATTAAAACTGATATCTTCAAAGTTGCCCTGCATTTCCAAACCTTGCTACAGCTTTCACACTATATACTTTAACCACATTTACACTAGCAAGACCAAGTCATTTGTGTCACTGGTAGTTAAACTTTTGTAGCTGCGTAGCATCCGGTGTTGTAGGGTCGTCGCCGTTTTAGTGAGAAATGGCAGCAGCCAAAATTCACAGCTTATACCTAAATATTTAAGCACAAAATAATTTATACAATAATTAGTATGAAACTTTGAATTGAAAATTGACTGGAGTCTATATCAGGAATTGATGCATGTGCCAGTCTGACATTATGAAAACA
Source organism: Silurus aristotelis (assembly GCF_946808225.1). Taxonomy (NCBI): domain Eukaryota; kingdom Metazoa; phylum Chordata; class Actinopteri; order Siluriformes; family Siluridae; genus Silurus; species Silurus aristotelis. Next base: position 3,271,254 of record NC_139579.1, read on the forward strand.
GAGCTTGCAGTTCGTGGGATTAATCTTATCTTGATTAAGTGATTTCAGATTCAAGATGTACAGTAAGGAAAATAAGTATTTGAACACCCTGCTATTTTGCAGGTTCTCCCACTTAGAAATCATGGAGGGGTCTAAAATTGTCATCGTAGGTGCATGTCCACTGTGAGAGACATAATCTAAAAAAAAATCCAGAAATCACAATGTATGATTTTTAAACTATTTATTTGTTTGATACAGCTGCAGATGTAAAATCTAACGGTGCAGTGTAGAGTTCAGTAGTGTGATGATAGATGGAAAAAAGCTGTCCTGAACCTGCTGGTTTTGGTATGTATGTTCCAGTTTCTCCTTCTTGATGGAAGGGACCTTGATAATGTTGTGAGCTCTGCGCAGACATGTACTGTGGTGAAGGTGTTTAATGGCAGGTAGTTGGGTTCCAGTGATGCGTTGGGCAGTTTTGACCAGCCTTTGCAGGGCTTTACGTTCACACGCAGTGGAGCCTCCGTACCATACAGTGATTGAGTTGGTCAGGATGCTCTCAATGATGCAGGGGTAGAAACTTGTTAAATTGACAACTATATATATATATATATATATATATATATATATATATATATATATATATATATATATATATATATATATATATATATATATATATATATATATATAAATATAAGATGCGTCAAACCATTTACTTGTGGCACCATCCTCATCTCCCAGAGCACCACAGTTCTCTCCAGAAGAATCCACCATTTTCCAATTAGGTTTATTTGGTCCCTCTGGTCCGCTAAACCAAAACCTACATAGGTAAAAAAAAAAAAAAAGACTAATCAGTTTGCTACATACAGTGGGTACGGAAAGTATTCAGACCCCCTTAAATTTTTCACTTTTTGTTATATTGCAGCCATTTGCTAAAATTATTTAAGTTTATTTCTTTTCCTGATGAATGTACACACAGCACCCCATACTGACAGAAAAACACAGAATTGTTGACCTTTTTGCAGATTTATTAAAAAAGAAAAACTGAAATATCACATGGTCTTAAGTATTCAGACCCTTTGCTGTGACACTCATATATTTAACTCAGGTGCTCTCCATTTCTTCTGATCATCCTTGAGATGATTCCACACCTTTATTTGAGTCCAGAAATTTTTTATTATACTGATTGGACTTGATTAGGAAAGCCACACACCTGTTTATATAAGACCTTACAGATCACAATGCATGTCAGAGCAAATGAGAATCATTAAGGTCAAAGGAACTGCCTGAAGAGCTCAGAGACAAAATTGTGGCAAGGCACAGATCTGGCCAAGGTTCCAAAAAAATTTCTGCTGCACTTAAGGTTCCTAAGAGCACAGTGGCCTCCATAATCCTCAAATGGAAGACGTTTGGGACGACGAGAACCATTCCTAGAGCTGGTTGTCCGGCCAAACTGAGCTATCGGGGGAGAAGAGCCTTGGTGAGAGAGGTAAAAAAGAACCCAAAGATCACTGTGGCTGAGCTCCAGAGATGCAGTCGGGAGATGGGAGAAAGTTGTAGAAAGTCAACCATTACTGCAGCCCTTCACCAGTGGGGCTTTATAGCAGAGTGGCCCGACGGAAGCCTCTCCTCAGTGCAGGACACATGAAAACCCGCATGGAGTTCTCCAAGATGGTGAGAAATAAGATTCTCTGGTCTGATGAGACCAAGATAGAACTTTTTGGCCTTAATTCTAAGCGGTATGTGTGGAGAAAACCAGGCACTGCTCATCACCTGTCCAGTACAGTCTCAACAATGAAGCATGGTGGTGGCAGCATCATGCTGTGGGGGTGTTTTTCAGCTGCAGGGACAGGACGGCTGGTTGCAATCAAGGGAAAGATGATTGCGGCCAAGCACAGGGATATCCTGGACGAAAACCTTCTCCAGAGTGCCCTGGACCTCAGACTGGGCCGAAGGTTTACCTTCCAACAAGACAATGACCCTAAGCACACAGCTAAAATAACGAAGGAGTGGCTTCACAACAACTCTGTGACTGTTCTTGAATGGCCCAACCAGAGCAATGACTTAAACCCAATTGAGCATCTCTGGAGAGACCTAAAAATAGCTGTCCACCAACGTTTACCGTCCAACCTGACAGAACTGGAGAGGATCTGCAAGGAGGAATGGCAGAGGATCCCTGAATCCAGGTGTGAAAAACTTGGTGCATCTTTCCCAAAAAGACTCCTGGCTGCATTAGATCAAAAGGGGGCTTCTACTAAATACTGAGCAAAGGGTCTGAATACTTAGGACCATGTGATATTTCAGTTTTTCTTTTTTAATAAATCTGCAACAGTGTCAACAATTCTGTGTTTTTCTGTCAATATAGGGTGCTATGTGTACATTCATGAGGAAAAGAAATGAACTTAAATGATTTTAGCAAATGGCTGCAAAATAAAAAAGAGTGAAAAATTTAAGGGGGTCTGAATACTTTCCGTACCCACTGTAATTCATTTGTATATTATATTTGTCAAAACATATCCCCCTCATGCTGAGTACTTCATAAACACTCACAGTTCAACAGCCCAGTTACGCTTTGTTGGTGTTTAGATAACTATGTGCTTTTGTTTTTCAAAGATATTTTCCCTTTACCAAGTCCAGCAGTCTAATGAAAACCTCAATCATTATCTTATGATTCATATCAGATTTGGTGGAATTTGAGAAAAAGATTTATAGTGTGTGTGTGTGTGTGTGTGTGTGTGTGTGTGTGTGTGTGTGTGTGTGTGTGTGTGTGTGTGTGAGAGTGTGAGTGAGAGAGAGAGAGAGAGTGTGAGAGAGCGAGAGAGAACTTCAGTTCAGTGTACTTCACTAAAATAGATATACAGTTCTGCATTTTTCAACGTTTCTACAGAAACAGGATGCATTAAATACAGCAGAATGGATATTAAAGATCTGTTTCTTAGTAGTAATTCTGAAACAGCTAAAACAAAAAGTTTTGGAAAACTTTTTAACAGAGTTTATATTTAACTCACAAATTCTGTATGATCTTCAAATCACAAATGTCTAAATGAATAACGCTCACACAGAAGTAATTTTCAGGTTTTTATGTGCATATTGGTTAAGTATTTGCTGTGCAGCCTGATTTAGACTCTCACCCATTTATCAAGTGTAGATCACAGATTTAAACACCCAGTCAGCCATTTTAATACTGCTGATTGAGTTCTAACCCCAACCCTAACTACAGACTTTGATGATTATTCTAGGATCAACACAAAACGAACATTTTAAACAATGGAAAATAACTGCATTGTAGTTTGATCTAATAAAGAACACTGAACACTGTAGTCTTTGAAAGCTGAATGTGACCGAACATGATCTTTGCTGGATGATGCTAAAGCAGGATGGTACATAATATTCAAGAGAGGATCAGCAAAAATAGTAATTTTTCATAATAGTCTAGTGTCTGCTGTTAATTAGAAACCAAATAATATCATCTCTCTCTATAAAGCATTGGTTTCATGGAGCTAAACGACGTCTATAATAAAACTCATCATCTATAATACATAACACACGTTACAATTACAAGCCATATTTCATTTTCTAATATTCCCTTTTCCTTAAAGGTTATTTAAAGCATTCATGTTTCATCTGATAGACACTACATGTACAAAAGTATTGGCAGTGGTGTGTATTTGAGAAAATGTACTTCATACTGTAATTTGGCTACTTTTTATAAGCAATATTTCTCACTTCTCATCTACATTTATGATTGCATATATGTACTTTTTACTAGTCTATATTTTAATTGACAATGACCATTAGTCATGGCTTATTTATTCTGAAGAAGAGGCAATATAGCCTCCTACATGGAATTAATGATACTAGATGTGAGTTGTCTTTTTGCACAAAATAAAAGGACTGCACATGAATGCTAATTAGCATCTTGCTAAATCCCAGGTGTTTTACATCAGTTAAGGACATGGCTGCAACCAGTGAGGTCAAAATCAATTTCAATTGCACAGGGGGCCAAAACTCAAAGCACACTTTAGGTCGTGGGCCGAACAGGATAAACATTTATTAAACACACTAAAACGAAATGTTTTTTTTTTTTTCTTTTTTACATAAATATGAATGAATAATTAGAAATATGAACATGCTGCAACGACCCCCCCCCCCCCCCGAACAAATCAATAAAAAAATGTGCTTTTAAGTAAACATTCAAATAACAACAAATCAAAACAATCAGATGTCTTTGCTCTTATGACATTTTTTATAAAAAAATAATCTTGATCTTTAAATAACTTTAAATATTTTGCTCTCCATAAAAATATCTCCAGTCAAACGTCAGACGTCTCACAGCTTCATCATGCAGCTCTTCAGAAACTCTCCCTCAGTATATAACCAGCTGATGTGACTGATTTCTCCTCTGTTTTCACACCAGCTTCACTTTGTGATTTTGCTGATGTTTTGTCTCGTAGTTCCGTCTTAAATTGAATTCCTTAATTACAGCCACATTCGCTCCACAAATAAGACACACGTGTTTACCGGCAGTGTCAGTAAACATCTCAGAATCCCATCGGTTTTGAAAGGCTCTGTTTTCAGAATCCACTTTTCTCTTCCCCATTTTGAGGGGCTTCACAATAACTTTACAATAGGGTTAAATACATCAACAGAAGCTCGACTTGATTGAATGTTCCCAGGTAGTCTAGCGTTCAGTAAGGCAGCTAAAGCGCTGCATTATGGGATCTGTAGTTTGTGTTATTAGCGGTTCATATCGCCGGGACATTAAAAACAATAATAATAGATCTTTATAAAATCATCTCGCAGGCCGGATATAATTGTGCATCGGGCCGGATGTGGCCCGCAGCCCTTGAGTTTGACACATGTGATCTGGAGCATTCTTCGAGCCTATGTTCAATATGAGTAAAATACACAAGTTGTGTTAAAATCAGATACTCTAACACTTTTAATCAAGTCATATTGGAATTGGTGACATTTACACCTCTGAGTATTGGGACAAGTGAGTTTTCCAGCGATATGTGGTTCTTCCCCAAACTGTTAACAGAAAACTAGAAGTACACAATTGTATATGAGGTCATTGGATGTGTTTTCGCAATACATTTTCCCTTCACTTGAACTCGGAGACCCAAAACTGTTCCAACATGACAAGCTGAATTTTATTGGGCATCTGTTTTTTCATCTGTTTCTATAAACCAGTATTTTGTCCTGGAGCTAAACCGCTACTAGAATAAAACTTATCATCTACAATAAATAACACACACATTATAATTTCAAGCCATATAAGTTTTATTAGTTTTTTTTTACTTTTCCTTTATAGTAATTTAAAGCAACTTTTCAGCTGAAAGATGCAGAACTAAACATCCAGTTCAGTCCTCGAAGAACTAAATAGTGGAGACTCGATATAGTCAAATTATTGTCAAATGCTGAAATTTCTAAAGGCCGCAAAACATACATTTATGATCTCATACCATCACCTAATAGTGTAGAGGTTTACAGAAGTTTACATAACCTTTTTACAAACCATCAGTCTATTGAACTTTTAGGACATTTATAATGATCAAAAACACACAGAGTATAATAGATTCTACATGGCTAACATGGTGCATGGATAATTTGCATTTAACTTTTAAAGCTGGTTAATAGACAAAAAGCCAGTTCATACCAAATATTACAATACCAAATATTCAGACACAACAAGCAGATGTTACAGACTTTCCCCAAATCAATTTATAGCTAAAATTGTACATGCAGTATTTTATTTTCACAAATAAACCCTTTCAGCTTATGGCAAGAAGCATCAAACCATTTATTTATGTTACCACTCTCATTTCCCAGAGCGCCACAGTTCTCTCCAGAAGGATTCTCTTTTGCCCAGTTATCAGGTTCATTTTGTCCCTCAGCAAACCAGAACCTTTATAGGTAAATAAGATTGTAATCAGTTTGCTATAATATAGTATAGTACAGTACAGTGTATAATAATATAGTACAGTAAATAAAAACACTTTGCAAAAGTTTGTGCTGCATGTAATTAATCTTACGATGAACTTGTGTCCTTCAAAGGTTGGTTGTTCACCCACATCCACTCTCCCTCAGTTTCCAAGTCATTCAGACCAATCCAGTGTGTTACTCGAATTTGTGAAGATACAAAATCCTAATGTAGAAAACATCACACACAGTTTACACTTGTAACCCACACAAGTGGAATGAAATCAGCAGCAGCAGAGTGATCTACTACACTCACCTGTTCAGTATGGCTGGTTATAATCACCAGGTGGCCTCCTTTCTCCACACACTCATCTCTACTCTGAGTCCAGTTCAGTTTAGTAGTAGAGAAGTAGTAACATTTCAAGCCAAAAGGCTTCCACCCTTTCTCACATTGTCCACTGTCTTCATTCTCTTATGACAAGAAATGAGTGAAGAAAACAAAAAACGTGAGAACTTGGACATGATTTATTCAGATATATAGTATTGCATGTCATTGGCTGTTTTTTTCTAAATGCTATCAAACCGTAAAGAATTTTGTATTACACAAAGAAATGTGTGTGTGTGTGTGTGTGGGGGGGGGGGGGGGGGGGGGTCTCCTTACCTTTGCATTCTGAGAGATCTTCCTTAAGTTGCTGATTCTCCAGCTTTAAAGCGTTATACAGTGTTATAGCCTCTAAGAAACAAGAAAATAATTCTGATCTAAAAAATGTTTTTTGATTATGAGAATAAACCAGGAAAAAGAACAACAATGACAAAGATAATGATAATAATAAAGGCCAAAAACTGGACGAAATTCAGACAACAAGGGACACAACTGGCAGTTAGATACAAGCATTTTATTCATGTTAGTATACCCTTAGTAGGTTAGTAAACTACTTAGTAGCTCCTCATATGCCTTTTACTTTGCTTTAACCACATCCCTCTTAACCTGCTTCCGCATCTCCTTGTACTCCTGTCTACTTTTCTCATCAATCCGTCGATCCCAATTCTGTTTTGCCAACCTCTTTCTCCATGTTTTCCTGCACTTCCTCATTCCACCACCACGTCTCTTTGTCTTCCTTTCCATTTCCAGATATCACACCAAGTACCTTTCTAGCTGTCTCCCTTATCACTTCTGCAGTAGGAAGAGTGACCTCTTTCCCGAATCTCACACTACACTCTTCCTCCTACAGTTTCCACCATCTTATTCTTCTTTTAGTTTTTACTCTCCTCCTCTTCTTCTTCACCTCCAAAACCATCCTACAGACCACTATCCGATGCTGTCTATCTACACTGTCCCCTGCCAACACCTTACAGTCTCCAATCTCCTTCAGGTTGCATCTCCTACATATCGTTTAAATCCTATAACAGTGGCAGCAATTAAACTAATTTTTATATAGAATGTTGCTTAGATCCTCTCCAATCAGTGTGCCACATTTCACAATTTTTATCAGACGGATCTATTAGCTGCCATAGACAAGCCTAGCCAAAGTCACCTATAATAATAATAATAATAATAATAATAATAATAATAATAATAATAATAATAATAATAATAATAATAACCTATTACAATAATACTCTTTTTGTTGCTCGTCCTCCAAATAACAAGCAATTACAGAAAATACAAGCATCCATCGATTTATCTTATTGTGTTTTATTATTAAAAACAAATCAACACTTCATATAAAATGATGAGGTTAAAAAATGTTTTGTGTAAAGAATTCAGGATGACACGAGCACTAGGATGGAGTGTAGGAGTCTGTAATGGAAGGAAACTTACCTCTGCATACAGAGGAATCTTTCTGAACTTGCTGATAATTCACCTTTAATGCTTCATACATATTTTCTGTCTCTAAGACAAAAAAGAAAGTTCTGATACATTATTAAAAATAATATTAATAACATAATAACAGAGACATTTGCAGAAAATACGACTACTAGCATGTAAATTATGATGCACCAGCGAGGAGGATGACATTAAAAATTTCAAACATTTCAGTGAGAGCCCATATACACACTGTAAAGCTACTGAAAGAAATTCACTTACCCTTGGCTTCATGTTGTTGCTTTATCATTGTTGCTGAAAGGTTAACATACTTCTCACTTAATATCTCATAAGAGACCACTTTTTTGTGATCTGTTGAACAAGAAGACCCAATTTATACATAGGAACATTACATTTTTAATCATTTATGCACATACAGTAATGAAAAGCTCATGAAAAATGGGGGCAAAAACAGAAGTGTTGCGTTAATAATTTTGTTCAGTTTATCTTAAGAAAATTAAAAAATAAATGTAAAACACACACACGCTTACATACACATCAAAACTATTTTATTACATTTTTCCATTTATTTAATTTTGTTTAATCAATTTAATTTGTGCCAGTTAAATTAATTACTCAATTTAATTTAATTTTTTGCTTTAATTTGATGTATTCTATTTTATTTCTAAAAATATTATTTTATATATTATTTAACCAAGCAGGCATTTTATTAAAAAAAATATAAAAAAAAAAAAGTAAACTGTTTACATTTTGATCACAAATTTCAAAGATAATAAACTGTTTTAAAAAAAAATTGTTTTGCATTTCTTAAAAAATCGAGGTATAGAAAGGTGCAATGGATTAAAAGAAGATTGGAACTGAACAAGAACACCGGAGATAAAGATGATAAGCAAATACTCACAGAAGATCCCTACAGCACACAGTGTTGATAAAGCACCAAGCGTCAGGAGGAGTTGAAGAACAGATTTGAAGGTCTTTCCAATTTTCTTGTTTTTCAACTGAGAGCACTCAAAGCTATTTGGGAGAAAACGCTTATCTATTTGAAACATTTGTGTTGTGTTGAGAGATTCCTGACTACACCGTTCCATATTTTACCTTTACCAAGTCCAGCTGATCAGTCTCATAAAAACTTCAATCATTAGCTTATGATTTATATCAGATTTGCTGGGAGTTGAGAAATATATTTATAGTGTATAGTGTGTGTGTGTGTGTGTGTGTGTGTGTGTGTGTGTGTGTGTGTGTGTGTGTGTGTGTGTGTGTGTGTGTGTGTGTGTGTGTGTGTGTGTGTGAGAAAAAGAGAAATTCACTTCAGTGTACTCCACTAAATAGATATACAGTTCTGCATATTTCAACATTTCTACAGAAACAGGATGCATGAAATACAGCAGAATGGATATTAAAGACCCATTATTTTAATAGAAATGCTGAAACAGCTAAAAAAAAAAAGTTTTGGAAAGCCCCTGAAAATACAGAAAATTCTGTATGATCTTCAAATCACAAATGTCTAAATGAATAACGCTCACACAGAAGTAATTTTCAGGTTTTTATGTGCATATTGGTTAAGTATTTGCTGTGCAGCCTGATTTAGACTCTCACCCATTTATCAAGTGTAGATCACAGATTTAAACACCCAGTCAGCCATTTTAATACTGCTGATTGAGTTCTAACCCCAACCCTAACTACAGACTTTGATGATTATTCTAGGATCAACACAAAACGAACATTTTAAACAATGGAAAATAACTGCATTGTAGTTTGATCTAATAAAGAACACTGAACACTGTAGTCTTTGAAAGCTGAATGTGACCGAACATGATCTTTGCTGGATGATGCTAAAGCAGGATGGTACATAATATTCAAGAGAGGATCAGCAAAAATAGTAATTTTTCATAATAGTCTAGTGTCTGCTGTTATTAGAAACCAAATAATATCATCTCTCTCTATAAAGCATTGGTTTCATGGAGCTAAACGACGTCTATAATAAAACTCATCATCTATAATACATAACACACGTTACAATTACAAGCCATATTTCATTTTCTAATATTCCCTTTTCCTTAAAGGTTATTTAAAGCATTCATGTTTCATCTGATAGACACTACATGTACAAAAGTATTGGCAGTGGTGTGTATTTGAGAAAATGTACTTCATACTGTATTTTGGCTACTTTTTATAAGCAATATTTCTCACTTCTCATCTACATTTATGATTGCATATATGTACTTTTTACTAGTCTATATTTTAATTGACAATGACCATTAGTCATGGCTTATTTATTCTGAAGAAGAGGCAATATAGCCTCCTACATGGAATTAATGATACTAGATGTGAGTTGTCTTTTTGCACAAAATAAAAGGACTGCACATGAATGCTAATTAGCATCTTGCTAAATCCCAGGTGTTTTACATCAGTTAAGGACATGGCTGCAACCAGTGAGGTCAAAATCAATTTCAATTGCACAGGGGGCCAAAACTCAAAGCACACTTTAGGTCGTGGGCCGAACAGGATAAACATTTATTAAACACACTAAAACGAAATGTTTTTTTTTTTTTCTTTTTTACATAAATATGAATGAATAATTAGAAATATGAACATGCTGCAACGACCCCCCCCCCCGAACAAATCAATAAAAAAATGTGCTTTTAAGTAAACATTCAAATAACAACAAATCAAAACAATCAGATGTCTTTGCTCTTATGACATTTTTTATAAAAAAATAATCTTGATCTTTAAATAACTTTAAATATTTTGCTCTCCATAAAAATATCTCCAGTCAAACGTCAGACGTCTCACAGCTTCATCATGCAGCTCTTCAGAAACTCTCCCTCAGTATATAACCAGCTGATGTGACTGATTTCTCCTCTGTTTTCACACCAGCTTCACTTTGTGATTTTGCTGATGTTTTGTCTCGTAGTTCCGTCTTAAATTGAATTCCTTAATTACAGCCACATTCGCTCCACAAATAAGACACACGTGTTTACCGGCAGTGTCAGTAAACATCTCAGAATCCCATCGGTTTTGAAAGGCTCTGTTTTCAGAATCCACTTTTCTCTTCCCCATTTTGAGGGGCTTCACAATAACTTTACAATAGGGTTAAATACATCAACAGAAGCTCGACTTGATTGAATGTTCCCAGGTAGTCTAGCGTTCAGTAAGGCAGCTAAAGCGCTGCATTATGGGATCTGTAGTTTGTGTTATTAGCGGTTCATATCGCCGGGACATTAAAAACAATAATAATAGATCTTTATAAAATCATCTCGCAGGCCGGATATAATTGTGCATCGGGCCGGATGTGGCCCGCAGCCCTTGAGTTTGACACATGTGATCTGGAGCATTCTTCGAGCCTATGTTCAATATGAGTAAAATACACAAGTTGTGTTAAAATCAGATACTCTAACACTTTTAATCAAGTCATATTGGAATTGGTGACATTTACACCTCTGAGTATTGGGACAAGTGAGTTTTCCAGCGATATGTGGTTCTTCCCCAAACTGTTAACAGAAAACTAGAAGTACACAATTGTATATGAGGTCATTGGATGTGTTTTCGCAATACATTTTCCCTTCACTTGAACTCGGAGACCCAAAACTGTTCCAACATGACAAGCTGAATTTTATTGGGCATCTGTTTTTTCATCTGTTTCTATAAACCAGTATTTTGTCCTGGAGCTAAACCGCTACTAGAATAAAACTTATCATCTACAATAAATAACACACACATTATAATTTCAAGCCATATAAGTTTTATTAGTTTTTTTTTACTTTTCCTTTATAGTAATTTAAAGCAACTTTTCAGCTGAAAGATGCAGAACTAAACATCCAGTTCAGTCCTCGAAGAACTAAATAGTGGAGACTCGATATAGTCAAATTATTGTCAAATGCTGAAATTTCTAAAGGCCGCAAAACATACATTTATGATCTCATACCATCACCTAATAGTGTAGAGGTTTACAGAAGTTTACATAACCTTTTTACAAACCATCAGTCTATTGAACTTTTAGGACATTTATAATGATCAAAAACACACAGAGTATAATAGATTCTACATGGCTAACATGGTGCATGGATAATTTGCATTTAACTTTTAAAGCTGGTTAATAGACAAAAAGCCAGTTCATACCAAATATTACAATACCAAATATTCAGACACAACAAGCAGATGTTACAGACTTTCCCCAAATCAATTTATAGCTAAAATTGTACATGCAGTATTTTATTTTCACAAATAAACCCTTTCAGCTTATGGCAAGAAGCATCAAACCATTTATTTATGTTACCACTCTCATCTCCCAGAGCGCCACAGTTCTCTCCAGAAGGATTCTCTTTTGCCCAGTTATCAGGTTCATTTTGTCCCTCAGCAAACCAGAACCTTTATAGGTAAATAAGATTGTAATCAGTTTGCTATAATATAGTATAGTACAGTACAGTGTATAATAATATAGTACAGTAAATAAAAACACTTTGCAAAAGTTTGTGCTGCATGTAATTAATCTTACGATGAACTTGTGTCCTTCAAAGGTTGGTTGTTCACCCACATCCACTCTCCCTCAGTTTCCAAGTCATTCAGACCAATCCAGTGTGTTACTCGAATTTGTGAAGATACAAAATCCTAATGTAGAAAACATCACACACAGTTTACACTTGTAACCCACACAAGTGGAATGAAATCAGCAGCAGCAGAGTGATCTACTACACTCACCTGTTCAGTATGGCTGGTTATAATCACCAGGTGGCCTCCTTTCTCCACACACTCATCTCTACTCTGAGTCCAGTTCAGTTTAGTAGTAGAGAAGTAGTAACATTTCAAGCCAAAAGGCTTCCACCCTTTCTCACATTGTCCACTGTCTTCATTCTCTTATGACAAGAAATGAGTGAAGAAAACAAAAAACGTGAGAACTTGGACATGATTTATTCAGATATATAGTATTGCATGTCATTGGCTGTTTTTTTCTAAATGCTATCAAACCGTAAAGAATTTTGTATTACACAAAGAAATGTGTGTGTGTGTGTGTGTGTGGGGGGGGGGGTCTCCTTACCTTTGCATTCTGAGAGATCTTCCTTAAGTTGCTGATTCTCCAGCTTTAAAGCGTTATACAGTGTCATAGCCTCTAAGAAACAAGAAAATAATTCTGATCTAAAAAATGTTTTTTGATTATGAGAATAAACCAGGAAAAAGAACAACAATGACAAAGATAATGATAATAATAAAGGCCAAAAACTGGACGAAATTCAGACAACAAGGGACACAACTGGCAGTTAGATACAAGCATTTTATTCATGTTAGTATACCCTTAGTAGGTTAGTAAACTACTTAGTAGCTCCTCATATGCCTTTTACTTTGCTTTAACCACATCCCTCTTAACCTGCTTCCGCATCTCCTTGTACTCCTGTCTACTTTTCTCATCAATCCGTCGATCCCAATTCTGTTTTGCCAACCTCTTTCTCCATGTTTTCCTGCACTTCCTCATTCCACCACCACGTCTCTTTGTCTTCCTTTCCATTTCCAGATATCACACCAAGTACCTTTCTAGCTGTCTCCCTTATCACTTCTGCAGTAGGAAGAGTGACCTCTTTCCCGAATCTCACACTACACTCTTCCTCCTACAGTTTCCACCATCTTATTCTTCTTTTAGTTTTTACTCTCCTCCTCTTCTTCTTCACCTCCAAAACCATCCTACAGACCACTATCCGATGCTGTCTATCTACACTGTCCCCTGCCAACACCTTACAGTCTCCAATCTCCTTCAGGTTGCATCTCCTACATATCGTTTAAATCCTATAACAGTGGCAGCAATTAAACTAATTTTTATATAGAATGTTGCTTAGATCCTCTCCAATCAGTGTGCCACATTTCACAATTTTTATCAGACGGATCTATTAGCTGCCATAGACAAGCCTAGCCAAAGTCACCTATAATAATAATAATAATAATAATAATAATAATAATAATAATAATAATAATAATAATAATAATAATAATAACCTATTACAATAAAACTTTTTTTGTTGCTCGTCCTCCAAATAACAAGCAATTACAGAAAATACAAGCATCCATCGATTTATCTTATTGTGTTTTATTATTAAAAACAAATCAACACTTCATATAAAATGATGAGGCTTAAAAATGTTTTGTGTAAAGAATTCAGGATGACACGAGCACTAGGATGGAGTGTGGGAGTCTGTAATGGAAGGAAACTTACCTCTGCATACAGAGGAATCTTTCTGAACTTGCTGATAATTCACCTTTAATGCTTCATACATATTTTCTGTCCTTTAGTTAGGAACTAAATAGTGGAGACTCGATATAGTCAAATTATTGTCAAATGCTGAAATTTCTAAAGGCCGCAAAACATACATTTATGATCTCATACCTAATCTCATCACCTAATAGTGTAGAGGTTTACAGAAGTTTACATAACCTCTTTACACACCATCAGTCTATTGAACTTTTAGGACATTTATAATGATCAAAAACACACAGAGTATAATAGATTCTACGTGGCTAACATGGTGCATGGATAATTTGCATTTAACTTTTAAAGCTGGTTAATAGACAAAAAGCCAGTTCATACCAAATATTACAATACCAAATATTCAGACACAACAAGCAGATGTTACAGACTTTCCCCAAATCAATTTATAGCTAAAATTGAACATGTTGTATTTTAATTTTCACAAATAAAAATCCCGAAAATTACATTGTAAATATTGGTGGAAAATACGTATTTGGTCACCTACAATAAAGCAAGATTTCTGGCTCTCACAGACCTGTAACTTCTTCTTTAAGAGGCTCCTCTGTCCTCCACTTGTTACCTGTATTAATGGCACCTTTTTAAACTCGTTACCAGTATAAAAGACACCTGCCCACAACCTCAAACAGTCAGACTCCAAACTCCACTATGGCCAAGACCAATATCAAAGGACAGCAGAAACAAAATTGTAGACCTGCACAGGCTGGGAAGACTGAATCTGCAATAGGTAAGCAGCTTGGTGTGAAGAAATCAACTGTGGGAGCAATTATTGGAAAATGGAAGACATACAAGACCACTGATAATCTCCTTCGATCTGGGGCTCCACGCAAGATCTCACCCTGTGGGGTCAAATGATCACAAGAATGATGAGCAAAAATCCCAGAACCACACGGGGGGACCTAGTGAATGACCTGCAGAGAGCTGGGACCAAAGTAACAAAGGCTACAATCAGTAACACACTACGCCACCAGGGACTCAAATCCTGCTGTGCCAGACGTGTCCCCCTGCTTAAGCCAGTACATGTCCAGGCCTGTCTGAAGTTTGCTAGAGAGCATTTGGATGATCCAGAAGAGGATTGGGAGAATGTCATATGGTCAGATGAAACCAAAATAGAACTTCTTGGTAAAAACTCAACTTGTGTTTGGAAGAGAAAGAATGCTGAGTTGCATCCAAAAAACACCATAACCTACTGTGAAGCATAGGGGGAAACATCATGCTTTGGGGCTGTTTTTCTGCAAAGGGACCAGGACGACTGATCCGTGTAAAGGAAAGAATGAATGGGGCCATGTGTCGTGAGATTTTGAGAAAAAAACCTCCTTCCATCAGCAAGGGCATTGAAGATGAAACGTGGCTGGGCCAGTCTCCAGATCTCAACCCCATAGAAAAATCTTTGGAGGGAGTTGAAAATCTGTGTTGTCCAGCGACAGCCCCAAAACATCACTGCTCTAGAGGAGATCTGCATGGAGGAATGGTCCAAACTACCAGTAACAGTGTGTAAAAACCTTGGAGACTTACAGAAAACGTTTGATCTCTGTCATTGCCAACAAAGGGTATATAACAAAGTATTGAGATTAACTTTTGTTATTGAGCAAATACATAACCACCATAATTTGCAAATAAAATCTTTAAAAATCAGACAATGTGCTTTTCTGAGAACTTGCACAATTGGTGGCTGACTAAATACTTTTTTTGCCCCACTGTACATATATCTATATACAGACAGAAACCTGATCATAAAATCGATTTGTGTTACCAACCTGACAATTTAGACAAATATCTATGTATCTTTGACTGCATTAACAGTATTAAATATAGGGATAGCTACACTCATCACACAATTGTAACACTTCAATAATGTCTTTTGTGAGAGATTTCTGATAAAAGAAGTAATGGTAAAAGGCGGTTGTGGTGGTGGTGGGGGGAGGGGGGATCTTACCATTGCTTGTAGATAGAGCTTCTTGAACTTGTTGATACTTCACCTTCAGTGCCTCATATAGTCTTTCGGTCTCTAAGGCAACAGAAAAAAAAATTCAGGTGCCAACAGCTTTTATATAATTAAAGCTTCAAGCAGCATTTCTGGTACATTTACGGATACCCAACAATTTCTGCCGAACCATGCAGATGGTTATAACCATAAGGCTTTAGGCATCTTATGGTGATTTGCAATTTTACTGATTGTGTATTTCTTTGACCACAGACTCAGCAACTAACTTTTACTAATTTAATTTTATAAAATTTGTCTCGGCTTTAAAGATTCTTACTAAGTTTTTGTCTGTGGATAAACACTTTGAAACTCGATGCAGCCTCACATCTTACTTGCCAACTTTGCTGTCATATTCATTCATCTCATTACAGAAAATTCAAAGTTTTAAAGTTAGATAAAGTAGAAAAGTTAAGAGAATAATTGTACTCCCAAAACTGGTCACAAATTTGACTCACTATACAATTTGCAGCACTTAGTCCAAATTTTATCAGAATGTTCCTTAGTCCCTCTCCTAATCAGTTTGTCGAATTTCATCCTAATATTAACAGAAGCCATTACAGAAAATAAGAACAGATCACATTTCTGTAATGTAAATGAAGATGCACCATTGAGGGGGTGACATCAAATCTGTGACACACTGAGTTGCTAATGGAAATATACTGTGCCACTGCAAACTACTGATGAGAACAGGAAGCGTGTAGAAACCACTTACCTTTGGCTTTGTGTTCTTTTCTCATCAATGTTGCTGTAATATTAGCATTCATCTCACTTAATTTATTATATGAGACCACTTTGTTGTGATCTGTTGAACAAGAACACACAGTGTTAAATGCATGCATAAAGTAATACATGTAAACTTCAAATTCATGTATACAATTGATGTTTTCATGAAAACATTGCGCATTCAGTTGCATTACAAGCTGCATTTTTTATCTTTTTAATTTTAAAAGAGAGGAAAAAAGAGAAGCCAGAGCAACACCTACAGTATTTAATGGTATTACTTGACAATGTGAAGCCACAGGTAAAAAATGAACCAAAAGATTCTGTAACTTGCAACAGGTTAAAATCTATACTGTTATAGTATAATATGACACTTGATTCAGAACATTTAACGTATCAAATGAGGCACTGTATTGTGGTTTGTTGGAGGAGAAAACTAAATATAAAGATCATACTTACAAAAGATCCCTATAACACAAAGTGCTGATAAAGCACCAAGCATTAGGAAGAGACAAAGAGCAAATATGAGGATCTTTCTTGTATTCTTCTCTTTTAACTCTGTTCTCGCTGAGATATCAGAAAAAGAATTAGTTATGTCATCTTTGTCCTATAGAAAGATTCCAGAATGCAGTTTTATTGTTTTCAGACATACATGATCTGATATCCCAATCAGACAATCAGACTTAAAAAAATATTAAATGATTCATATTTATGCATATAGATTTATTAAGGATTGGACTAGAGTTGAGAAACTTTGCCATGAATCTCATTAAAAATAGCTGCGTTCACTCACCTATTGACATAATCACACATTCATATGTTTATTATCATCTTATATTTCATTATAAATAATCCGAAACAAAATTAAATCTTAACCAAATCTTATAAATAAAACAAAACTATAAACCCACTTGTTATCCAGTCATAAAACATATTTTAGCTTTAAGAATTGACTATTAACTTGCTGCTCAATATAGCTTACCCCCTTTACAGGAGACAAGGTAATGAGGTGGCCAGCCTGCAGTCTGTTAGACAGATTATTAGAAAAAAGGGCAGCTCAACAAAAGTGATTTCACTTTCCAGATGCGGCTGCATTCTCTAAAGGTATACTTTTTTTTAATAATATGTCATTTAAAACCGTTGATCTTATGCAGTTGGCCAAATTCAAGTGAATGTAATCAAAAATCCTTTTCCAACTGAGTGTGTTTTGAGATATCTAAAAGAAACTGCTTGGTTATTTTATCAATCGTTGTCCTATAGAGAGATTCCCAACTTTCCTGTTTTTCCAAACACACCTGATCAGATCAGATACTTGTCACACATGTACATTACAACACCATGAAATTCTTTTTTCACATATCCTAGTGATGTAGGAAGCTGGGGTATAACGCAGGGTCCCACAGGAATCATACATTCATATGTTAATTTTACAGTAGCAATAATCCAAATCTAAATCAAATAATAATCAAATCTTACAGATGAAGCAAAACCATAAACACGTTTGTTATCCAGTCCTAAAATACATTTTAACTCAAATTAAAAGCACATATCTGTGCATGATTTTTGCATTTCCTGTTCTTGGTAAAATGAGAAAATTCTTAATTTATAATTCATGTATAAACATTTTAGATATGTACCTGTTGGAGAACGGTATCTTTTATCCATTTTGTTAAACTGATCTCACTATAGGCAGCTTACGGGTCCAAACCTCATTAGATCTTCACGCTAAAGTTTTACTACACGTTTATACTAGCAAGCAGAATTCTCACACCTCAATCGAAGCTCATCCCCCTCATTTCTCATAATCTGGTTTTATTTTTAGCAATCATGAGCCTCATCACTGTTATATATTGTAGCTGTGTAGCATCCAGGGTTGTTGTAGCAAAACTGTGTGAAGGGCATTTTTATTGCAATGTTTTAATTATAAATCACACTTACAACTAACTGTTTAACCTCAAAATAAATTATGTATAATAATTGCCATACATTTTTTTTTTATAAAAACTATATTAGGTAAATGGTGATTAATGAATCCCATTGAAGTGTATTGAACATTTATATTTAGTTTCCCTGTCATAGAAATTATTTCTAGTAAAAATTATTTTATTGAACAATCAGAAAATCTAAATAAAACATGCCGCACTACACAAATGTTTGTCTCTTTTGGAGATTTGTATGCTGTGGTGCTGTTTAATAATCCAGGAAGACTTGAGATCAGTGGCCTTACAATGATTTTCAGGCATCAAGATGATTTTAAAAACATCCAGTAGAACTAATGCAATGCGACCTGATCATGTGTAAAGATGGAATTACCAGCAATTTTCACAACTCGGCAGAACGAATAAGTGACCTTGAGGGAGTCAATAACATCTCCAAGGCTTCACCTCAGGCTTCGAGGAAATAAACAAAGGTGATTAATGATTGTCAAATAATTCACACTGAAGGCAGCAGGAGAGAAGCAACACAGGAGCTCTCATACAAATGTCTAATGGTTTAGAGATTTACAGAGCTTAGATAACAATCAAAAGCTTTTCGGTTTGGAATCCAAAATGTTTTATTTTATTACGATATTTCCCTTTTCACAGATGAACTGTTTTAGCAGGATGCACCAAATCATTTATTTATGTAACCACTTACTTCCTCTTTTTTTCCCAGTTGTCAGGCTCATTTGGTCCCTTTAGTGCATTAAACCAGAACCTTCATTTCTAAAAACAAACAAACAAAAAAAGAGTCTGTAATTAGTTTGCTATATATTCTATTTGTATATTCTATTATTATTTTGTATTATATACATTTGTAGAAATTAACTCTGCATGTGAGTTATGGTATAAGGGTTGTGATGGGGGGGGGGGTTTAAACAAGTTGCTAAAACTCTATGCAGCCTCACATCTTACTTGGTGACTTTGAAGTCATATTCAGTCATCTCATTACAAAAAATTCAAAGATCTTTGAGTTTTAAAGTTAGATAAAAGTTAGCAGAACAATTGTACTCCCAAACTGGTCACAGATTTGACTCACTGGTGATACTATACAATTTGCAGCACTTGGAATGTTCCTTAGTCCCTCTCCTAATCAGTGTGCCAAATGTCGTCCTAATATTAACAGAAGTCATTATCTTTATAATGATATTATCTTATTTTTGGTGACTTCGAAACTGTCACACATTGAGTTGATAATGGAAATATACTGTGCCACTGCAAACTACTGCTGAAAACAGGAAGTGTGTAGAAACCACTTACTTTTGGCTTTGTGTTCTTTTCTCATCAATGTTGCTGTAATATTAGCATTCATCTCACTAAATATATCATATGAGACCACTTTGTTGTGATCTGTACAAGAAAACCCAGTGTTAAATGCATGCATAAAGTAATAAAAGTGAACATCAAATTCATGTATACAATTGATGGTTTCATGAAAACATTGCGCATTCAGGTTTATCAAATTGCATTACGAGCGGCAAGGTAGGTCCTCATGCTTAGTTAGATTGAGAGGTGGGAAAAACGTCCCTTAACTTTTTAACACAACACTTTTTCATGTTTTTCAAACGTGTCCACCTGTGTGCTAAGATCCAAGGTTTTCCAGCTGAACCCATGTAAGCAATGCATATAAACCTGCTTGTCCACATGATATAAAATAAAACATGATTCCTCAAGCCAGGCCTTACATTACTCCAGGTTCAAGTTATATCTGCAACTCCAATGATGCAGCACTTAAAAAGACCCCTGCCTCAGCAATAGATGACAAGTAAGGATGATTTCACACAACATATCTTGCTAAACTTTTGAACATTTAAATTCAATAAACAATTACCAAAATTATTAACCCATGTGACAAACAAGTCAAGAAGCTTTCATTGTCATTTTAACCATATATAGCTGATGCATCAACCAGATACGGTACTGAAACTAAAACACTTGCACAATACAAATGATCAACTATAAAAAACAACACACACGTCATAATTTCAGGCCAAAAATATTTTAATGGTTTATTTATTCAAAATTAAATCCAGTTTAGCCAACATATTGTATAATGCACACTGCTATATCAGTAAATGTACATAGCATTAGTATTTACAGATGACTCATCTAGTTTAAGCCAATTTAAAATAAAAACACCATATTTCATATTTATACAGACATGGGTGACATTTTAAGGAGAAATCTTTCAATGCTTTCATGCTCTGAGGTTACTCCAAATGCGGGAATAACGAAGTTTTCATCGCTCCAAGTACTCTACAGTTTAACATCGTGACACAATTTTCTAATTATCTAATACAGTGCTATCTTAGAAATGAAAGAATAAAGCAGTTTGTAAATATTTTATAAACACAACCCACATGTAAATTCAAATTTAAATCAAATCTTTAGATTTAGACAAACAAAATTATTTAAAAAAAAAAAAATTTAAAAAAACGTTTCCATGTGAAAAGAGAAGTTGTTTAGCTTTCACAAATGTACTTTTTAAGTGTTTTACATGAAGCATCAAACCATCTATGTGTGTTACGATTTCCATTCCCCAGAGCAGCACAGTTCTCTCCAGAAGGGTCTTGCACTGTCCAGTTATCGGGTTCATTTTGTCCCTTTGGTGCACTAAACCAGAACCTTCAAAATTGTGTAAAAAAAAAAACAATAATTAGTTTGCTATACATTCTATATGTTATATGTTATGTTAGCAAAAACTGTCCTTACGTTACACCCGTCTCATTCAAGGACTGGTTGTTCACCCACATCCACTTTCCCTCAGTCTCCAAGTCATTCAGGCCAATCCAGTGTGTAATTTGAAGTTGCGAAGATAAACAATCCTAATGTAGGAAACATCATCACACACAGCTTACACCTGTACCCAACATAAGTGGAAGGAAAACCAGCTTAAGAGTGATCCACTACACTCACCTGTTCAGCTCGGGTGGTTATAATCACAAGGTGGCCTCCTTTCTTCACACAGTCATCTCGACTCTGGGTCCAGTTTAGTTCAGAAGTGGAGAAGTAGTAGCATTTCAAACCAAGAGACTTCCATCCTTTCTCACAAAGTTTATAACTTAGATTTTCTTTTTCAAGAACAGTTGCAAAAAAAGACAAACAAGAAATAAGGCTAACATGCACAAATCACTGAACCATTAAAAACAATAAATATTAAATATGAATTGTTTAGCAATGCTAAGATTGTGTGAGGGCTTTTCCTATGATGGGGGTAGTGCAGTTAAAAAGCCTGACCTTTGCATGCAGAGAGAATTTGTTCATGAACTTGATGATACTTCATCTTCAGCTTTTCATAAAGGTTTTCTGTCACTGAAATAAAAGAAAATATTTTTTTTATGATGGGACTAAAAAAAAAAAAAATCAGGAAAACAGAGCTCAGCAGGGAGATGTAGAATCATCAATCAACAACAGTCCAAAATTCATACACTGCAGCTGAGCATTAGAATGACAGATCATAAACACAAACCAAAAACAGTCAAGGTTCCAAACCAGCAGGAGCAGGGGTCAAGGGTCAGGCAGGGTGGCAAGAGTATTCTCATGGGCACGCAAGATAATCTGGCACTGAGCTAATGTTTTGTTGTCCTTAAATACTGGATGGTACGGGAAAAATGGCAAGATGACCTGGGAAAGCGACAAAACCGGAAGGTCTTGACAGTGCTATTATATTTATTGACCTTTTGTGGGCATACTGTTTGGTACCTACACAATTATTTTCTCCAGATTGGTCTAATACATGATATATACCAAATTCCACCCTTTTGCACACATCCCCATTATAAACACGGATTTTTGAGTGCTCTGTGCTTTTCTCATGGGAGACCTTCCACCAAACCAAACCCACACCAGTTTGCCTACTGTCCAAACTGGTTGACACAGGAAGCTAAATTGAATAAACTGTAGCTATAGGGTAAAATGAGGTAAAAAAAATCAGGATCTTGTGCTACTGGACAACTGGCAGGATTCCAGCTTTAAAAACTGTCCACTTGGTACTTTCAGTCAAGACATTGAAGTCAAGAATTTGTTTTTTTACATTAATAGTGGCTGGTGCAGCAACATGACAGTGATTCGACAGCACTTCTGCTGATCTTGTGTCTGTTTTAAAATAAACTTGAAGCCCTTTTACTTCCCATGTAAGTTCGCTTTGTTCATTCTGGTCGGTGTTTAAATTTCACCACAAGCCAAGATGCAGATACAGTGTGTGAAGCGCACATATTCAAACTAATTTGATGTTGCCCTTGTTGACTTTAACAAAGGTGCAGTATCTAAGCACATGAACTCGACATATATAGAAAATCTATCATAAGCCCGACCCCAGAGAAGAACGTCATGTATTACTTTTACACTACAAATTAATAGTGTCTCTTCTGCCATCCAACAGGCTACACTGGGTCACTCTGACCATGCCATTTTTGAAGCCTAGACTATCAGTACTGGCTCCCCCTAAAGACTGCTTTCTTTCTCCTCCAGAGGTTTTAAAAGTATACACATCCTTTACTCAAGTAGAAGTACAGATACTCATGTTTCAAAATACTCGGGTAAAAGTTGAAGTACTGATTAAAATTGTTTACTTAAGTGAAAGTAAAGAAGTCTTGGCTCTGACATGTACTTAAGTAAAAAGTAGTTATTACTGCTACCTGTTTTAGCTGTTAACTGGACCTCACATCATAGATAGATAGATAGATAGATAGATAGATAGATAGATAGATAGATAGATAGATAGATAGATAGATAGATAGATAGATAGATAGATAGATAGATAGATAGATAGATAGAGAGTTAATGTCAGTATCCCCACGAGGATAAGTTTGAGAGTTTGATTCCTGGTGTTGGTAAATAAAACTTCTTTACCTTGTCCTCTCTGAAAACATTTCAATTCTGTCCGTTGTGTTGGATTAATTTCTTGATTTCCTGGTCTTTAATGAAAGATAACTCCACCAAAAAAAAGCACTTCTGTGGTAGCTCAGTGGGGTAAGGCTTGTGCCTGAACATGGTCCTTAATATAGTCCATGCTGGTGATAAGGATTCAAAGCCAGTCCTACATGCCTTCTTTCTTACTTCGCTGCCATGAAACAAAGTATGAACCCTCCAAAAAGCACACATGCTTTTCAGCAGTGGTTGCTCAGTGTTTTAAGGCTTGTGCCTCATCTAAACATGCTTCCCAATCTGATCTCTTCTATGGTTCAGTGGGTTAAGGCTGGTGCCTCGCTAATGGTGAGGATCAGGGTTTGAAGAGCCTTGGTGAGAGAGGTAAAGAAGAACCCTCTGGAAGCCTTGTTTATGTATTTAAAGATTGTTGTTCAACTTGTAAATACACCATAATGTGGCTTCAATGAAATGTCTTATGTGACGGGTATTTGGTGATGAAAGTACTGGGGAAGTTAATTTGTGATTAGGAAGTATTACCTTTGCATTCAGAGAGCTCTTTTTGAACTTGTTGATACTTCACCTTCTGTGCTTCATACTGCCTTCCTGTCTCTAAATCAAAAAAATATGTTTTTCAATATGGAAAATGACAAAAATATAATAATGATAAATTGTTTGTAATAACACTAAAAAGCATCAGTGAAAAATTACCATAGTTCATAAAAACATGAGTTTTTTAAAGCCTGCCTCGTGTCTACTAACCCCCCTCTCACTGTAAAGTGTCGCACTGGTGATGAAACTTGAGAATGAACTAATACAGGTTGCATCTTGTTTAGTGGCTTTGCAGTTCGATTCTTTGGCCTAATTAAAGAAAATGCACATGAGGATCTAGGTTGCATGTTATTTTTGTTTCAGAGGCAAATTGTTTTAAAATATCAGTTGGTGAATTTGCTGGCCACCTCAAAACCAACATTGCTTTTGTGCTAAATTTAAGCTCAGCGTTGCAGAATGACACTTACATGTTATCTTCCAAATTTATATCCCAAAGACATTCTGATTGTGGAGCATTTAAAATTATTACATTTTGTGAGGCTTTTTTATTTTGAAGATAGTGTGTGCTAGATTTGGTGATGCTTTCACAAAAGATGTAGAAGCAGTTGCAAAAGAAACTGAAGACATCAAAGCTGTTGAACAATCGTTTTAACCCAAATAATCTGTAGAACTATACAAGCTACTAAAGAAAATAGGAAATTCTTTGAAATAACCTACCATTTGCTTCATGTTCTTGCAGCATCAATGTTGCTGTAATATTAGCATTCTTCTCGCTTAATATCTCATACAACACTTCTTTATTGTGATCTATTGAATACCCAGGGTTAAATGAATAAAAGATTATTAATAATAATAATAATAATTCATGTATGCAATGTATATTTGAATGCTAGGATGTCAGCATTCGACAATAGTCTGCTTTGATACAGTAAGAAATGCTCATTAGGAAAGAAAGATTTTCTCAAGTTTTCATCTTACTGAGAATTTAACACTGATCCTGAAACTTGCAACTGGATTTCCAAAGGTTTAAAATAAATTGGGAAAAAAAATAAATCCATAATATATAAGATGACACAGAATTATACACAAATAATATGTCAAATGTAACATTAAAATTGTGTGAATACACTAAATATAAAAAAGGCTATAGAACAATCAATACTTACACAATATCCCTACAGCACAGAGAGTTGATAAAGCACCGAGCATTAGAAGGAGACCAAAAACAAATATGAAGATCTTTTCTGTTTTCTTGTCGTCTTTCAGCTCTGTACCATAAAAATTGTACCATAAATATAATCCAAAACAGCCGTATTCACTTACATTAAAAAAATATATACACATTATAATGTTCATTTTTCAGTATCCACATTTCAATACAAAATGAAATTGTAATCAACTTTTACAGATGTACATTTGTTAGCCAATAATAAATCATGTGTGGAGATAATTAACAAAACACATACCTGTGCAATTCTTGGACTTTGGATGAAGGTCCAGTGTATTTGCATAAATTTTGTCATCCATTTCTGTTGGGAGAAGAAAATGTTTTTTTTGTTTTTATAATTCTTCTTCATATATAATATACCAGAGTTAAACCATCGGAAATACGTTTCAATATTTCTGAAGGCATGAATATATTCTATATCTACCTGTTGAGGAATGATATTTTTTACTGCTATCCATTTTCAGATAAAAACTCAAGTGTTGTGTTTTTAGACCCAACTAAAGCTTCACATCTGCCTTTACATTTGCAAACGGGAAGTCAGACGTGTCACTGCTATTATTATCACTTGTAGGCTTGTTGTATCCGGTGTTGTGTAGTGTGTAAAGGGGTTTGTTAATATGGAGCTTCCACCTAATGTATTAAACATTAAACCTGAATTTAATAAACTTGATTCAATTTTCTGTCATATTGGTTTTGTAAAAAAAAAAAAATTTATTTGAATACTCAAAATAGTTGGCCTCTCAGAAGGCTGGTCCAGATTATACTGTCAGGGATGGTGACTAGAAGGAAGACCCAAATTCAGGATGCAACAATGGTATGGTGAAATGGTATTTTATAAGGAGCAAAGAGGTGGGGATAAAAACTGAGACCTAAAAAAAACAGTCCAAAGTCAAGAGCCAGCAGACAGACAATGCAGGAGGAACCAATATAAAAAATCCAAAAACAGTTTAAATATCCAAAAGCTATCAAACAGAGCAAAATAGGCCAGAGCAAAAACACAAACCAAAAAGCAGCCCAAGGACCAAACCGGTAATCAGGCAGGCAGGGCAGAACAAAAAACACAAACCAAGAAACAGTCCAGAGTTCAAACCAGAAACAGGGATCAGAGACAAGATCAGGGACAGAAACAGGAACCAGAGCAGGCAGGGTGGCAAGATTTATCCAAGGGACATGAGGAGCCAGTAAGATAAACTGGCAGTCATTTAATGGCTTTGGTGTCCTTAAATACCGAGTGGCGCGGGGACAATGGCAAGATGGCCGCCGACCCAAACGCGTGCACCGCAATCCTGAAAATTTTGGAACTGGAACTTCAATTTCCCACACAAATATATTTATACACGTTCTTTAACCTTGTTTTTATTACTTGATTCCTTATTTACGTGGTTCATTGTGTAATATATCCTTGTTTCCATGAAGCTTATGCTAGCACTATAAATGCTAATGGTCTTGCAGTGTTCCATTATGTTCTGTATAAGTGAGATAACAATATTTCATATTGGTAAATGTCAGTGAGCAATATTTATGTGGACTAATAAGATTACTTGTATTGAGAATCATTTATAAGTCGATGACTGATTGTATGTTTGCATCACACGTGTTTGTTCATTGATATGCATTGATATGAACTGCTGTGAACTGATTATATTTTTTGTGTTATTTTAAAAGACTACCTGATCAACCCGATTAAACATCTGATCTGGAGAGATCTGAAAATGGCTGTGCACTGACGCGCCCCATCCAACCAGATGGAGCCTGATAGGTTCCGCAAAGAAGAACTGGAGACATTGCCCAAAAATATGTGCCAATCTTGTAGCATCAAACTAAAAAACACTTGAGGTGCTCAACAAAGTTTTGAGTAATTCAGTATTGGGTAACTAATATGCAAAGATTTTGAACAAACATCTTTCATGTTGTCATTATGAGGTATTGTTTGTAAAATTTTGAGGCAAATAATAAATTTAATCCATTTTGCAATCAAATAAAATGAACGATAAAATGTTCAACAAGGGTATTGATGTAAATACTTTCCAAATGCACTGTGAGAGTTGATAAAGCACCAATCATTAAGAGCAGATATCAAGATCTTTCCTGTTTTTCTACTCAGTAGACAATGAGATCAGTATTTGGATACCCAGTGATCTAGCCATTACTATTTGACCTCTGGGAAGTTGCTCAGATTCTTACACTTGACCATTTTTCCCTCCTCATGAATATGGGAAAAGGGTTATTCCCCTTTTCACAGATGAAATTTTTCAGCTCACTGCAAGATGCATCAAACCAATAATTTGTGGAAGCCACATTTTCCAGAGCAACACAGTTCTCTCCAGAAGGATCCACCATTTTCCAATTATCAGGCTCATTTGGACCCTCTGGTGCACTAAACCAGAACCTACATGGGTAAAATAAAAAAATTTGGAATCAGTTTGCTATTAAATTCATTTTTATATGATTTTTGAAATGACCCCCCGATGCTGAGAACTTCTTACATTACACCAGTCTCTTGTAAAGGCTGGTTGTTTACCCACATCCACTTTCCCTCAGTCTCCAAGTCATTCATGCCAATCCAATGTGTTTCTTTAACTTGTGAATATACATTAACCTAATACAAAAAACATCATCAAACAATACTTAGAAGTGTAACATAAACAAGTCAAATGAAATGCAGCATCAGTAAGTTGATCCACTACACTCACCTGTTCAGCTTTGCTGGTTATAATCACTAGGTGGCCTCCTTTCTCTACACACTCATCTCTACTCCGAGTCCAGTTTAATTTAGAAGTGGAGAAGTAGTAACAGTTCAAACCAAAATACTTCCATCCATTCTCACATGGTCCTCTGTTTTGAGTTGCTTATGACAAGATGAGATCATGAAATAGTGAGAATTTGGCCATTATTATTTGTTTTTTTGCTATGAATTTGTCATGAATTATGTTTTCAACACATTCACAATGAATGAAGTGTGGGGGTCCTACCTTTGCATGCCAAAAGATCTTCCTGAACTTGCTGATGCTTCACCATCAATGCTTCATACAGTGTTTCCATCTCTAAATGCAAAATAGGTTTTGATAATGAGAATAAACCTGTCACTTGTGCCACATTCCCAGGCTAATCAGACACAGGTGAAAGCAATGAGCACCAATGGCAAGCAGGTCAAATTTGAAAAAACTTACTCTTGACTGTAGGTTCTTGCATCATCACTGTGGCTGTGGCATTCTCATATTGCTTACGTAATATCTCAAAGGAAAATCTCTTATTGTGATCTGTAAAGCAAGAACACCAGAGTTAAATCAAAAGAGAAATGTGTGTTTAATGTAAGCGCAACTGTGCTTGTCATGTGGGTTCTCAATGCTGTCATGTATATATGTAGGTTAGTAGATAAGATTCTAAACAACTGACAGGAAATGATGTTCGGTGCGCACCAGAACTCTAGGAGGGTCCAAGACTTTCAAAACCTCATATATCTAATTATATTCGTGTAACTGTGTAGCTGTTTAAGTAGCATCACACACATATTTCATTAAAACATGTATTTATTGATGGAATAAATGAATATTAAATGCAATAATATAATAACTTATTTTAAAAAATTACAACAAATTAACTGCACTTACATTTTGTGTTTTGTTTTGCTGCAGTACTTGCTAAAAATAGTGCTTAAAAATAAAACCTTCTCATTGGTTCTGTCTCTGAACAACCTATATTTGATGTCTTTAAAAGCCTTTTATACATTATATGGACAAAAGAACTAGGACACAATTGTATAGTCTTTTGATGCACTCGCTTTAGATAAAACACTTAATTTTCTTGAGTCAGAACATCAAGCAAAACTCACAAACGATCCCAATAACACAGAGTGCGGATAAAGCACCAAGCATCAGCAGGAGACCTAGAGCAGATATGATGTTTATTTTGCGGTCAGAAATACCTGAAATAAAAGGCTTAGTTATTTCATTATGTCAATATCCTGAAAAATAAATAACCCTGTAATTTTATAGTTATAATATGGAATAACTATAAAAAATCAATAAAAAAAAAAACAAGTATGCATGTTTTGTGTTTTGGACGAAAGTTCATATAATCACCATCCTCGGTTCTTGTTTCTAAGAATGATAAATTACTTGTCATTTACCTGATTGGAAAAATGTGTAATTCAAACCATAAAATATAATACAAATATTTATTGAAAAGTTTTTTGATTTTACCTTTTGAATAATGATGCTTTTTTCCATCTTCACGGGCATGCTTCACCACGCTGTTTAAACGGTCTAATGTCGTTGAACAGGAAATGTTGTAGTCATTGTCACTATTTATAATTAGAAATGGAACGAGATGTTCCACTGCCACAATGTGAGCAATCATAAAAAGGCGTTATATATACAGTGGTGTGAAAAAGTGTTTGCCCCTTCCTGATTTTTTATTGTTTTGCATGTTTGTCACACTTGAAACAATGTTTCAGATAATTAAACTAATTTAAATATTAGTAAAATATAACACAAGTGAACACAACATGCAGTTTTTAAATGAAGGTTTTTATTATTGAGGGAAAACAAAATCCAAAACTAAATGGCCCTGTGTGAAAAAGTCTTTGCCCATAAACCTAATAACTGGTTGAGCCACCCTGAGCAACAACAACTGCAATCAAGCGTTTGTGATAACTTGCAGTGAGTCTGTTACAGCGCTGTGGAGAAATTTTGCTCCACTCATCTATGCAGAATTGTTGTAATTCAGACACATTAAGCCAGACGTACTGGGACACACACCTTCCAAAAAGTTCAGCTTTTGTTTTGTCAGTCCACAGAGTATTTTCCCAAAAGTCTTGGGAATAATCAAGATGTTTTCTGGCAAAACTGAGACGAGCCTTAATTGTTCTTTTTGCTCAGCAGTGGTTTTCATCTTGGAACTGCCATGCAGACCATTTTTGCCATCTCTTTCTTATGGTGGAGTCACGATCACTGACCTTAACTGAGGCAAGTGAGGCCTGCAGTTCTTTGGATGTTGTTGTGGGGTATTTTGTGACCTCTTGGATGAGTCGTCGCTGTGCTCTTGGGGTAATTTTGGTCAGCCGGACATGCCTGGGAAGGTTCTCCACTGTTCCATGTTTTTGCTATTTGTGAATACTGGCTCTCACTGTGGTTCGCTGGAGTCCCAAAGCTTTTGAAATGTCTTTATAACCTTTTTCAGACTGATAGATCTCAGTTACTTTCTTTCTCATTTGTTTCTGAATTTCTTTGGATCCCGGCATTATGTCTAGATTTTGAGGATCTTTTGGTCTCCTTCACTTTGTCAGGCAGGTCCTATTTAAGATATTTCTTGATTGTGAACAGGTGTGGCAGTAATCAAGCCTGGGTGTGGCTAGAGAAATTAAACTCAGGTACAAATACTTTTTCACACAGAGCCATGTAGTTTTGGATTTTGTTTTCCCTCAATAATAAAAACCTTCATTTGAAAACTGCATGTTGTGTTCACTTGTGTTATTTTTTACTAATATGTAAATTAGTTTAATGATCTGAAACATTAAATGTGACAAACAATAAGAAATCAGAAACACTTTTTCACACCACTGTACATGTATAGTCATATATTAACTGATTATCTTATTGAGGTTTAATCTAAAGATAGAGTACTGTGGAAGTGGGTTGGTATTCACAATTTTAATTTCATTTTTTTCCACAAAAACTCTACAAGCTACTAAAGGGAAAGGAAACTCTTCAGACAACCTAGAATACAATTGGTAGAGTAGGCAGAAGTCAGACGTGTCACTGGTACATTTTAATTAGAAATGACCCAACAAACTAGTTTAACACAAAAAAATGCATTTATGGGTATAAACATTTTAACCAAAAACTGACAAGAGCCTACATCAGGAAATGCTACATGTGCATCCTTATATTTAGATTCATAAAAATAACAATTTATTAATCACACTGCAGTGCAATTATCACTCATATTTAGAAATAGATTGTGTATACTGTAGGTCAGTGTCACAGCTGAGGCCAGGAATACTGTGATGAACTGTGATGAATACAATGATGAAGCTCTAGTGAGGTACAGGATAATGCCCTCTAAATGGTGTACCAGTCAGTGGTAATGTACCGTTCACAGATTCCCACATAAGGCTGAAGGAGCGTAGCCATTCTAACTTCTGGAAGATCTACTTTATATAAGCAATTACCTCATGTCTAAGAATATAATAGGGAAGAGAAAGAGCTTCTTACTGCTCAGATTACTTTTTGTTAGTTTCACTATTTGTTATGAACTCTAAGTTGGATCCTCAACCCTTTGTCATGATTTGATTTAGATAACTTGTTTGTAACTGCTGCACAAGTGTTAAAGCATTCTTTGACATTCTGAAAATGATCTTGAACCACGTTACAAAAGCTGACAAATAGAAAACTTTGTACAACACAAAAAATGAGTCTGTTGGAGACTATTTTGCTGTGGTGCTTAGGTGACTTTTATTTGGAGCTGTTATTTAGTAATGCAGTAAGATTTTTTAAACATAAAATCTAAGAATCATTATAATATATTTAATATAATTTAGTAAAGTACTGTACTGTAGAAAGAAAATACACAGTTCACTGATCAGCCAAAACATTCAAGTGTCTGAATCTAAAGCAATGTTTTTTACAACCCTGATTACAAAAAAGCGACTGTGGAACATATAAAAACAGAATGCAATGATTTGCAAATATCCTAATCCTGTATTTTATTCACAATGGAACATAAAAAAGTTGGGACGGGTCAACAAATGTCTGGAAAAAGTAACTGTTATTAAAATGAAACAGTTGGAGAAACATTTTACAACTAATGAGGTTGATTAAAAACAGGTCAGTAAAATGATTGGGTATAAATAGCGTATCTTAGAGAGGCAGAGTCTCTCAGAGGTAAAGAATGAAAGAGCTTCAACAATCTGTGGAAAATTGTATTTAAATTTTAAAACAATTTCAGAATAATGTTCCTTGACATAAAATTGAAAAACAGTTGAAAGAATCTGGAGAAATCTCTATGCACAAGGGACAAGGGCGAAAATCAATATTGGCTGCAAGTGGCACTGCATGTAAAACAGTCATGATTCTCTAATGGAAATCACTGCATGGGGTCTTTTATACTTCCAGAAAGAATTTTATGTGAAAACATTTTGCTATGTCATTCACAAATCCAGATTAAATCTTTATTGTGCAAACTAAAAGGCATGCGTGAACATGATCCATCCTGCTGCCATCGAAATGCTGCCATCTTCTCTGGCTTAATGGATACTTGAAATGTACTTAGGCAAAGTGGAAAACTGCTCTGTGGTCATTAACAATGTTTTCTTTTTGGAAACCATGCACACCACGTCCTCCGCTCTAAGCAGGATTGGGATCATCTGGCTTGTTATTAGAGCTCAGTTCAAAAGCAGCTTGCACATTTAGTAAGGCTTTATCAATGCTGATGGTATATACAGGTTTTAGATGCTTCTATCAAGAAAATTTATTTTTCAGGGAAGCCCTTGCCTATTTGCACAAGACAAAGCTAAGTGCATACTGGGCGGTCCTTTGAACATTAAATGTTTTGCATAATGGAAAAAAAGAAAATTCTTTATAGAACCAAAGATACCTTGCATTTAACCTCAAATTTGAACGTTCTAAATTAAAAATTTCCTTGTTTTCATACAATGAAGCCAATGAGCTGTTTTGAAATAGCAAATGTTCAAATTCAACAAACGAACATTATCCATATTTCTCAAAATTATTTATTTATAGCTTAAGTGCCTGTGAGATATTTTACTTTTCACAGATGAATTGTTTTTGCTTACGGCAAGACGCATCAAACCATTTATTTGTGTGACCAAAATCATCATTCCCCAGAGCAACACAGTTCTCTCCAGTAGGATCCTCTTTTTTCCAGTTATCAGGTTCATCTATTCCCTCTGGGGAGCGATACCAGAACCTTTATAGATAAAAAAAAAGACTGTAATCAGTCTGCTGTACAGTTTATTTATATTACACAGGAATTTGTATGTGAGTGAACAATGTCCATACGTTACACCGGTCTCCTGTAAAAGCTGGTTGTTCACCCAAATCCACTTTCCCTCAGTTTCCAAGTCATTCAAACCAATCCAGTGTGTTTTTTGAATTTGTAAAGATAAAAAATCCTAATATAGAAAACATCATCACGCACAAGCTTACACCTGTAACCCACAGAAGGAATTTGGCAGCAGTAGATTAATTCACTACACTCACCTGTTTAGTTTGACTGGTTATAATCACCAGGTGGCCTCCTTTTCCCACACACTCATCTCTACTCTGAGTCCACTTCACTTTAGAAGTAGAGAAGTAGTAACACTTCAAACCAAAATACTTCCATCCTTTCTCACATCGTCCACTGTTTTGATTTGCTTATGACAAGATAAGTTTAAGGAACAGTTAGAATTTGCTATGAAATTGTCAGAAATGTATGTATATTCAAAGAAACATAACATTACATCTAGTTTTTAATGTGTTACCTTTGCATGCCGAAAGATCTTCCTGAACTTGCTGATGCTTCACCTTCAATGCTTCATACAGTGTTTCCATCTCTAAATGCAAAATAGGTTTTGATAATGAGAATAAACCTGTCACTTGTGCCACATTCCCAGGCTAATCAGACACAGGTGAAAGGAATGAGAACTAATGGCAAGCAGGTCAAATTTGAAGAAACTTACTCTTGAATGTAAGTTCTTGCATCATCACTGTGGCTGTGGCATTCTCATATTGCTTACGTAATATCTCAAAGGAAAATCTCTTATTGTGATCTGTTAAACAAAACCACCAGAGTTAAACCAAAAGAGAAATGTGTGTTTAATATTAGTGTAACTGTGCTTGTCATGTGGGTTCTCAATGCTGTCATGCAAATAAGTAACTTAGTAGATAAGATTCTAAACAACTGAGTTAAAATGATGTTCGGTGCGCACCAGAACTCTAGGAGGGTCCAAGACTCCCAAAGCCTCACATATCTAATTATATTCTTGTAACTGTGTAGCTGTTTAAGTTACATCGCATACACACATATTTTATTACAATATTTATTTTTTGACTGAATGAATAAATGAATAGTAGATACAATAATATAATAAAGTATATATAATGAATTGCAATTACATTTTGTGTATTGTTTTGCTGCAGTACTTGCTTGTGCTTAAAAATTAAAACCTTCTCATTGGTTCTGTCTCTGAACAACTTACATTGAATGTCTTTAATAGCATTTTATCCCCTTTTATACCTGAAATTGAAATCTTTGTTTAATTACCATTATGCCTAATTATTCCAAATGTCGCTAATTTGCATCATAGCTAAATGTATTGTATGTGCTATATATAACATACAATCTCCACTTAATTTAGCATCTGTTTTACAGCAAAAACTGTTATTTTTTTTTAAATATATATAATTGTAAATAAATGTAGGCAACAAGGGGATATACAGGGGATATGTTTTTTAAGGCACTCGCTTTAAATGAGACCCTTAATTTCCTTAACATCAAGCAATACTCACATAAGATCCCAATAACACAGAGTGCTAATAAAACACCAAGCATCAGCAGGAGACCGAGAGCAGATATGATGTTTATTTCGCAGTCAGAGAAACCTGAGATAAAAGGCTTAGTTATTTCATTATCCTGGAAAATAAAATGAGTGAATGGCTATTTATAGTTACTATAACAAGGAATAACCATACAAATTAATAACAAATAAAACAAGTATACATTTGATTATTATCATAAGAAGACGTACTGGAGAATGTTTTGTGTTTTGGAGACCAGTTCATATAATCACCATCCTCGGATTTTGTTTCTAAGAATGAGAAATTTCTTGTCATTTACCTGTTCAGGAAAATGTGTCATATTTAATATAATCAAAATTTTTATTGAAAAGTTTGAGATTCTACCTTTTGAATAATGATGCTTTTTTTCCATCTCCACGGCCATGCTTCACCATGCTGTTTAAACGGTATAATGTTGTAGAACAGGAAATGTTGTAGTCACTGTCACTATTTATAATTGGAAATGGAATGGTTCAACGGACACTCTGCATGATGTAAGTCTATTATTAGTGATGAGTATTTTTCACACATTACTCTGAAAACATGCATATATAACACCGATTTATGATTGCTTATAATTATAGGCCCCAAGTTTAAATTATATACTATCACATGTAAAAATAGTCCTGAGCCCAGGTTCTAGTGTGGGCCAAGGGGATTCACTGGCATTAATATAGACCAGTATGATAAAAATATGTTTCTTCAAAACATGAATATTCTCAATTATTAAAAAAAAAAAACCTTTAATTAAAAATGTAAATCAGTGTTTAGTATTTAAATAGACCACTGGCTTAATACTATAGTTATAGCTATAATCTTTTACCAGGGTTACCATCTACCACTCTTTCAATGATCAGTCCATAAAAGTGCTGCTGGAAGGTGAGAAATCAGCCCAGAACTACCCGGGAGGAGCTGGTCAATGACCTGAAAAGAGCTGGGACCACCGTTTCCAAGGTTACTGGTGGTAATACACTAAGACGTCATGGTTTGAAATCATGCATGGCACGGAAGGTTCCCCTGCTTCAACCAGCACATGTCCAGGCACGCCTTAAGTTTACCAATGACCATTTGGATGATCCAGAGGAGTCATGGGAGAAAGTCATGTGGTCAGATGAGACCAAAATAGAAGTTTTGGGTCATAATTCAACTAAACGTGTTTGGAGGAAGAAGAATGAAGAGTACCATCCCAAAAACACCATCCCTACTGTGAAGCATGGGGGTGGTAGCATCATGCTTTGGGGGTGTTTTTCTGCACATGGGACAGGGAGACTCACTGTATTAAGGAGAGGATGACCGGGGCCATGTATTGCGAGATTTTGGGGAACAACCTCCATCCCTCAATTAGAGCATTGAAGATGGGTCGAGGCTGGGTCTTCCAACATGACAATGACCCGAAGCACACAGCCAGGATAACCAAGGAGTGGCTCTGTAAGAAGCATATCAAGGTTCTGGCGTGGCCTAGCCAGTCTCCAGACCTAAACCCAATAGAGAATCTTTGGAGGGAGCTCAAACTCTGTGTTTCTCAGCGACAGGCCAGAAACCTGACTGATCTAGAGAAGATCTGTGTGGAGGAGTGGGCCAAAATCCCTCCTGCAGTGTGTGCAAACCTGGTGAAAAACTACAGGAAACGTTTGACCTCTGTAATTGCAAACAAAGGCTCCTGTACCAAATATTAACATTGACTTTCTCAGGTGTTCAAATACTTATTTGCAGCTGTATCTTACAAATAAATAGTTACAAAAATCATACATTGTGATTTCTGGATTTTTTTTTTTAGATTATGTCTCTCACAGTGGACATGCACCTACGATGACAATTTCAGACCCCTCCATGATTTCTAAGTGGGAGAACTTGCAAAATAGCAGGGTGTTCAAATACTTATTTTCCTCACTTTAGGTCAAAGTCATGGCTGATCAAGAGTTTATCACAGGAGTACAGTGATAAAGTTGGGAATACACTCTGAATGATGTACCAGTCAATCCTAGTGCACCATTCTCAGATTACCACATACGGCTGAAGGCCAATCCAGCTTTTAGCAGATCTGGTTTATATAAACACTAATCTCACCTCTAAGAATATAATAGGACAGGCGTGAAAATCAATATTAGATGCCCGTGATCTTCATTTAAAACTGATTCTGTAAATCACTGCATGGGCTTATTAACCACTCCACTTATCATTGTTGCCTATATAGTGTACAAATTAAATGAATGAACATCTAAATTATCATGACACCTAAATCACATCATAAATTTCTTGAATCAGAACATCAAGCAATACTCCCAAAAGATCCTCGAGTGCTGATGAAACACCAAGCATTAGCAGGAGACTAAGAGCAGAAGATTTTTTTTTGTGGTCAGAGAAACCTGAGAGAAAAATCTTAGTGATTTCATTGTCTCAATATCCCATGAAATACAATGAGGGGAAACTAAATCTTTATGTAATCATAAAATTCGATAAATAAAACAAGTATACATTTTATTATTATCAAACGGAAGACGTGTTGGAGGACGTTTTGTGTTTTGATGCCAGTTCACGATCACCATCCTCCTCGGTTCCTGCTACTTAGAATAATAAATTCCTTGTCATTTCCAATGCCTGATCAAATACAATGTGAAAATAAAACCATCAAAAAATATTTATTGAAAAAGGTTTAGATTTTTACCTTTTGGACCATGATGCTTTTTCTTCATCTCCAAGGCGATGCTTTACAATGCTGTTTAAACTGAACAGTATGATGTCAGGAAATGTTGTAGTTACTGTCACTGTTTAAAAAAGGAAATGAGATGTTCAACTGACAAAATGTGTGCAAGAGTGTTATATATGCATATACTCAAAAGATGTAGTGTATACATGTATTCAGAATCACGTGTAAAACATCAGCACTAATCATGCTACATTTTTGGCACATATTGACTTGGAAGATCTCAGGCTGTGCTGGACAGTATGGAGAGTGTATTTCTTTTCAAAACTCTGCCACTGAACAATAATCTTCGATTGTTTTAATATAATGGGCCAAATCACACTAAATGTGGTTATCCGTTCATCAGTGTTGTGGTATGATTAGCATACTTCCCACTTAATAGCTCATGTTGTGATCTGTTGAACAAGAATCTTCTTTCAGCTTCTTCCACTAGGGGTCGCCACAGTGGATCTTTAACATTCATACACAAACATATTTCCAACAATTTTTGTATTCAATGGATGTTTTCATGTTATGATGAGAGCAATAGACACCAATGTGCTTTGTTAATGGTGTTTTTTCACAATGGAAGACATGAATAAACGTTAAGAATTTAACACTGGTTGCATCTGAATAATCAGGTATAAGTTAAATAAATTAGTAATGGCAAGCAGGTAAACTTTGAAACAACTTACACTTGACTTTGAGTTCTTGCAACGTCACTGTGGTGTTCTCATATCACTTACGTAATATCTCAAAGGAAAATATCTAACTG
The DNA here is from genome assembly GCF_946808225.1 of Silurus aristotelis. NCBI lineage: Eukaryota > Metazoa > Chordata > Actinopteri > Siluriformes > Siluridae > Silurus > Silurus aristotelis. The sequence continues at coordinate 3,309,580 of NC_139579.1, forward strand.
CTATCTGTTAAACAGGAACACCAAAAGAGAAATGTGTGTTTTAGTATTAGCGTAACTCATCTCATGTGGGTTCTCAATTACTTATTAAAAAGTTTTAGATATTTACCTTTTGGATAATGATGCTTTTTTTTCCATCTCCAAGGCGATGTTTTACAACGCTGTTTAAACAGAATGATGTCAGGAAATGTTGTAGTTACTGTCACTATTTATATTTAGAAATGAGATGTTCAGTTGCCACAATGTGTGCGATGGTTAAAAGGTGTTAAAAATGCATGTATTCATGTGTGAAATGTCCTCAGCACTAATCATAGACTTACAGCATGCTACATTCATCGCACATGTAGATTTTCTTTCAACCTGTAAAGCTGTGCCAGGCAGTATGCAGAGTAGCTTTGCTTATTTCTTTTGTTTAAAAAAAAAATTGGCCAGTGTAATATTAATCTTAGATTTATTCTTATAATACTTGAATAATGGGGCATACACTCATTTTTCTATGTAAAATGTTTTCATTTGCTAAGATCTGCATTGGTGCAGTGGCAGATTCTGACCTATTTACGCACACGGGTAACGTTTCAGATGAAGAGGTCCAAATTAACATCAATTGCAACCTTCTACTTTGAGTCTATTGTTGTAGCTTATAAGTCTGCCATAGTTATTTATTTATTTATTTACTTCCTGTAAAAAAATGCCTGACCACCAACTGGTGTAATAACACACTTGCACAAAGTTAAATAATACACATACTGGTGTGAAACTTGCAAAGAGGAACTAATTAGATCCTGCAGCGTAGTGTAATAGTAAAACAAATGTGGGAGGTGGTAGCTTCATGGGTATGGCATTGAACTTTGGATCCAAAGGTCATAAGCTTAAATCCCAGCCACACCATGCTGGCAGTCCAGGACCTTTAGCAAGGCTCTTAACCCCACAGCTGCTCAGTTGTATGAAGAAGTTAAATGTAAGTGGCTCTGGATAAGGGTGTCTGCCAAATGCAAGAAATGTAAATGTTTGAGTCTGTTGCAGACTTTTATGCTGTGGTGTTTGTCAGTTTTTGTTTATTATTACTGATGAATGATAAAAAATATATTGCTCAACAAAGACTGTTCCCAGGCTAACTGATTATTAAAGGCTCTTCAGTTTAAATGCATGAAAATATGTATCAGTTTGGAGACAGCTGCCACCTAGTGGAGATATGAATGGATGCAAAAGCAGGAAAAACAATTCTTTAATGAATCCAAGGCAGAACCATTCAAATCATTAAGCAAACTCATAGACATACACTGGATACAGTGTAGGGCACAGTGTAGGGAAATACGGCCTGTTGCTGGCCAGTCTTCTAACACGCTACAGCTCCCTGAGATCTCAAAACTCTGGACTTCTATTAGTTCCTAAAATAGCAAAGTCCACTAAAGGTGGTAGAGCATTTTCACATTTAGCTCCTAAACTTTAGAATAGTCTTCCTGACAGTGTTCAGGGCTCAGACACGCTCTCCCAGTTTAAGTGCAGATTAAAAACATATATTTTTAGCAAAGTCTACACATAACACACATCACATCATAACCTTGTGCTCCAGAACATCTCATCACATGCACATTATCAACTTGTGCTGTTAATATCATGAACAGCAGCTATGCTAATTGCTCTCCACTGCTTCTCTTTCTCTCCCCATCCCGAGGCATCCTGAGGTTGCTCCAGCACCAGTCACATCCCACCTTGTGGAGATTGTGGACCTTTAAAGAAGTAGAAGCCGAACTCGCAAACATCCTGAACCATCTAGAGACGTACCAGCGCCATTTGGATCCCACTTCATGTGGACTTTTGACATTGGACCTCTGAGTGTTTAAAGGCTCTGGCATGGAGAAGCTGATGTTGGATCTGTGATAAAATAGCTCAACATTTGAGATCATGAGTTTCTCAGTAGCTCCTAGTTTTATAACCACAATGACTTAAAGACTGTAGAAAGAACATTACTCATAATCTTACATTTCAGTGCTCATGTTAGTTCTCACTCTCTATAATAATAAGACTATAAATCACCCAAATGAGGATGGGTTCCCCTTTTGAGTCTGGTTCCTCTCAAGGTTTCTTCCTCATTACATCTAAGGGAGTTTTTCCTTGCCACAGTCGCCATGGCTGCTCATTAGGGATAAATACACACTGTTCACCTTAACTGTTAATTTCTGTAAAGCTGCTTTGAGACAATGTCTGTTGTGAAAAGCGCTATAGAAATAAACTTGACTTCGCTGTACGGACATTTAGGGGAAGTTCATTCCACCACCTCGGTGGAATGAACCAATGAGATGGCCAGCATGCAGTCTGTTAGACATGATATTAGAGTAAAGAACAGCGCAAATAGAGTGATTACAATTTCTAGGGGTGTCTGCATTTTCTAAAGGTAAACAAGATTTTTTAAACAGTAATTATTCATCTAAAACTTTAACGGTACTCTTTTTGATGGATTCTCCACAAGTGGCAACCTCCATCAAGTGAATGTAACCCAGTAAACCGGTCTTCTGTTTCCATAATCCAAGTATACCCAGTACTGTACTGGAACTAAAACACTGACAGTACACTAATTTCAATATATATAATCTTTTAATTTGTAATTATGGAAAGCCCCTTAACATTAAATCTAGTTTAACATAATACACACAGCCATTAGTAAATAAACATAGCATTAGTACTTACAGATGAATGACAAATTAAAAGGAGAACCTAATGTTCTCTGAATCTACAGTATACTGAGAGTTAAAAACATCCAAATTGGATGTTTTAGTCTGCTAGATATTGTGACATGCAAAAAAAGACAAACATTATATTTTAAACATATTTTTCTCTTAATGGTTATTCAAAGCAACTTTAAAATAAATCTAGAATAAACCAACAATAAATTGCGATGTATACAGAAATAAAGGATAAAAATCTCTCACGCGGTTTGGGTTATTCCAACTGAATGAATAACTTTTAAAAGAAGAGTACTTCTACAATACAGCAGGGGAAAATGCAATCAATCTCTCAAATCTAGAGGTTGAAGCGAGCTAAAAATACAATGCTGTTTTACAGTGCAGTGAAAGATGCGTTTCTGTATTAAAAAAGTAAAGCTGGTCGTTTCCATGTTTGAAACACAATCCACAGCTAAACATGATGTATTTACAAAAGTAACTGCGATGCAAGTAAAAGGAGAAAGTGCTTTACTTTTCACAGATGTACCTTTTTAACCTTTTGCACGAAGCGTCAAACCATTTATGTATGTTACCATTCTCATCCCCCAGAGCAGCACAATTCTCTCCAAAAGGGTCTCGCATTTTCCAGTTATCAGGCTCATGTGGTCCCTCTGGAGCAGTATACCAGAACCTCCAAATATAAAAAATAAATACAGAATATTTACAGAAAACAGAATACAGACACACACACACACACACACACACACACACACACACACACACACACACACACAGTGACTAGGCATAACTTTATATATACACCAATCAGGTATAACATTATGAACACCTGCCTAACATTGTGTTGGTCTCCCTTTTACTGCAAAAACAGTCCTGAACCATTCAACATGATCTCGTCTGTTGGATCGGACTACACGGACCAACCTTCGCCTGCCACGTGCATCACTGAGCCTTGGCCGGTTCACTACTGTTTCTTCCTTGTACCACTTTTGATAGATACTGACCACTACAGACCGGGAACATTCCACAAGAGCCGCAGTTTTGGAGATGCTCTGACCCAGTCGTCTAGACATCACAATTTGACCCTGGTTAAAAACCCGCTCAAATTCCTACGCTTGCCCATTTTTCCTGCTTCAAACACGTCAACTATGAGGACAAAATGTTCACTTGCTGCCCAAATATTCAACCCACTAACAGGTGCTTTAATGAAGAGATGAAGAGTGTAATTCACTTTATTTTGTCAATTCACTTTGTCATGTTACAGCCTTATCCAAAATAGATTCAATTCATTAATTTCCTCAAAATTCTGCAAACAATACCCCATAATGACAAACATGAAAGAAGGTTGTTGGAAATCATTGCAAATTTATTCAAAATAAAGAAATCATACATAAGTTTTTACAGCCTTTGCCTTGACACTCAAACGTTGAGCTGAACTCAAGACTTCAAACAAACTTCTTTCATGTTGTCAGTATGGGATATTGTTTGTAGAATTCTGAGAAAAATAATGAATTGAATCCATTTTGGAATACGGCTGTAAAAGCAAAATGTGGAAAAAGTGAAGCACTGAAAACTTTCTGGATGCACTGTATAATGTCCAGGTTATGCCTGATCAGGGTGTGTGTGCAAGCAACAGAATAAAATGTGTAAAAGTAAATGGATTTTTACATTACGCTCATCTGCTTTAACAGCCGGTTGTTCACCCACAGCCACTTTCCCTCAGTGTCCAAGTCATTCAGGCCAATCCAGTGCGTTATTTGAATTTGTGAAGATACAAAATCCTAATGAAGAAAACATCACATAATGTACACCTGTAACCCACAAAAGTGGATTGAAAGCATCAGAAGCAGTAAAGTGGTCCACTACACCCACCTGTTCAGCTCGGTTGGTTATAATCACCAGGTGGCCTCCTTTCTCCACACACTCATCTCTACTCTGAGTCCAGTTCAGTTTAGAAGTGGAGAAGTAATAACACTTCAAACCAAGCGACTTCCATCCTGTCTCACAAAGCGAACAGGTTTGGTTTTCTTTATTCATGAACAGTTTTTAAAAAAAAAAGATTTATTAATGAGACTTGGAGAATAGTGCATGTACACATCTTTAAAATATATAACAAAAAATACGATTATAAACCCACTCTCTCATTTATAACCATGCTGAGACCACAAGAAGATAGATGTTGGTGTTTCTTATTAAAAGTACTATAGGGGAAAACCTAACTTTTTCATACAGAGAGAAGTTTATGAACTCGTTGATACCTCATCTTCAGCTTTTCATACTGTTGTTCTGACTCTAAAACAAAAGTGCTTTAATGTAAAAATGGGTTCAACGATAGAAGTAACTTTAAAAAAAAAACTAAAAAAAAAAAACTCTTCTTACTGTTGCATGCGAAGGCGAGATCATGATGCTTTGACATCAGTTCTTTATAAGGTCTTTCTGTCTCTAATACACAAATACACAACATTTCTCGAGCAAAATGTACAATTTAATAAATAGGAGTGAAGCAGAGGAAAAGACGAGTCTTACCATTGCAGGGAGAGACAAGCTCTTGATGCTTCATCTTTTGCATTTCATACTTTCTGTCTTTTTCTGATGGACAAAGGAAGAGTTTAATTTGTCAAACACAAACAAGGTAGAAGCAAAGACACTGTGTGAATTGTTAGTATTGCATCACCTTAAATCAAAATTCCCTCATAAATGTTCATCCAATGATGAACTGCTGTGTATTTAGAGCAGACTGTATAAAAGATCTATAGACTGCTATTGAATCCTATGTTCGAGTATATTGTATTGAGGACATGCCAATGAAGATGCATTTGATGAATATGATGGAAGTGATAAGCATATATATATATATATATATATAAAAACTGGGCATCACTGAAGCAGACATGAAACCCTTCAGAAACCTCTTACCCTTGACTTTGTTTTCTAGGACAATCAGTTTTTCTGTGGCATTTTCATGTGTTTCACTTAATTTCGCAGTGGAAGCAACTTTATTGTAATCTGTTAAAAAAAAAAAAAAGAACACCATCATAGATAAATAAATACTTTTAAGGGGCCAAGCACCAAAGTTCATGTGCACTTGGTCATTCCGTCATATATGGAACGAATAGTTAAGATTAGATTACATAGGTTAACATATATAAACAGAAAATCCATACTGTGCTTTTTTAGTTTAAATGGGTGGTACAATATATGATTGTTTGGTGTATGACAATGATAAAGAAAATGAAGCAAAACTCACACAAGATCCCAACTGCGCAGAGTGACGATACAACAAGTATTAGGAGAAGACCAAGAACTGCTATAATGATGATGATGATCTTGTAATTAAATGAGGCTGAAATAAGCACATTTTTATCCATTCGTTAAACTAGAAGTGAGAATCAGTACATGGTCAAGCAAACAAAAAGACGTGACAAAATTATCAACAATTCAAATATCTACCTGTTGTCAAATGAGAGTTTTGTCTCCCAATGCTTCTGGGTTGATCATTTTCATCAACATTTTCCATTTCCTAACTTCACTAGTAAAGTCTTACCCTGTGTTTGCAGTAGTAAGCGCAAAGTATTCAAACACAAATTTAATAGCGAAAATCATTAATTAAGATTAATGAAGGACACATGCAGTTCATGCCGCCCTTCCGGTCATAACTTTATTAACCACTAGAGGGCAGCGCCTCACACATATATTAATCATTGCAATACAGCAATCATGTGGTACTGGAAGTGTGGCCAAGTGGCAGCTGAGAAAGAAGAGGAGGTGGGTTGAACAGGTAGGTAACACATGATGATTATCACCTGCTTCTTATTACTTCCAGTCGACTGAGTTGTGTTCCTTTAGCAGTTCCACTTCTGTCTGTTTTTTTGTGGTGTTGTCTTGAAATTATTGCCAATAACAATAAACCTTGTCCATTTAAAACAGTAGAAATAATTGCATTCCCAAATACGGAACATTTATATTAATAGGAAATCAGTGGCAAAAATGGATAAGTATATAGTTTTGATATCTGGTTTGCTAAAGCAAAGAAGCCATGTTCTGTTTTTCTGTTTCTAATCTAATATTTCTGCATTGAAGAGTAACATTGCACAGTAAAATTTTGGCAAATCATTTTATAAAAGACAGTGAAATTATTATTAATCCTTTAATATTCCTTATAGTATTCAAAACACAGACACTGCATCAAGGTTTAGCTTACAAAAAAACACACCATTTATTGAGGTTCTTGATGTCATTATAGAAGAGTGGAAGAGGATCCCAGCAACAACCTGTGCAGCTCTGGTGATTTCCATTCCAGGCGTTGCTGGATATCAGTGGTGCTCACGCGAACTATTGACGCTTTGGACCCACTTTTGTTGCCAGTTATTTAGACAATAATATATGTATGTTGAGTTATTTTTAGATGACAGTAAATCTGCACATTAACTTCTCTAAACTATATTCAATTTTTATTTCTATCAGAGATGGAAGTAACAAAGTACAAATATTTTTACTGTAATAAAGTAGATTTTTCTGTTATCTGTACTTCACTTCCTTATTTATTAATCTGTACTTTCTACTTCGTATATTTCGTTACTTTAGTTTCAATCTATTTGCTGACTTGATCGATATTTTTTCTTCTCATCGTGTGCTGTTTTCAGTCCATTAACCGGTTTCTTGTCATTGTGCGGCTTTTTCATCCTACCACTGGTGTATCGTTTCCTGGCTCTCACACACACCACAGATGTAGGCTAGATTACAGCGCTAACAAGCATTGCTGAAGGGAGCAAGAAGCATGGGGCTAAAGTGGATGAGACAGAAGGAGTCAGTGATGTAATTCAACACAAAAGAAAGACAAAACACTTGCCTAACTGCCTCACCAAAAACAGGGAACAAACTCACACCCAACAGAAATGGCAGCCACACCCCTACTACCAGTGAACAAAACACACATATATACATAGAGTTACAACTGAATACACAGGGAGTATTTACAATAAATGAGGTCCAGTTACAGTGTAACACCAAAGCAGGTAGTAATAATGAACTTGTACTTTAACTTGAGTGAAAACATGAGTATCTGCAGTTCTTTAGTGAAGGATTTGTGTACTTTTGTTATCTCTGATTTCTATAATATTGTCTCTTGAGGAGATATAATAAAAAAGTTGCTGAAATGTGAGGGCTGTACTCAAGTTTGTGAGATACTCTCTATATATTTATAGATATTCATGACACACTCACATATTGTTGATACCTCAGATAATTATGTACAATAATCTTAAATGCAATACATTTTATAACTATTATTGTAGTCGGACTTTTTTCTGCCATCTTTTTTCACTTCCATTTTATGCTGCCACTCAATCATTTTTCTTAATATATACGTTAATATGTATATTTATTTATGTTTCTTATTATTTTACTTTAATCTTTACTTGATCTTTTACTGTGAGCAAAACTGCAACCAAACAATTTCCCTATGGGATCAGTAATGTATTCTGATTGATGATATGTGTGAGGCGCTGCCCTCTAGTGGTTAATAAAGTAATGACCGGAAGAGCGCCATGAACTGCATGTGTCCTTCATTAATCTTAATTAATAATTTTCGCTATTAAATATAAAGTTCATACACTCAAAAAAACATAAACAAAGAATTAGCTCTTTAATGCAATTACATTAAAACATCAGTTACTGTACAGGGAGGAAAAAGTGGAAATATTGTGCAAAAATATACGTTTACTGCTGCCAAGTTTACTGCAGTTGACCAATAAAGACATTAAAACATAGTGTATACAGTGGGCAAAACAACATCAATTGATAAATTTGTGATATAGGCCCCAAAAAATGGGCAATTCAGCAAAACAAATTAGATGATTGAACCAATCAACTAAAAAACCCACCTAAAAGAAAATATGATGAAGCCTATCTTGTTTCTTTGACACATCTTATCTCTGTGAGATGGGCTTTTCAGATGTTGCTTCACTGAAAACAAAGTACAGATCTTATCTCGGTATTAAACATGATTTGAAAGTAACACTATCAAGCCTGTAATCCTTTATTGTCTCTATTTTTTAACATGTTATTGATTTATAACTTTATTTCTATAAATTAGACATATTTCAACTTAAAGTATTTTATTACTATTTATTGGGGTGATGGAGGACAGAACTTAAAGTATTTTATTACTATTTATTGGGGTGATGGAGGACAGGTGGGAAATGTCCGGAACAGTTGAGAACTAATGGTATATACTAACACACAATCTACTGTTTATATTTTAGTAGCAAAACTAATAAGGGATTGCTGTCTGAGAGAAAATGTGTAATCTATATCCCTGGATTGTGTTTGGATGTATACCAAATATACCGCACATATACCATATACCAAGTGAAACAAGAGAAATAAACATGACTTGATAATGCTTTTTTTTTTTTTTTGAAGCATTATTATTATTATTATTATGTAAAATGGGATAGTCGGGTCAACCATAGAGTGTATAAAGTCAAATCATTGTGGCATATTTCAGAAATATCAATGCAAAATGGTATTTTGAAGAATCACTTTTGCAGAATAATCAGATTATTTATGTAATATTACGCAGATGGGCTTGGACTCTTGCACTCTGCCGTGTTTGTGTGTGTGTTTGGGGAAGCTGTCATGCAAACCAAACTATTACCAAACAAAATGATCAGTTTATTGAAAAATTCTAAGGTATTTTGTTGATCCAATATAATGCTTATACTTATACAATTATTTGATTGATTTTTCGTTCTTACTAAATGAGAAATAACAATTAAGATAAAAAAAATGTAATACTATAAATAGGACTTCGACTTTTGCTGTGTGTGTAAGAGAGAGAGAGAGTGTGTGTGTGTGTGTGTGTGTGTGTGTGTGTGTGTGTGTGTGTGGCTGTTTCGTGTATTGACCGGCAGATGGCAGCACTTCCACGCACGCATAATTTCCAAACCCTGTAGCGGTTGCAGTGATGAGGTGGCAGATCCAGTGTGTGTGTGTATGAGTCATGTACTTACTCACACTTGTTGATACGGTCATCTCACATCACCCCACGTACAACTGAATGATTTATAATCAGTCTTTATTATCATCATATGCATCTCTGTACAGCAGGAGGTAATGTGTCTTCAAAAGCAGAGAGAGAGAGAGAGAGAGAGAGAGAGAAAGTGTTTGTGTGTCTTAAAGCAGTTCATGAGCTTTTGTTTAGGTCATGTGAAGACCTGAGGGTTTGAGAAAAAAAATCCTTCATGGAGAACAAAAACAAAAGAAGACTTTACATTGAAATTGATGTCTGGCGAATACACATGATATAATCATTATGCCAAAACTCAAAATAACACACAAAAGGGTGTTTCTCAATATGTGTTCCTTTCTGTATCCATGGCTGAGGTCATCTTTTGACACCAGAGTTACATTCCAATAATCAAGAACTCAAGTACCAAGAACAATAATGTAAAAAAAAAAAAGGGAAATGTGCTTGATCCTCTTTAAAAACTGAGAACGCACTCATCCGTGACTTGCCAACGACGCCGAACTGAAAATCCCATGATTCATTGGGGCATCATCGCTATGGTGGAGCACTGATCATACTCTCAGATCTATAACCGTCTTATACAAGAATTAATTTTATCCAGTGCACTGTTTTTTGGAGACGCAGCACTGCTGATTATTTGGTACAATAGCACTGGTATGAGACCATTTCACGGTGTGAATCACTCCGCTTGTCCGTCTTCACCACAGAAGATTCTAAATTTACCATCATGTAGAAACCGTTACTACGCCAACATGGCAACATGCAGCGCTCTCATTTATCCAGTTATGGCTTCTTCAGAAAGTGTTTTTTTTTATATAGCAAAAAAGTGATGACAATTTCTGTTGTATAGAAGCAAAATCATCCTTGCAGCAGTACTGAACATCAGGATTCGTGCTGATATTCAGTAGAACAGCACTCTTGATGACGTAATGAATTTCGAGGTTTGGAAATGAATAATTTAGCTGTTAATGAATGATAAAAAAAAATTTGACACATCCCATGTCCTTACATGTACAAGGCACATTTGTCAACGGTGTTGTTTGAGTTTGCGGTCATTTGGCATGTGTCAGATTCCCAAGTGCCTTGGACTCATTATTTTGAATAAAAACTTTTCCAAAAAACGCTTTTATTTGTTTAACAAATTTCGAAAAATCTCAAACGTGCATTCTACAAGTGCATTCTCTGTTCCAGCGTCCTTGTGGGATCGTTTTTGCAAGGTTACTCGCTAAGAATTTATTTACCCAAGGACGCAAATTGGGGGATTGGGCATCTTATTTAACGTCGTTAAAAAGTGCACGCTGGACTCTGCGGATCGTTCTGGAGCACCACGTTTACTACATTCGGTTCATTTTGGGGCGAAGGAGGGGGGGTTGAGTCGACTAAGTTGATTAGAATATATCATGGATGTGTAGAAAGCAATGATAATAATGGCAAAAGTGAAGTAAAAAGATTCTCGCACGTGCCTGTAATGCCGACTCCACAAACTCCGCTATCACCGTGTTCGTCATTTCAACGTTCTTTCTTGTAGAAGCAGTTTGGCTAATGAAGTTTGGCTAATATGAAGGAGCCCTATTATAAACCCTCCGAGTCCATTTCTACGCTGAGCTTCACACGTGAAGTGTCTAGGCATCACAGGGAAATTTGAGAGTACTCCAGGTGGCAGTATCTGAGACGGCTGAAAAGAACTAAACAAAAAAAAACAACCTGAGACTTTACAGATAAAGAATGCAAACAGGCAAAAAGGTTTCCCATGATTCCCCTTGGCTCCCTTGACCATCAGGCTGAAGACCACCTTCAGTGCATCTCACAGACCCTGTGGTAGCCTTTTACCGAGAGACGTGGCAGTGTTCGCTCCGGAGCGAAAGCGATGAGGTTTAGGCACCAACAGGGATCAATCAGGCTTAACGGGGTTCTGCTTAAAGCCGCAGTTCAGTAAGAGAGCACCCCGAGCTGAGGATTCAGGGTTCTGGTCCAGATTTCAGCTCACTGAATGCAGCACTTGCACTTGAAGATGTGTGGGTGTTTGTAGCGCAGTCTCTGTTTGGGCCTGTACTTCTCCAGATAGGTCAGCTGTTTGCTGTTTATGGCACCACGACGCTTCCTGTGAAAACATGATTATTAAACCATATTAGACAGAAACAGGTTCTAATATAATTTTTATATGACAGGATAATATTCAGATTATATATGCGTACTTGGAGATGAAGACAAGACCACATCGTAACCTAAAAAATACTAGACGAGCGTTCGGTTCGTGAGTCGAGAGCGAAACGTCAACTCGGAGACTAGATGTGTGTGTGTGTGTGTGTGTGTGTGTATTTACAGTTAAATGTAAACAAAGCCTGTTCATTCCTGTATTCACTTCTGCTATAGCAGCTATAAAGAGTTGCTCCTTTTCCTCTGTGTGAAGCTAAAAAGACTGAAAATGTAGTTGGTTATGCAGCTTGCTGTGCTACAGAAACTACAAACTCCAACTGTTTCAACGCTTCACCATATCACTGATTACATACATTTTATTATGGGTTTATATAAATTGGTAAGTACTATAGACACTGTAGGGTATTAAACCCACAGTATATAACCACAGCTTTTTATTAAAAAACACATGCCGAAAGAAAGAAAGAAAAAAGAAGCTGAGATAAGAAAGAAAGAAAGAAAGAAAGAAAGAAAGAAAGAAAGAAAGAAAGAAAGAAAGAAAGAAAGAAGCTGAGATAAGAAAAAGAAAAAGAAGCTGAGATAAGAAAAAGAAAAAGAAGCTGAGATAAGAAAAAGAAAAAGAAGCTGAGATAAGAAAAAGAAAAAGAAGCTGAGAAGAAAAAGAAAAAGAAGCTGAGATAAGAAAAAGAAAAAGAAGCTGAGATAAGAAAGAAAGAAAGAAAGAAAGAAAGAAAGAAGCTGAGATAAGAAAGAAAGAAAGAAAGAAGCTGAGATAAGAAAGAAAGAAAAAGAAGCTGAGATAAGAAAGAAAGAAAAAGAAGCTGAGATAAGAAAGAAAGAAAAAGAAGCTGAGATAAGAAAGAAAGAAAAAGAAGCTGAGATAAGAAAGAAAGAAAAAGAAGCTGAGATAAGAAAGAAAGAAAAAGAAGCTGAGATAAGAAAGAAAGAAAAAGAAGCTGAGATAAGAAAAAGAAAAAGAAGCTGAGATAAGAAAGAAAGAAAAAGAAGCTGAGATAAGAAAGAAAGAAAAAGAAGCTGAGATAAGAAAGAAAGAAAGAAAGAAAGAAAGAAAGAAAGAAAGAAAGAAAGAAAGAAAGAAAGAAACTGAGAAAAACGAGACAAGAAAGAAAGAAAAAAAAAGGCTGAGACAAGAAAGAAAGAAAGAAAGAAAGAAAGAAAGAAAGAAAGAAAGAAAGAAAGAAAAAAAGAAAGAAAGAAAGAAAGAAAAAAAGAAAGAAAGAAAGAAAGAAAGAAAGAAAGAAAGAAAGAAAGAAACTGAGAAAAACGAGACAAGAAAGAAAGAAAAAAAAAGGCTGAGACAAGAAAGAAAGAAAGAAAGAAAGAAAGATAGGAAAGAAAGAAAGAAAGAAAGAAAGAAAGAAAGAAAGAAAGAAAGAAAGAAACTGAGAAAAACGAGACAAGAAAGAAAGAAAAAAAAAGGCTGAGACAAGAAAGAAAGAAAGATAGGAAAGAAGAAAGAAAGAAAGAAAGAAAGAAAGAAAGAAACTGAGAAAAACGAGACAAGAAAGAAAGAAAAAAAAAGGCTGAGACAAGAAAGAAAGAAAGAAAGAAAGAAAGAAAGAAAGAAAGAAAGAAAGAAAGAAAGAAAGAAAGAAAGAAAGAAAGATAGGAAAGAAAGAAAGAAAGAAAGAAAGATAGGAAAGAAAGAAAGAAAGAAAGAAAGAAAGAAAGAAAGAAAGAAAGAAAGAAAGAAAGAAAGAAAGAAAGATAGGAAAGAAAGATAGGAAAGAAAGAAAGAAAGAAAGAAAGAAAGAAAGAAAGAAAGAAAGAAAGAAAGAAAGAAAGAAAGAAAGATAGGAAAGAAAGATAAGAAAGAAAGATAAGAAAGAAAGATAAGAAAGAAAGAAAGAAAGAAAGAAAGAAAGAAAGAAAGAAAGAAAGAAAGAAAGAAAGAAAGAAAGAAAGAAAGAAAGAAAGAAAGAAACTGAGAAAAACGAGACAAGAAAGAAAGAAAAAAAAAGGCTGAGACAAGAAAGAAAGAAAGAAAGATAGGAAAGAAAAAAGAAAGAAAGAAAGAAAGAAAGAAAGAAAGAAAGAAAGAAAGAAAGAAAGAAAGAGAAAAAAAAAAGAAAGAAATATCTTTGCATATTCCATCTTAACAGGAAGCTCAGGTCAGAGCACAGGAATAGCGATGATACAGCACCACCCCATCACAGTTCGGGTTAGGGGCCTTGCTCAAGGGCCCAACAGTGGCAACATTCCCAGAAGAGAATCAGTATAACGAAGGTGATGTGAGCAAATGTGTTTAAAAACAATACTGGAGCACACTGGAAGAAAAAGCTGCACGTACTGTCTGATAAACTGGATCGCATCTTCATACTTCATCCCACACTCAATGAGAGCCAAAGCCACCAGTACCGGAGCCCTGCGTAGAGAAAACACAAAAAAAAAAGATGAGGACACACAGCTCTAGCACAAACAGATGGCTCGGGTTTGAGTGCGTGTGTAAGAAGAGAGAGGAATAAGTGAGAAAGAACCTCCCACTCACACACACACACACACACTTTATCTATAACAAAAAGAAAATCATAGCACTGGTGCTCGAGAGCAACACAAACCGCTCTGAAGCACTACATTTAGCTGTACACGCTAACAACACGTGTGTAGCAGTTTTCCCAGAACAACTTCCCTTCTTAGAACAAATCACTTTCTAAGAAAATCAAAGGTTTCTAGGAAAAGTTGCTATAAGCAATTCCCCCCCCCTCATTAATCAAACCTCACTGTGTAATGTACACACTTTGTATACACATGTTCTTCCTGCATTTTTCTTTTTTTTTTTTCTTTCAGAAGAAAATGCCTGCATGTACAAGTGGTGTACCAAGTGTTCGGCTTAGGAATTAGATGAAAAATAACGGCGGGCCAAGAAAACACTGGCTCTTTTTCAAAAATCGAGGTCAATTCCCTGTGGAAAGGGAAGACGTGCGTCAGAGACTGGGGGGTTTTACCGCTCTGAAGACGTGAAACAGCATGGAGAGGCCTCTGCTCCTGCCTCCTCACGTCACTGAAGGTTGGGTTTTTTGTTGTTGTTGCATTGTTTTGGCTTCTTGTAAAGCATAAATATCGCTTGTTTCAATAAGAACGTTTGTGAGCATTTCTATTGCAAAGGAGACATTGGGAGCAAATAAAAGGTCTGGGGAAAAAAAACTGTTACATCTAAATAACCTGTAACTTCACCATTAGCAGTTTGCATCACCACATGATTGTCATGAGTTACCTCGCAACACAATCGCACGTTTTTATCCAAAAGGTACCTTAAATGAATGCTTTAAGTTTTTAATACTCTAATCAACATGTTTGTTTATTATTAGTGAAACCGAACTCAACATAAAGCATGAAGTCAGAATATATTTGTTGAGGGTTTGAAGTAATTCTGGTGTTTAAGTTGCGTAAATTCCCGGGACACCAAATGGAACTTATGCTATGTTTCCACACGGACGGTTTTATTTGCCGGATGTGCGCACCATGGCGGATTTTGGTGCTTGATTCCAAACAAATGGCAAATAATAAAAAAAAAAAAAAAGATTTTCAGTGGAGTTTTATTTCATTATTTTTCTCAATCGAGTAAAATTATTATAATTTTTTATTATTATTTATTTACTATTAAATATATAAATATATTTATATTTTTTTCCCCTAAGGAGTCTCCAGTATCAATGCTTTGCCCCATTGAGATACAAGGATGTGAAACCTTTTTTTATTTATTTCTTCCTCAGTAACATGCCAAGCTTTTTTTGTCTCATTGACTATCATGAGACTGATATTGCCTTATTTAGTAGGCGTACCAAATCCACTGAATTGCAACTATAAATGTACAAAAAGTCAGATGTGTCTTCAAATCACATCAGTCACTCCTTTATTTATTGCGTCGTTCTGTAATGAAGGTCAATTTGCATTGCTATATACTTTGTGTGTGTGTGTGTGTGTGTGTGTGTTCGCGCAGTGTGAGTCAGATCCAGTAAAAGCCACCCAGACCCCTGCTGAGAACCTTAACCTCTGAAGGTCATATAATAGATATATAAAAGATAGACTGTAAACACTTTAAAATAATACGTTAAAAAAAGGGCTTTTCCTGTTTCGTCTCTATCACTAATAAAATTGCAGCCGCGTCACAGCAGACCAAATGTGCCACAAAGTCATGTTGACTTTGGCCGAGCTTCCGTTAAAGCTCTAGGCTTCGAACGGGCATCGAAGCGCATCGCTTACGCAGACAAAATCGGACAAGGCCAAAGAGACTCGTCAACCCTGGGTGCAGTTGCAGGAGAAAATCAGGCTCATGGGAGAAAAGTGGTTTACATCCCGGAGTGCACAAAGTTCACATTCTTTTCTAGATCGAGAGTCGGGGCAAAGCGAAAATAGAGCTTGGTGATTAAGGGGCACCAGACAATGTGTGTAAACGCAAAGCCCTGAAAAATACAAGTTTTGATTGTGCAACACACACACACACACACACACACACACACACACACACAACACAATAAACTTTCTTTAATTACAGCCTAAGAAGCCTTTCTGCAGAATACTGAAGCATGAAGGAGGTTTAGAATTGAGGAAAGTCTTTAAGTCTTGCTGACCAGAATCATGCATTTTCTGCATCATCACAAATAAATAAATCATTAAAATTGATCTCCTCAGATTCCGTTTCTCCAATAAGACACCAGGTTCTTCACTAATGTGCAGGCAAGTCCAATAAAGCTTGATAAGGAGATCCTGTTGATCATGCCGATTTTGATCAATTTCCAACAGCAGCAATCTTCCATCAATTATAATTCATTATTGTTAATATAAGAACACCTGCTGATCGATTTTATCCATTTACAGCTACATAAATCAAACCTGTGAAAAAACTTGATTTCATGTGATCACTGGAGACTCCTTTTGTAAACCCCTTACAGAAAACATCACCACCCATAAAAACCCAAAAAACACATCATTCCACATTCAGTCTCTATTTGCTTTTATAATAGCCTACACTCTTCAGGGAAGGTGTTCTAATAGATTTTGGAATGTACTTGTGGAGATTTGTGCTTATTCAACTACAAGGGTCTTCGTAAAGTCAGGCACTGATGGAGGACGCCTAGGGTGCACTTAGTTTATGCCAAAGGTGTCCAAAAGGACTGAGGTGAAGATCTTTTGCTCCAACCCATGTAAACCATATCTTTATGCAGCTGGCTTTGTGCATTAATGATTGTTGCTGGAACGGCTTTGGGTCTTCTAGTTCAAGATAAGAAAATGTAATACCACCGTATCCAAAAACAACCAATTGTGTGCATTTGATTGTAGAAAAG
Source organism: Silurus aristotelis (assembly GCF_946808225.1). Taxonomy (NCBI): domain Eukaryota; kingdom Metazoa; phylum Chordata; class Actinopteri; order Siluriformes; family Siluridae; genus Silurus; species Silurus aristotelis. Next base: position 3,326,751 of record NC_139579.1, read on the forward strand.
ATATGACTGGAAAAGTCAGGTGTCCCAATACTTTTGCCCATATATTATTAGTGTTGGATCAAGTCTCAGTTAGTGAGTTCGCTACTACATTAATTATCATTAAAAATAATGAATATAATAGAATTTCTCCTGAACCAATCAAAACCAAGAATCGTTGTCAGGTGGTATTATTGCATTCGAATCGAGACCGGACACTACGGCGGATGCTGACTGACCTGCCGAGGCCTGCGACACAGTGCACAGCCACGCAGCAGCCCGGTTCCTCCATGAAGCGTCTTCGGAGAAGGCTTAGCCAGTCCTCCACCACCTTGGAAGGAGGAGGAGCTCCATCATCGAAAGGCCAGTCCTGCATCAGAAAAACAACATGACGACACGCTCAGAACTCGGCTTTAGGAGATCGATCTGAAGATTTGCGATTATCTGATATCACAAATATTAAACACACACACACACAGTACAGGGAAGTCGACATGGTCCGATTGCCATGGGCAACGAGATGTAAAGACAAAACACATGTCTGCATAGGCACACCCCAGAGTAAAGCCACCTGTGTTTTATAACATACTTACTTACACACACACACACACACACACACACACACAGAACATGACACTCAGTAACAGCAGAAGTGAATTTATAGCACCGCCTATCAGGAAAAGCTGGCAAGTGAGAAGAGGAACAGCCTTTGCGGTACTATTGTGTGTTCGTGTGTCTGTGCACGTGTGTATGTTTTGAACAGATGATGCACTGATGTCACCGATTATGTAAACAATCGTCATACTTGGTGCATAATTAAGTGGCAGATTTCGTTGCCACACACACACACACACACACACACACACAAAAAGCTCACATACTCACGAGCACATAATCAGGGATTCAAGAGCTCACCAGCATGAATAGTGTGATCAGGCTCATTAAAATCAGGCTGGTATTCAAAGGACTGACACAGACTCCTCACAGGATTTACACACACATCTACCCAACCATCCACACACACACACACCTAGAACATTGCTGATTGTTCTCATGAGGGCCTTTTGCTTATCAGCACCCAATGTGCCAAAAGACTTGGGTCTCATGGGTTTTAGATCACAATGGTGTCGAGTGCAACAGCAATAAACACACAAAACACTGTGTACAAACCAGTAATCATCCTATATCTCACACACACATTGATAAACACACACTCCAAGGCATGTATGATCCCGTTTGTTTGTTTACAACAAATTAGGACATTTATTGATAAAGATTTACTTTGACCAAACAAATATATAAATGTGCAGATATTAGACTTTATTCTAAACATTCAGCTGAAATGCTTTGCTGTGCCTCTTGAGATTTTTGTCTGACCTTGTGGTCCAGTTCATCCCAGAGCAGTTCAGTAGGATGGATTTAGGTGCAGTGACTGGCGACATATCACTCCAGATGACTGTTTGCTCTCTAAATCACACTTCCAGAGCTCGGATGTACGGATTTGGTCATGGTCTTGTTGTATGGTGAAGTCGGATCTAATGAGCCGCAGTCCAGCCAGAAATGCATGGTGTTGAATTATAGATTGGTTGCCATGTTGGTTCAGATTCACCATTTAACTTGCATGTATATAATAAGCTAGCATGCCTCCTCCAAATATAAATGGGATTGTGACATGGCTACATATATTTCCTTCAATAAAAGTCTCCAACCTTCCCTGTTCCAAAACAACCCCTAAATCATAAAGCTTCCACCTCATAGTTGGACAATGGGGGTGAGGTATTTGGGTAAAATCATATCTCCTGTTCTTCTGTTAGAGTCAGAAATGTTCCATTTGGACTTGCATGTATACAGAACTTTCTTCCTGATATTCAATGTCCAATTCTTGTGTGTTTTTGTCTGTTACATAGAAACAAAAGGAGCATGCATACAAGATGCCTTCTTCTCTGGAATGGATATATACAGAGGCCAAGCCTTCTTTATTTGGACTAAAGGTACAGAGGCCATGCCTCCTCCACTGGAACAGATATGCACAGAGGCCATACATCCTTCATTTGGGCTGAAGGTTCAGAGGCCATGACTCCTCCACTTGAAATGACAGTTATAAAAGCCCTACCTCAATCACTGGACCCAGTGGCTACAGAGAACACACCCCCATCACTGGACCCAGTGGCTACAGAGAACACACCCCCATCACTGGAACCAGTGGCTACAGCGAACACACCCCCATCACTGGAACCAGTGGCTACAGAGAACACACCCCCATCACTGGAACCAGTGGCTACATAGAACACACCCCCATATCACTGCAACCAGTGGCTACATAGAACACACCCCCATATCACTGCAACCAGTGGCTACAGAGAACACACCCCCATCACTGCAACCAGTGGCTACAGAGAACACACCCCCCATCACTGGAACCAGTGGCTACAGAGAACACACCCCCATCACTGGAACCAGTGGCTACAGAGAACACACCCTCATCACTGGAACCAGTGGCTACATAGAACACACCCCCATCACTGGAACCAGTGGCTACATAGAACACACCCCCATATCACTGCAACCAGTGGCTACAGAGAACACACCCCCATATCACTGCAACCAGTGGCTACAGAGAACACACCCCCATCACTGCAACCAGTGGCTACAGAGAACACACCCCCATCACTTGAACCAGTGGCTACAGAGAACACACCCCCCATCACTGGAACCAGTGGCTACAGAGAACACCCCCCCCCCCCCATCACTGGAACTACAGGTACAAAGCCAACACCACCTTCTATGGAACAAATGGGCACAAAGGACACTTCAATGGAACTCACAGGTACAGAGGCCACGCCTCCTTCACTGGGATTAATAGATATAGTTCTACTAAATTATCTCTCTGCAGCTGTATTATAAATATTGAGACTGATTGCAACGTAAATCTAAATCACAAATCGTATCTACAGACACAGATCGAGCCCGTACACATACACACTTTAGCTCGGCGCTTTCACTGAGTCAGGGCCAAGCAGCAGCATTATGCAACAGCTCTCTTTCACGCTCGCCTTTTCTCCTCACAAAGTCAGAGAAAAGAATTAAACAGAACGAGGGGGGGAAAAAAAACAAGGCAGGGAGCCCTGAAGTAGAGGCCATTTCCATGGAAACGAGGAAAACGTTAATGCTGGTAATCAGAAACACGTGTAAAAGCTACGAGGCCGACGCTCGGTGCTGTGCAGACGACATGCGAGTGCGTGAGTGTGAGAAAATGCACGTGGGTTTTTCACGAGGTTTATAAGAACATCTACGTGGAGAAAGAATACAACCATTAAGGCTGAAGCAATATCTGACCGCATGAGCCTTAAAACACACTCACCACCACGGTGATGCCGTCCTTCTCCAGAGGCGCTTTGTCGTAGGTCACCTCACACACACGCACTACTGTTGTAGCACCATACTTCTTCAGGTCCTGAGAGGGAAATAGCAAAGTAAAAGATTATTTAAATATATGCTGCCAAATAAAAGCACACACACTATAATAAAGCATATGAAGCGAATTTCAATTGTCAGTTTAGTGTATGACGCGTGTATAGTATTGTATGTTAAGCACACATCTGCACATGCAATCACGCATATGCCGTGTTCCCAGGCAGCAACTAGAACTCAAACAAACCCGACATTTCAGACAAAACACTTTCTGAGAGCAGCCGCTAGTGAAAATAACTTATCCCCCGAAAACTGTTTCTCTGAAAGCTAAGTGCACTCTTATATGCTCTTTCACTCTCTCTCTCTCTCTCTCCCTCTCTTTCTCTCTCTCTCTCTGTCTGTCTGTCTCTCTCCCCCCCTCTCCCTCTATTCATGAGTGGTGTGCATACATCTAGTTCTTATTAAAAGTACATATACGCAAAAGAAAGAAAGAAAGAAAGAAAGAAAGAAAGAAAGAAAGAAAGAAAGAAAGAAAGAAAGAAAGAAAGAAAGAAAGAAAGAAAGAAAGAAAGAAAGAAAGAAAGAAACGGACATACAGACAGAGATATTTTTAGAAATCATCAGGTATGTGTGTGTGTGTGGTCTGATTCTAACCCCAGACATTCTCATCATCAGCCAACACACACACACACACACACACACACACACACACACACACACACACACACATACAGAATATCACACTTTACACCACGTGAGTACAATCAAGGCCACGTCCCCGTAGCAACAGTGGCTCTGTGCTTTTTTTTTTTTTTATAAGATATAACTAAATCAGCATGCACTATTACAGATGTCTGTGTGTGTGTGTGTGTGTGTGTGTGTGTGTGTGTGTGTGTGTGTGTGTGTGATCAAATAATATAGAATTTCCTTGCCAGTATGCAGAGTAAAACTGTTCAATATGGCTGACTAATACCTAATAATATACCTGTGTACTGTATATTACATTTATTCCTTGCAGTAGTATGCAGTTTCTTACACATACATACATACATACATACATACATATATATTTATTTTTTTATTTTATTTTTTTAATACTGCACTAAATTTATTAACATTCGATTAATGCAGCTGTTTGACCTTTTTTTAAATGAAAAAAAATAATTAAATGCAACACATTTACGATGCCCTTTCTTTAATCAAATATATAAAAAATATATATATTTCACTCTTCCAAAAAATAGTTTTTCTCAAATCAAGCAAAAATAAATAAATAAAAAAAAATCCGCCATAATGAACAAATCCGGCAATTAAACCCGTACGTGTGGAAACAGCAAAAGTTGCGTTTGGTGTATTGATTTACATAATTTAAAACACCACACATACATGCGCACACACACACACACACACACACACACACACACGTGTGTATATATATATATATATATATATATATATATATATATATATATATATATATATATATATATATATATATATATATATATATATATAGCAAAGCAAATATCACAGAGCAAGCTAGCTGAGGAAAACCCCTTTACCTCTTTAAAGCTGTTAAGGGTGGAGTTGGTGGGATTGTGTGTGATGAGGAACCTCATGTTCTTGTAGCACACCTCCACCGGGGCCGGTCTGTTCATCCGTGCCATGCTGCTTCGTCCTCAGGACAAACTTTACACGACAGTGTATACCCAGTATTTGGACTGTCCAGCTTCTGTCTCCGTATTTCAATTCAGATTTCACTTCTACTACAAAACACGCCTGGATCAGCTCCCCCTGATGTCCAATTCCGTCCTGTAGCAAAGCCTTGATGATGGCTTTCTTTGGCCAGGGGGGTCAAATCACCCCATCAGCTAATAGGTGTGTACGAAGTAACGGTTAAAGATCAGTGAAGGTCATCGGGTTCAGCACAGAACATCGTGTTCAGCATGTCAGATGAGCCGATGCTGAGTGGAGCAGGAAGAACCGGGTCTCTGCGAGCACAGCATCAACGCACCATGGGAACTCGAGCTTCTGAAAAAACAAAGACAGAGATAGAGAGAGAACGCAAGACGTCAAAATGTGAAACATCAAGGAAATGTATTTATTTTTTCATATACATATATGAAATATATTCATATACAAATAATCACGCACTGAATTAAACTTTACCCAAACACTCAACGCCATCATTTGAGCTTAGCAGTATAATGAACTTCAGAAACAAAAGTAAAGACACCTGACGTTCCAGCCATATGTGGTTCTTCCTCAATCTGTTCACAAAGTTAGAGGTACACAATTATATAGAATACCTTTGGGTGCATTTGAATAAAATGTTCCCATCACTTTAACATTTATTCATGAAAAGCCAGCTCCATGTAGATATGCTTCAACTAGGTTAGGTGTAGAAGATCTTGAGTGGCCTGCTATGGAGCTCTAACCTAAACCTCTGGAATGAATTGGAACGCTGACCTCACCCCAGGCCTTCATTACCTCACCTACATCACTACATAATTTTACTAAACACCTTTGTGAGCGCAAATCTCAACAAGCACACACAGAAATCTTGTGGAAGATCTACCCAGAAGTGTGGTGACTACTGTATTATAACAGCAAATGGGGACTGAATGTCAAATGAGATGTTCGAAAGACAAATACGAATCTTATGAACAGGTATCCGCAAACTTTGGGCAAAAAATATTCCAGGATAAAAATGCTGAAATACATGAAACGTTAGCTTTTTATCTCTTTTAGAACGTCTGATTTTTTCTTCTATATCTCCTTTATTCAACCATGAAATTCTCACCTATTAGTGTGATGGGATAGAATCAGAGTTTGTGTGCCCATCATGCAGTCATAAAAAGAAGACACATATACATGGCTAATGATACGCTAACATTCCTCAGAGTGAGCAAAAATAAAGATTTAGTCCTAATTCAGTGGAACAATGATGACTCCATTTTGGGAATACGGACTTCTACCATGAGACAGAAGGCAAAGCTCTTAATGAGGTCCTTTGAGAGAAGTTTTAAGGGAAATTTAAGTCTTATGAAGTGACAGCATTTTTTGTTTAAAGGTTTCTAGCCTTAAATATATACAGAGCATCAAAAAGTATTCAAAAACGCTTCACCTTTTCCACATTTCGATTAACATTCTACAAACAATACCCCATAATGACAACAGATCTAACAGATGTATATATATACATTATATATATATATATATACACACACAGAAAAACACAGACTGACTTTGATTGTGAGATATTAGAAATATTATACGCCTAAGATGAAGACCTCAGTGGTGCAGTTGCCTGGAAGGCAGTAAACAATAAAATGTGCATCTGCAGCACCCTGAGGTATCAGAACGAGGTTAATTGGGTACATCGCTACGTCCTAAACACAACTTACAAGGATCACAAAAACAATCCTGCAAGCTACCTCTCCACAGCATGGCGTAGTTTCTTTTCGGGTTTTTTTTTATTAATTTCTTCTTTTATTTTTTGGTAAATCTGAGTTTTTTTGAACTTCTAAACGATGGGCACTACGTGTCCTCTTCTCCAGAACAATTACCCAACCTTTTCCCATAAGAGCAAACTAACAAGTAAATATTTGCACTGACGATTTTAAGAGCCGTCGTGGGCCTCCGAGACCCTCAGAGGCTCGATGCTTAAAAATAAACCAGAGCACAAACACAAGCTGGAGAAACGAGCAGAAACCAGGGAACATTGCTCGGATCACAGCAAAGGTAAGAGAGAGAAAAGATTTCCCAAGGAAACTCTCAAGAAGATTCCACAAAATAAAATTCCTCAAAATGCCCCCCAGTTGACACCATTTAATTTTATATTTTATATATATTTTATATTTAAGTTTTTCATGTGTTGACAGGAGGCTATGTGAGTTCTGGCCTCCCAGTAGGTCGAGTTTCTATTTTTACTTCCTGAACCAGGCCAAAAAGACGACCTCTCCTGCATGCCACAGATTTAGAGCAAGCCCTCTTCCCAAAAGGTACTACCAGTATGTACTATACCGGGAATACACTCACACCAGGTACAGTGATAGTTCAGTGGTTTCGGAAGATTGACAGTTCAAATCCTAGCATCACCATGTTGACACTGTTGGGCGCCTGAGCACGGCCCTTAACCATCATCTTCTCAGATAATTAAAAGCCGCTTTGGCTGATTTGGTACATAAATCCCACCAGCTGCCTGTTCACAGAGGTCTTATCCAAAAGCTCTGCTAGAAATGCAGTGTGTAACTCGGTAAAAAAAAAAATTATACATTTAAAAATAAAATTATTGAAACTAAATGTATATAAAACGTATAATTATCTCATAAGTACTTCTAAACAGTTGAGAGTTAAAGGCCTTGCAAAGGAGCCCAGCACTGGCATTCAAACTCAAACTACCAATCAGGGAAAATAAATAAATAAATAAAAATATCTATGCCACTTCCGTTATTAGTAAATCCATTAATTTTTCTATATAAATCCTTTATAGACCTTCCCATTAAAACCGTTAAATAACTGTTCCATCAGAAGGGGAAAAATCTGTGTTGCCATTGAATGGTGCATAAAATTAAATAAATTAATAAATGTAAAAGTATACACATTCATAAATTTTTTTGCTCTCATGGTATGTCTCAGACTTTCTGACACAACCGTATGCAAATAGAGAAATTACACACCATGGAGCAACTCTTCCTGCCCAAATTTACTAAAATAAATAAATAAATAAATAAATAAATAAATAAATCTCTCTACCTCCAAGGGCATTCACACGACTTTCTCTGAACTAAAAAAGCAGTTCTTTATTCACATTAACAGAATTTGCCTCTCATCTAGAGCTACTCAATTATTCCATTTATACAACTAAGCATTTAAGGGTTAAAGGCTTTGCTCAGGGGCCCAGAAGTAGCAGCTTGGCGGTGTTCGGATTTGAACTCAAGACCATCCGAAGTCTGATATATTAATCCCTGCGCTACCACTAACCCCACCCCCAAAACATGTATGTCTAAAGTAAACAGGTATTTCATTTCTGTCTACGCTAGCAGTCTTTGTCTATTCGTTGCCCCCACATCAGGTCCTTGTGTCCCTGTATTTACCTTCCTTTTGTTCATGTTCTACACTTGCATCCACCTCTGACTCCAATCCCTGTGACTCAGGCCCTGACTTATGGCAGCACTACCACTTTCTTCTTCATCTTCAACATAAACACAATACAATTTCAAAAACACAGCCTGCACTTATAATCCAACACAATATTTAGCATTGACCACAGGGGAGGCAGTCAGTAAGCTCTGAGTGATTATAGTGATTATACACACAGACTCACGCTATAATGAGTTTCTGCGGACTCGACGCTCTGTCTGGGCCACCTGGGCGTTAAAAATAGGTTAGGCAGCTGCCTTTATTCATGCACATAGTTTTGTTTTTATTCCTATTTCATTCATTGTTTCAAAGATATTTGGATCAATGGGGAAAAAACGAATCCGTAATTAAATCTGAATCCTTCAAGCAGCTCATTTGACTTAACAGGACAAGTAATAAAAGTCGCCACCAAATTACCAGTGGTGGACGAAGTAAACAAACCATGCACTTGAGTTAAAGTAGAGATACACTCGGTATAATATTACTCCAGAAAAAAAGTGCTTTCACTTGAGTAAAAGTACAAAAGTATTTGCTTTCAAATGTACTTAAGTATCCATTATTATGACTGTAATGTTCCTATAATCATTTGAGTCCTATAGCTTTTGCTTAATCAACTCAGTTTATGTGAAAAGACTCTAATGTGACTCTCAGCACACCAGTCTTTTAATAGAATGATAGGAGTCAAACACTGATTGGTATCTATTAAAATGATCACGAACCCAAAACCTTCCTTTTAACTGCCTTAAAAAAATTGCGCAAATAACGCCAAGGGTGTTGTGGCAAGTCAGAAGTTTAGTCCATCATTTATTCCTCTCAAAATGTTCTGCTTGCTGCTGAACTGATGCTGAACTGTAGGTTGGTGATCAGTCGATACATCAAGCGTCAAACCGGCTAATTTATGGATTTTTCCTGGGTTTTTCCCGGTTTAACAAACTTCAAGCCAAAAACTGAGAGATAGCCTTGGTGGGCTACTGTTTAGATACGAGCCGTTGTAACGTGTTGAGTCTGGGTGAAGGGAGAGCTCGCTAACTCCAGTTGCAACAGAAATCATATAAGCACAGACAGGTTTCCATAACTCGTGCTTTTTCCTTTTTCTTGGCAACAGCGTTACGGGTTAGTCAAAGAAACTTAGAAATAAGCATCAGAAAATAATAAGGACGTATTCCTCGGTCTTGCACACACGCAGTAATACCGGCAGAATGCAGTGACATGCTATTCCCAAAATGCCGCTCTGCTCTTAAAGGAGCCACAACATTTCACCCGTTACGCCGTCTAACAGGCACTGTCTTTCATTAAAGCCTGTGTAAAGTTCATTAGTTTCAGTGTAGACATCTTATAGACAGGTGCGGCTTATTATGTTCAAAATAAAAATCTTTGTCAAATTCAGTGGGCTTACATATGGGTGCGCTTAATAGTCCGGAAATTACGATACATTTACTTCATTTCTGTCCTCCATTTCAAATTAGGATTTAATACCTCAGCTCTGTTGAGTTCCTGGTTCCAAACTAATTCTTAGAACAGTTAAGACAAATGCAGGGTTCGCATGAATGCAGCATTTTAAAATATGAATATCAGAAACAAACTTGTTCAGCAGGCACTCAACACATACAGATAAAAACAAATGATGTTAGATTGAAGGGTTTCCATGAAGAGATGTTTATATACATACATTTATGGAGGGAGACTCCAGTTTCAAAGCTGCCATTAAGCAGATTTTAAGTCTACTCAGCATATTTGACTGACTTATGGCAGCACTACAACTTTCTTTTTTTCATTTATACTGCATTTCCACTGAGTCTGATGCTTTTGAAAGGTCTGTGATAAAGCTCTAACATTTCAGATAGAAGAAAGTCGAGAGAACGGACAGCTTTGAAGTTGTTCTTTTTTGTTTTTTTGCTCTCGTGACAAACTGTTTGGAGAAACTGGTAAAAAAAAAAAATCGACTGTTTATGTCCATAATCATCACAATTACCGCAGCGTAATGGGAACGAATGATTTCGGGACGTGCAGTTACGGGAAAGAAATCAACTTTAAGCGATTTGCAGAAACTGCAAGTCTGCTTTTTTTTCCCCCTACAGGGTGCGAATCCCTCTGTAATCCCTCCCGTGCGCTCATGTAATTGAGGGCCTCGCAGGAATTTCAAAGGCATGAAATTACAAACGCGTGCATGTGATGACCGGGTACGTGTGAGTTTTCACGTCTGTAATGGAATTACACTGTATGTGAAAACCACCGTGTTACTCTGTACTTTTGTGCATGTCAGGTAGAGGTTACTGATAAATTTTTTTTTTTTAATAAATAAACACCACGCAGTTCAAAAGTTTGCACGCCCCTGGGCCAAACTGGACAAATTAATATGTTACGATACAATATGTGAGGGGAAAAAGTATAGAACAAAAACAACTCATCCCAGACTCATCTGTCATCTAGAGATGTACCAGCACCATTTGGATTTCACTTCATGTAGAGTTTGGACATTGGACCTCTGAGTGTTTAAAGGCTCTGGCATTGAGAAGCTGGTGTTGAATCTATGATGATCTTGAATGTTGAGCTATTTTATAAGTTGCTCAGTAGCTCCTGGTTCCATAACGTCAAATGACTGTAGAAAGGACATTACTCCGGTGCTCATGTTAGTTCTCGCTCTCTGGTGTTTTGTATTGTTTTAAGACTTATAAAATCACACTTTTGATATCACCAAATTCGAGGATGGCTTCCCTTTTGAGTCTGGTTCCTTTTATGGTTTCTTCCTTAGAACATCCAAGAGAGTTTTTCCTGGTCACAGTCGCCATGGCTGCTCATCAGGGATAAATATACATGGGAGAGTATCTTTCACATGGCGCTGGTTCCTGCCATTAGTAACATCTAAGAAGGAGGAACTCAATCAGCCAAACAGGAAGAGCACACAACTATTTTCAGAAAGGGTCACCAAGAAGTGGTTTCAGGAAGATACGATGATGAGTCTTTAATTTAGTTTTTATCCCAAATCCCACAGTAAGCTACCAACAAAAACTAGCAAGCTAAATTTTTCATTGGTTATAATTTTTTTGTACTTTTAACCATTTAAAGTAACATTTGAAAGACAAGTTTAATTCAGTTATCAGTTAGAAAAAAAGTGATTACAATGTGAAAACAACCAATACGAGATACAAGCCTTTAACATCCTGTGTCCTTTCCCCTTCAGTGGATAGGCTCTTTGCATTTCTGCATTATTTTCAGCGTTGCTTCTGCTCGCTGGTTTCATCACTACACTCACACTGGTGGTATTTTCCTTCTAGGTGTCTGCAAGGGCTTTAAAAGATAAATGCCCGAGACATTAATCAAGCTATGCATCAACACCTGCAAAGTTTATTTTAGCAAGCGGGAAAAAAATTCTAAACGTACATACAGAGATAAGATATACCTCGATGTAACACCTTGTATATAACCTTTACATATAAATATAATGTAGGAATAATTGTTGGAAGGAAGGAAAGTCTTAGCGTACAGATAAATGTAGCAAAGAGTAAAAGAAGTCCAGTGCGTTTTCCACTATGCAAATTTTATTTTCACTTGGCCGGACCTAAACTTCAGCTTTAAAAAATATATAATCCGGAAGAAAAAAATAAAAACACTGAAAAACTGTAGTATCGCCGTATCACGAGGGTCAAAAGCCCAAAATGTTCAGTACTGGTACCATTGTGTACGAGAAAACCGCTCGAAACATGAAGAAGCGCTGAGATAGAAAAACCCAACCTCCAAGGCAGAATTCAACCTCCTCAAAGCCCCTCAGATGTCCAAGTAAAAATGATCCCAATCCCCAAACATGTAATTATAAGCTTTATGAACAGTTTACAAGCTATCATTAAGCGCCAGACGCCTACCTTTGCTCCCCCGAGCAACACCTTTGGATGCGACGCAGCGCCGAGACCGAACCCGAGCTGCAGCTGATTTAAAGGATGATTTGACTTTTGTTGTTTTTTGTGTGTTGTTTTTTCTCACTGCAAGATCGCTCAGCTGTAAAGCGCAACACAGGATGTCAGTATAAACAGGTGTCTTGCTCTGACAAACACTCACAGCCGATCAGAACCTACCACAACATATTACTACACTCCACTTGTGAGAAAATAGGACTGAATAAGTTGGCCTTTCTATGAACCTGGGAGAGTCAAATCCGACTGCAAAGCAACGACTTGTGCAGTTTTCAGAAAGTTCAGGAATGTCCAAATTAGGCCAAGCGGTGATGGGGAACACAACACAGGAAATCCTTTATCCTGTCTCGCAAAACGTTTACACACGCAAACTTGCGCAAACACAATCTTTCACCAAGCCCCAGAAAATGGTATCAATAAAACCAGTCCAATTGTTTAAAAGATATATGTGTAAAGACGAACAGAGATGATGCCACGATACTAGGCCTCACATTCACCCTGGACTGACTGAAGCAGTATGTAGAAAATAAATATTTGTGGACACCTGACCATGAGATTCTTCCCATTCTACTTTTGCTCTTATGACATCCACACTTCTGGAAAGATTTTGGAGGGTACTTGTGGAGATTTGTACTCGTTTACCCACAATAGTGTTAGTGAAGTCAGGTAATGATGATGGTGAGGTGGCCTGGGTTCCAATCAGCATTCCAGTTTATCTTAAAAGTGTTCAATAGAGTTGAGGTCAGAGATCAATAACAGGAGATCCTCTACCCTTAAAATATACAAAGCCAGCATATCTTAATGGAGCTGGCTTTGTGCACGGGGGCATTGTCATGCTGGAAGTATAATTCTTATAGTTCTAGTGAAAGGAAAATTTCATGCTATCCAAATCCTTAGGCATCCTATACAATTGTGTCCAATTTGGGTGCCTTATTACTTTTGTCCAGATAATGTAGTCGACTGAATACGCTTTGGTTCTGTTTGAAACTGGAGACGCTGTAAAAGTCTCCCTTTTTTTTTTTTATCTCTTGATCATAAGGTTTACATTCTGTGGGTACTAGAAAAAAAATTAGGCATTAGAATGTTAATGTTAAAATAAATGCATTAATATAATATTTTAATTACAGCCAGAATCTGGAGATGAAGAAAATTCATCAAGAACTTCTGACCAATCAGATTCGAGAATCTAATAGCATTGTGGTCCACACACTGCGTTCTTGTTTTTTTCTTTTTTTTGGTCGAGTGGTACATTCCCCGCTCGTGCAGCTGGGAGTTCTCAAAAGACAAGCTGATGTTATTCCGATGTCAGAGGGTTTCCTGTCTGAGACTTGCAGCTGGACCTTTGAGCTTGTGAAAAAAAAACCTATGAGAAAAGACAACAGTTTTGTGGACACACACATACACTCCCACACAAACAGACACACACACACACACACACTTTTAGCTCTTTCTAAACTGAGGTCTCACCTGGAAATCCTTCTCTCTTAATTCATTCAATCGCTTTTCTCTGTTCACCGTGTCTGTATTCAATCAGCAATCTCAGAATGTTAAGAGAACCAGCTCTCGTTCTTGTCCTCGGGACTTCAGACTGAGGTCAAACGGAGCCCTTTTTAATTGACCGGAGCGGCGCAAATCTCAAAACTCTCACTGCGGGGATCTGCTCGCATGCACCATGCAAAAATCCCCCTGTGATTCAGGATTTCCCTTTTAACCTCCCACAATGTGGAAATGCAAACTACAGACAGGCTTTTCCCTCCCTCCTTCCCTTCCTCCCTCCCTTTCTCTATCTCCAGCCACCTCAATCCTTCTCTAAGGCAACGGGCAGAAAGGTCTCGTCTCAAAAGAGCCCATAAAGGTCAGACGGTGAAGAGAATGAGCCTTGAATAAATTGTCTTTCCCTCATGAGATTTCTCAAAGACTTTTTCGTTTCAATGTAACTCTAGTCCTGATTCTACAGTCAGTAATTAAAGAATAAAACCATGTGCTGATTCTTTTTGGGTCATGATGTTGTGAGAAAAACAAGTAAACACAGATTGGTGAGCTGTGACATGGGAGCTACCACCCTGAAGTTCATTATTTTCCCAAAAATGTCAGGTCCTAAAGTGTTTTATTCAACATCACTATCCACTACTGAATCGCTAATAAATTTTCCCCACTTACAACTTATTTCACACCAAAATTACAATACTTTACACAGTTAGCAACACAGCTTCCATTCAAGCTACTCGCTACTAGAATCAGAAACACTAGCCAATACCAAAATGGTTTCCATTATTATGGTCTGTGAACATAGATTCTGGTCCCTAGTAGAAACTCAAATCATAGTTAGCAACATAAACTTAATCAATGAAATAAAATGTTTCAACAAATAAACTGAACCTAAAACGTCAAGAGATTTCTTAACATTTAAACCTTTTTTTTTTTTTTTTTTGTCCTTAAGCTAAACTGCAAATACAAAGAAATTAAACTGCACTTTTTGACCCATTGAAGTCCTGAGCTTCTTGGAATGCTAGTATTTAATTATATTATCGTGTCATTTGAAATAGGAAACCATAGCTGGGGTTCTTTCCCTTTTTTTTTATATATATATATATATATATATAAAGATTCCATGATACTGTTCATTCCGTGCTAACAAATATTTTACTGGTTTCAACTTCAAATACCATTTCAGTCCATTAGCGGTTTGCCAGTACCAAATGTTTAAATCATGTTTTACAAACCAAAGAAAACATTATTGAGATTTGTCTGGAGAAATCTGTACTCCATGATGCCCTAATGGTCCCAAATAGTTTCCAGTAGATACCAACATGTGATCCAGATGCCCAAAGGTATCTACTGGTCCTTGGGATGAGACATACACATATGCCAGCAATGGAAAACAATAAATTACCAGTAGAAATCCATATAATTACAAGATTACACTTTTCATTAGCTTTTCCATCGTATTATTATTTTTTTTATGGGGGCTGGAGGACGAAACAAAGAAAAGAGTGTTATATTCTTGCCTGTTAAAGCCAAACTGGTGAAATGTTAATGCTCTGCTTGAAGATCCGAGCCCTGATTGAGTCTTTGAAACACTATGACTAATCCAAGTGACTCAGAATGACTCCAGCAAAATCAAGAACTAGATCTGGTTAATATACATATTACAACATGATGAGATGATAGGAATGAATAACACACGTGCACCATATAACCCCTGTATGTCATAAGGGAGAGTTTCTAATGTACACAGTACAGTATCTTGGACAATATTCTTGACAAGCGCTATGGGATCCATCTATGGACTAATGCACAAAAAAAAAAATGGACTGCTCAATTCCTGTTGCAGGGACGTTTTCCTGAATCATTTTTATTTTTTACAGTAAGCCACTAGAAAAGCCCACAGCTTTCCCCGAACATTTGTGGTTAATGGTTATTTATCTGCGGCTGATTTTTTTGACTGCTCAGGGTCAGGCACTATGCGATGGCCATCGATATTGGCCCGAGCTTCAAAGCTGCCAACGGCTCGATGTTTATTTACACTCGTTTATGCAAAGGACGATAAGCATCGCACATGAGAGAAGAGGACGGAAAGGCTTTCTCCAAATCTTTTCTTCAGGCTAGAGCAGCTTTGCATCATTAAAGTCTGGCTCCAACTCAAAACTGGATTTTATATGAATAAAAGACGCAAGAAAAAATAAATAAAGCTACGAACGCTAACCCCGCATCTTAGATCTGGACATGTGAAGTAACAAATTCTTACAGATGTGAACTATTTACAATATTAAATAATAACAGGTCATACTGTATTTGTAGTCATTTTTACATTCTTAATGCTGGTGCCTGTTATCTCTTACATTATAGCAGCTATAAACAGTCATTCCCTCAATAGCCTTTCAGAATTCTTTTGCTTAAATTTTTAGGACAAAAAAAATAGAAGCAGCAGCTTGTCCTACAGAGAAATCACTCCTAGACAACGCAACTTTCCTCTATTCAAAACTGTAACCCTTTTTTTTCCTAGTTTGATTAGCATTTTACAATTTGTGCGCTTATCTGTGCATTGACATCCACCATGAGTAGCATTTTTTCCTTTCACTTCGTTTTTATATCCTAATTGAACTTGATTGTGTGCACCTGTGCCTTGTTTCCCAATGAGTAACTCATGTTCTTCATTATATCTTCTACAGTTTTATCATCGGTGTACAGCTATGTAGTTTTTAGCTACGTGGATCTCATTCTCGACTACCTTTAAATTACTTTTGCACATAAACAGCTATACATGCTTGCTATAATCGGTAATCTTGATGTTTCAGTTCTCATTAGGTTATACATAAAGACTTATGATGCAGAGCACATCCCTGCCCCTGGTACAGCATGATTACCAGAAGTATTCTATTATTTGTTTATTTTTTATTAAAGGGAGCCCCATGGCCAAACTCTGACCACCATCAGGGCTCTCAATTGGCACCGTAAGACTGGCTGGACGTCACTGGGAGAGCACTAATGGCTCCTTGTGGCATGGGGGGGACAGGGTCATGTGCAAGTATTTATTTGAGGCTTTTGGAAGCCTCTTGGGGACGTTTCTGCTGAATTTCAACCCTGAGAATTCGCTGCTCTTTTTTCTCACAACACATGGGATCGCTGCTCAGAGAGACCTTTAAACGATGTCGGGCCATGAGCTCTTGTTGAGAGCAAATCCTTCGCTAGACTGAACAAACCAAATGCATGATTGCCATCTCAGGAACTATTTGGCATGTAGATACTAAGCAAGTCATGAGATGCATCCATGCTTAGGCCACATTTACCACTTTAGTGATGTGCATAGAGTAACATCGACTCCTACCTGCATCACTGTCAGTCAGTCCGTTCTTAAAGTTAAGGTGTTTAAAGCAGGAGAAATGGGAAGCATTATGAGTCAAAGTGTGTAAGCGAGACAACTGGGTCAGAGTATCTCCAAAACAGCAGGTCTTATATTTGCTAGCATGCTGTGGTTAGTACCTAGGAAAACGTGCTGCAAGAAACGCCAACCAGTGAACTGGTAACTGTGTCAATAGGCCGCCCAAAAGTCACTAATGCATGTGAGGAACGAAGACGAGCTATTGTGAAAAAGTTAATGGACACTCATATGCATCACAGCTTGCTGTGTATGAAGCTACGTAGCTGATGATGCCCATGAGGGTCACCTGCTCCTGTGCACCACTAACATTGGACATGTGGACATTAAAACTGGCCCATGAAGCAAAGGAAGAAAAAGGCCTGGCCTGTTTAATGTTTGGATAGCTAGGTGTGTGTGTGTGTGTGTGTGTGTGTGTGTGTGTGTGTGTGGTACCTATGGAACACTATGGGGGTAAACTAGACAGTGGAGACACTAATGCTCTGGGCTATGTTCTGCTAGAAAACCTTGAGTCCTGTCACTCATGTGGATGTTCCTTGGGTACGTACCTATCTACCTAAACACTGTTGTAAAGAAATACACCTCTTCTGGGAAAAGTTCAGGAATAGATTGACGAACATGGCAAAGAGTTTAAGGAATTGACCCAGATCTGAACACTGTATACGACCTCTATACAAAAAAATACGAGACTATTATGCATCTTACATAGAGCACAACATAGGGGCCCTGTTTAATAGCCGGTCGATGATTCAGCCCTAGAAGATTAAAGACATCCCTAGTCATTTAGAAATGACAGATGTGGCTACTCAACTCAGTTTTCCCTCTTTGGACAAATTCTAAATATTGACTCAATCAAAAAAAATAAAAATAGTTTAGACAGTTTACTGTGTTTCCCCACGGACCATTTATACTGACGCACCACCCGCTAAACTCTGGATTGCTCTGGATAGGTAAACACAGAAGGTGATTTCAGAAGAAAAATGGAGGAATAGGGGGGGAAAAAACTACATTTAATAAATTTTTATTTTATTTTTAATTTATATATTAGTATTTGTTTTTGATATAATAGCAATTAAATGCATTAAGTGGGTTTAGTTTTCACAGATATTCTTGTATGCAATATCAGCAATAAAAATGCGATTTTTAATAAAAGAAAAAGGAAACAAATTGTTCGTTTTAAGAGACCCGTCGCATTTTTTGTATATTTAATTATTTTATTTAAAAAAAGTAATTCTTATCAAGCTACTCAATTAATCGATGGAATAGTCAGTACAATACATTATTACTAAAATAATCGATAGCTGGAGACCTACGTACTGTATGGTATCTACACCAGAAGGAAGCTTCACTACGGCTTTAGGAAAAAGTTCGTAGCTTCTGGAACGATTAAGTAAACACGCTGTGATTGAGTTTATCAGGGGGCCAAAACCAAAAGATTGTAGGCCACTGATGAGACCAGTGAGTGGGAGTAGACACCATTGAGTACACATGTGAGATCTAGATCCAATCCCAGGAACACAATGATGCAAGATGGATGGGACACACACACACACAATTTAGTGTAACAAATCCACCCAATGGCATGTTTTTCAGAGGAAACACGAGAACCTGGAGGAAGCCCATGCAGATAAAGAGAGACCATCTGAAAGACAGTAAAGCAAGCTCAGGATCTAGTCTTCTACTCTGGAGCTGTTATTATACACATCCCTAGTGAATTATAATGTATTGTTTGTGTACCTTGAGATTCTGGAAATAGCAACATAATAATAACAATAATTATTGTTATTGTTATTTGTCATTGTTACAAAATGTCCCTCTAGATCAGGGTGAAGGTTGTTATTCCACATGGCGGGCTCAGTCTTTGTGAGTGCTGCATGTGATGGAGATTGAAGCCGGTATGAACATATGATCAACCACAAAATCCAAGCCGCTCACACTGTGTTCCACACCCCGGATTATCACACAGATCTAAAAAGGTGGATTAGATGAACGCCACTTACCCGGAGATGATCTCCAGCACACGCTACTCCGTCGTTTTTGTGCAGTTGGAGCAGAAACCTTCTCCACGTCCATGTGAGATCACACACACATTCATCTTACTCACGACCCTGCTGGTTGCCTCGTGACGTCAGAACGAGCGCGTCACCGGCACCGCCTGCGCGCGTGGATTGGTCCAAGTGACCCTCCGTCAGAATATGTGTGCGCGTGCGTGTGTGCGCGCGCGTGTATGCATGTTTGTGTACATGTGTATGTATTTTTGTATGTTTGAGTGTGTGTATGATTCTGTGTGTATGTACTGTATGTATATACGTGTGTGTTTGCATGTGTGGGTGTGTGTGTGAGTTTGTGTGGGTGTATGTCAGTGTGTATTTATCTGTGTGTATGCACTGTATTTGTATAAGTGTGTGTTTGCATGTGTGTGTGTGTGAGTTTGTGTGTGTGTGTATGTTAGTGTGTATGTATGTGTCTGTGTATGCACTGTATGTGTATAAGTGTGTGTAAATGTATGTTTGTGTGTATGCACATGTGTGTATATGGGTGTGTGTGTTTATGTATGTATTTCTTGTGTGTGTGTGTGTGTGTGTGTGTGTGTGTGTGTGTGTGTGTGTGTGTGTGTGTGTGTGTGTGTGTAAATGTATGCATTTCAGAATAGCCAAATAGGAGTTCGGAATAGCCAAAAAAAAGCTACTCTGAAAAACTGAATAGCAGGTTTTCAGCTTACGATCCTGCATCAATGTCGAAAGGCCTGCTAAAGACCACCCCTCCCCACTGAAGCAAACAAAGACTTGGCTAATGACCTCAACACCTGCAGGTTTGAGACCAATATCTTCACACCTTTCACCCACCCCAGCCCACTGACTGCCACCATCACACCTCTGGGAATCCCTCTAACAACTCCTCCCAGCACTGAAGTTGTGCTCATGATTTGTAAAGAGGACGTGAATCGGCTATTCCAGAGACAGAAGACCAGGAATGCACCTGGCCCAGACGGTGTTTCCCCCCTGTCTCAAAGCATGTGCTGACCAACTGCCTATATCTTTAACAGATCACTGGAGCTGTGTGAAGTCCCCTCCTACTTTAAACTCATCATCCCGGTCCCCAAGAAACCCTCCATCACTGGACTGTATGACTATAGGCCTGTCACTCTGACATCTGTCGTCATGGAGACCAGTAAGTAGCTGGTATTGGCCCACGTAAAACATGTATCAAAACAGCTGCTGAATTCCCTAAAGTTTGCCTACCGAGCAAACAGATCGGTGGATGTAGCAGTCAACATGGGGCTGCACTACATTCTGCAACACCTTGACTGCTCAGGGACATTTGCCTGGGTTATGTTTGTCGACTTCAGGCTTTTAATACAATAATTCTGGAAATTCTCCACTCTATTTTTCTAAAGCTTACTATACCCTCTGCAATCTATCAGTGGATCACCAGCTTCCTGACAGGCAGGAAACAAAACGTGAGACTGGGCAGGGTAACCTCCAGTATTCAGACAGTCAGCACTGGCCCTCCTCAGGGATGTGTCCTCTCCCCATTGCTATTTTCCCTCTATGCTAATGACTGCATATCAAGTGACCCAACTGTTAATATACCCTGAAATTTGATGATACTACACTCAGTAGACTCATCCAAGATGGCGACGAGTCTGCATATCAACAGGAGGTGATGCGGCTGGTGCAATGGTACAGTCAGCACAACCCAGAGCTTAACACACTCAAAACTGTGGAGATGATGGTGGACTTTAGGAAACACACCTCAATAATATTTCCCCTCACAATATCCGACAGCCCTGTGTCATCTGTGAGACCTTCAAGTTTCTGGGAACTACCATTTCCCAAGACCTGAAATGGGGGTCCAACATTAACTTTATTCTCAAAAAGTCCCAGCAGAGGATGTGCTTTCTACACCAATTTAGGAAGTATGTTCTGCCACAGGAGCTGTTGATGCAGTTCTACCCTGTAGCCATTAAATCAGTCCTGTGCACATCCATCACCATCTGGTTTAAACAGCAGTTAAAACAGCAGGAAAAAAAAATCATTGGTGCTCCCCTGCCCACTCTCCAGGACTTGTACCACACAAGAACCAAAATGGTTAGGAAAAATCACTACTGACTCTTCGCACCCTGGAGTTACCTCTTTCAGCTCCTTCCTTCTGGCAGGTGCTACAGAACTTTGTTCACCAAAACTGCCAGACACAGGAGCAGTTTCTTTCCCCAGGCAATCAGCCTCATTAACAACTGACCCTAATTATATTCCCTGCTTCATATCTATAAGTACTGGTTTATCAGAACAGTCAGTCATCACATCCCCCCCACACACTGTTACTGCTGTATATCTTACGTGATGCACAATACTGCTATCTGCACTGCCATGCACTCTCACACTTTATGTACATAACTAACCTGTCATAAACTCATTATATTATTCTATTTAATACTTATATTGTCTGTATTGTCTCATATCGTATGTTTTGCATTGTCCGTTTGTTCTTGTAAAGTCTAAGCTAAATGTGTAGTGTTATTTATGTCTGTACTTTTGAGAGTCACCAACAGCTGGAAACAAATTCCTTGTGAATCTGATTGTGAGTGTGTGTATGTATGTATGGGTGTGTGTGTGTGTGTGTGTGTGTGTGTGTGTGTGTGTTTTTTACTTGTGTAGTTTTTACTGTGTAGTTGTGTTTTTACTTTTGAGAGTCACCAACAGCTGGAAACAAATTCCTTGTGAATCTGATTGTGAGTGTGTGTATGTATGTATGGGTGTGTGTGTGTGTGTGTGTGTGTGTGTGTGTGTGTGTGTGTGTGTGTGTGTGTGTGTGTGTGTGTTTTTTACTTGTGTAGTTTTTACTGTGTAGTTGTGTTTTTACTTTTGAGAGTCACCAACAGCTAGAAACAAATTCCTTGTGATTCTGATTGTGAGTGTGTTTGTGTGTGTATGTATGTATGTATGGGTGCGTGTATGTATGGGTGTGTGTATCTGTATGTATCTGTGACTGGTTGTGTGTGTGTATTTGTGTTTGTGTGTATGTATGTGTGTGCATTTGTGTGTATCTGTATGTATGTGTAAATGGTTGTGTGTGTGTATTTGTGTTTTTACTTGTGTAGTTTTTACTGTGTAGTTGTGTTTTTACTTTTGAGAGTCGCCAACAGCTGGAAACAAATTCCTTTTGATTCTGATTATGAGTGTGTTTGTGTGTGTATGTACGTATGTATGTATGTATGTATGTATGTATGTATGTGTGTGTGTATGTGTGTGTGTATGTATGTATGTATGTATGTATGTATGTATGTATGTGTGTGTGTGTGTGTGTGTGTGTGTGTGTGTGTGTGTGTGTGTGTTCGTGTGTATGTATGTCTGCTAGTAATTTCAATCTACTTATATTTCTAAGTTAATTATAAACTACTTATGCAGATCAACATAAAACGTATCCCCTTATATGCTACAATATCTGCATTACTGGTTCTTGCTGTTTTAGGGATTATCTGGAGAAAGACTACAACCCCAACAAGTAAGACCTTATAATAAATAAAGTACATTTTCTGTATATTTAATACCGACTGTATGTAACATGACAATTCTTTATTTTTACAGGATCTCAAGTGAGAGAGTTAAACACTGGCAGTATTACCTCTGCTATAATGGATTTCTGTTTCACCATGTTTTCTTGAACGTACAGGAACCAGAATGGGGATGATACAAACGATGCTTCTGATATGGAATGTAAGTCTGGAAATGATCTTACAGTGGTGGATGAAGTACACAAAGTGGAGGTGTACTCTGTAAAATATGACTCCAGTAAAAATGCTCACTTTAAACTTTTACTTGAGTAAAAGTACAAAAGTATTTGCTTTCAAATGTACTCAAGTATCCAAAGTACTTGGATTTATTATGGCTGTAATGTTCCTATTATCATTTTTCTGTCATGAGGCTCTTTGCTTAATTAACTCAATTTATGTGAAAAGACTGTTAGCGGATCAATCTATTAATATAATAATAATAATAATAATAATAATAATAATAATAATAATGTTAATTACTGATTTATATCTATTACAATTATCATGAGTCCAAAGCCGCCTTTTCAACTACTTGTAGAAAATTGTGCAAATGAGGTCACGTGTGTTGTGGCACGTGAGTTCCAGTCTGGAGTTTCTTCCATCATTTATTCCTCACAAAATATTCTGCTTGCTGTTGAACTGATGCTGAACTGTATGTTGGTGATCAGTAGATACACCAAGCGCCAATCATAACAAGTTCACAACAGAGCGTGTGTTCGACCCTGATTGGTGGATTGCTGTGTGTTTGACCAGGTTTTTTTTATCAACTCAAATTAAAAGGAAAGACTGATTTTGCAAAATGTAGTTGAGTAAAAAGTAAAATATTTAACATTGAACAGATACGTGAAAAAGCTAGTTTAATACAGGAACGAATTACATTTACTTTGTTTCTGTCCACCACTGCTTATAGAATTATTTTCAAAAAGGTGGAATCCTTCCAAACCTCCCAAAACTATTTCAGTAGGTGGTCTGAGTATGCCGAGGTGTGAATGAGTGTGAAATGTGTGCATGATGGACTGGTGTATATTTCAGACCTGTGAGCAGTTTTTCTTGGATAAGCTCCAGATTCGATGATAATTTGGTCCAAGATAAACTTTGAACATGCAAAATAAAAATGTACGTTATATACAGGTTCTCCGTATGCCGTGGCGATTGGAGAAGACGAGATTATGTTTAAGACAGGGGTCACCAACCTTTTTGAAACTAAGAGCTACTTCTTGGGTAGCGATTAATGTGAAGGGCTACCAGTTTGATACACACAGTTTTCAGTTTGACCTGAAATAACACATTTGCTCAATTTAACTTTTATCATATGTTTTTATTAATAATTAATGATATTCATCTATGTGAAGACACTGATCATGTTATTGATTTCTCATAATAATTATCAACAATGATTTAACAAAGTAGGAAACAGCTATTTTTAGGAAAGGCCTGTGGGCTACTCATGTGGTCCTTGCAGGCGACCTGGCACCATTTTGGTGACCCCTGGTTTAAGACCAATAGGGATGCTGTAAAGCATTTTTGAAGGTGAATGAACGTTGACATTTATTGAAGTGATGGTGATTGCATGTGTGGATTACGGTCTCTAAAGGCAAAAGTCAATAATACGTAACATAACCTAAAATAACAGTGGTAGGTGCGCCATCTAGTGGTCTATTACCACCATCACTATATTATACACATTTTTATTGTACTATACTATAATAGTATAATATAGCATAATATTTTATATTATCTATTAGATCGCAAGACACTTGTGTTTTTTTTACAAATACACTCTTGTTTATATTTCTCTCTTTTGCACATTGTACTGTATAACATATTGTACTGTAGGTTTACTGGTCAGCACTATTGTGTGTTTTGTGTATCTGTCCCACACTGTCTTGTGTTGTCTGGTGCACTGCCTTTTGTTTGCACACAATACATTTTAATAGGGCGAGGACACATGCTTTAATCCTTAACTCTGTGTTGTGTGATGTAGCTCTATGTTGTGTGAGGTAGCTCTATGTTGTGTGAGGTAGCTCTATGTTGTGTGAGGTAGCTCTATGTGGTGTGAGGTAGCTTTATGTTGGTTGATGTAGCTCTATGTTCTGTGATGTAGCTCTATGTTGTGTGAGGTAGCTCTATGTTGTGTGAGGTAGCTCTATGTTCTATGATGTAGCTCTATGTTCTATGATGTAGCTCTTTATTGTGTGATTTAGCTCTTTGTTGTGTTATGTAGCTCTATGTTGTGTGAGGTAGCTCTATGTTGTGTGAGGTAGCTCTATGTTGTGTGAGGTAGCTCTATGTGGTGTGAGGTAGCTTTATGTTGGGTGATGTAGCTCTATGTTCTGTGATGTAGCTCTATGTTGTGTGAGGTAGCTCTATGTTCTATGATGTAGCTCTATGTTCTATGATGTAGCTCTTTATTGTGTGATTTAGCTCTTTGTTGTGTGATGTAGCTCTATGTTGTGTGAGGTAGCTCTATGTTGTGTGAGGTAGCTCTATGTTGTGTGAGGTAGCTCTATGTTCTATGATGTAGCTCTATGTTCTATGATGTAGCTCTTTATTGTGTGATTTAGCTCTTTGTTGTGTTATGTAGCTCTATGTTGTGTGAGGTAGCTCTATGTTGTGTGAGGTAGCTCTATGTTGTGTGAGGTAGCTCTATGTGGTGTGAGGTAGCTTTATGTTGGGTGATGTAGCTCTATGTTCTGTGATGTAGCTCTATGTTGTGTGAGGTAGCTCTATGTTGTGTGAGGTAGCTCTATGTTCTATGATGTAGCTCTATGTTCTATGATGTAGCTCTTTATTGTGTGATTTAGCTCTTTGTTGTGTTATGTAGCTCTATGTTGTGTGAGGTAGCTCTATGTTGTGTGAGGTAGCTCTATGTTGTGTGAGGTAGCTCTATGTGGTGTGAGGTAGCTTTATGTTGGGTGATGTAGCTCTATGTTCTGTGATGTAGCTCTATGTTGTGTGAGGTAGCTCTATGTTCTATGATGTAGCTCTATGTTCTATGATGTAGCTCTTTATTGTGTGATTTAGCTCTTTGTTGTGTGATGTAGCTCTATGTTGTGTGAGGTAGCTCTATGTTGTGTGAGGTAGCTCTATGTTGTGTGAGGTAGCTCTATGTTCTATGATGTAGCTCTATGTTCTATGATGTAGCTCTTTATTGTGTGATTTAGCTCTTTGTTGTGTTATGTAGCTCTATGTTGTGTGAGGTAGCTCTATGTTGTGTGAGGTAGCTCTATGTTGTGTGAGGTAGCTCTATGTGGTGTGAGGTAGCTTTATGTTGGGTGATGTAGCTCTATGTTGTGTGAGGTAGCTCTATGTTGTGTGAGGTAGCTCTATGTTGTGTGAGGTAGCTCTATGTGGTGTGAGGTAGCTTTATGTTGGGTGATGTAGCTCTATGTTCTGTGATGTAGCTCTATGTTGTGTGAGGTAGCTCTATGTTGTGTGAGGTAGCTCTATGTTCTATGATGTAGCTCTATGTTCTATGATGTAGCTCTTTATTGTGTGATTTAGCTCTTTGTTGTGTTATGTAGCTCTATGTTGTGTGAGGTAGCACTATGTTTTGTGATTTAGCTCTATGTTGTGTGAGGTAGCTCTATGTTGTGTGAGGTAGCTCTATGTTGTGTGAGGTAGCTCTATGTTCTGTGATTTAGCTCTATGTTGTGTGAGGTAGCTCTATGTTCTGTGATGTAGCTCTATGTTGTGTGAGGTAGCTCTATGTTGTGTGAAGTAGCTCTATGTTGTGTGATGTAGCTCTATGTTGTGTGAGGTAGCTCTATGTTGTGTGAGGTAGCTCTATGTTGTTTTATGTAGCAACAGGGTTCTGTAGAAACGTTGTCTCAGTTTACTGTGTACTGCGTCAGTTTTATATGGTATAAATGACAAAACCTTCTTGACTACTATACTATGCATAACAGTGGTAGATGTCAGTCATTCCTGTACTTGAGAAAAAAAGTACATTCCGTCCTTAAATATTGCTCCACTAACAGTAAAACTACTTCTTTTACATTTCTTCTTGAGTAAAAATATTTTTCAACTAAATGCTTTTTAATAGAATGATCACAGCTATAAGCAGTGATGTATGAAAACTCTGAGTAATCGATGTTCTATCCTTCTGAACATCACGCCTTTGAAAGTATAGACTTTTCTGTAGACACCAAGTGAGAGAACCCTCACTGTAAACATCTCACCAGAATCACAGAGATAGGCTTGTCCTCTCCATGCACCTTCTTATTTAATCCTCTTTAAGCATGTTTTCTGAAATGTAGTGGAACGTAAATGTTTCAATGTTTTGATAAAAGAACATGTGCTTGAAAATATATAAATAAAAATATTATAAAAAATACTTTGTTACTGTCCACCACTGACTATAATGATTATCTTAAGAAGGAGCAGTTGAGGTTTAAAGGCCAAAAAGTGGGAGCTAAGTGGACCTGAGATTGAAACTTATAACTACTGACCTCCCATTTCTCTTTACTATACTGTACTATTTTATTATCCACAGCTTCAGAAGATCTTCCAGCTTTAAGTGTAGTTACAGCAACAAGAGCAATCAACTCTTCACCAGACTGAAAAATAAAAACAACAAATAAAAAAACACACCAAACTATGATTCCAATAAAACTTTATTGATTTCCATCCTCCAGCACTCAATACGCATGCAGATACAGGCTTCAGATTTGAAAACTTTTTTCTTTTTTTTTTAAACCTTTCGAATTTTCTTAAAAAACTACGTGCACCTTAAATCATGGTTTCCTCAGCGTACAAACCACAAAAATACCAGTTTTACATTATCAAATACTGCACATAGAAAACGTTTACAAAGCACAAGTAGAAAATTACACCTCCCGTTTCCTGTACGGTTCCCATTTCGCTATCGAGCTCCTGCCCAGCGTGTCCCTCCCTTTCCTGCACCCAAAGCCAGATCAGTGGTGAGGAATTCATTTCTACACACACACACACACACACACACACACACACACACACACACACACACACACACACACACACACACACACACCATCCTCTCTGTCCTCCAGTTAAAAACTGATCACTTTCCCATCCTTAAGTACATCTGTAAAAGCTTCAGAACATGATCGGGTGTCACGTCTAAGGGAAGCTACATTTCTGAATATGGCCTGTCTCACGAAAATCATTCCACATGTGAGGACCGATGGATTAAGAGGACAAACAGACACACAATGCAGTTATGGGTCTGGATTCTCTGCTGTAAAAAAAAAAAAAGCTAAAAATAATACACAATAGTCAACTGAAATGACACAATGTTTGCTACGTTCTATTTAGTACCTAAAGCCCAAGGAGCCAGGATTCATAAACCCTCTAGATGTCCACTTAGTGCACTATGGATCTTTTACTATCAACCAAAAACATCCTACTGAATATTAGTGCATTACATTAGGTGTATTATATCCTATATAGGTTGCCTACATAAGATATAACACTTTAACTACATCTAGTGTAAAAGCCTTATTTAATATCACTATGTAGGCTGCCTATATCCCCCTGTAGGCTAAATAGGAAAATTACCATGCACAAGAAGCAACCAATTCATACCAAATTTGTGCAATTCCATTGTGTCCAGTCAACTGTTACAAATCCTAGTCATAGTGCAAAAGAAATAAATACAAAAGATTATTGTGAACAACCAGGTTTCTAAACCCAAACTGAACCAAACAAGGCTAAACCTCTGCGCTTTTTTTTTCTGACCAGCTTCAAGATGGGTATTGCAACTGAACGGAAGTCAAACTTATGCTACACAATAGTAAAGTATTTTGTTGTGTTGTTTCCTTTTAATGCACAACTATGACACGTTCTAACCAGACAGGTCAGAATGCTACCCATAGAAAGCACAAAGACGTGCCCTCAGATAAATATTAGACAGAATTGTTCTTCTGTGGTTGAGAGGACTTTAAAAACAGCCCCCCACCAAAAAATGGAAAACATTCAATGGTTCCTCAGACTCTAGAGAGCAAAAAATAATATTTTCAAGCAAATAAATCTTCAGTTCCTCTCATCACAACTCAACAAGCCATCACTGAGAAAATACATTCATCAAGCTTCATTTAACAAACAAATAATTTGCAGGAAAAAACTCGAACATTTTAATCGATGTAGGCAGAATCCGAAAACAGCAATAACACAACATAGGAAATGAAGTGACCTACTTTACAAAGCCCTCGTCAAAGAAAACAAGGCAGTTCACAGTTGGACAATAAATGTTCCCAACCTCCATTAAAACACTCAGAAACAAATGAATGTTCATCCTATCTGTTTTTTTTAATGACCAATAATTGAAAAGCTCTGGCATTTGGTGTAAACCTCTGGGCAAGTGTTCATATTCAAATATATAGGAAAATATAACTGGTATAAAACATGCCACAAACACAGAAATAGTTTCTCTCCAAATCCCAATATCATTCCATCTGAAGTTCTCAGAAATTCACCATCCAAGAATTTACAAGATCATCAGCTATTTAAAAAAATAAATGTAAAAAAAAAAACAATTGTCTGTTCATTTATATTGTTGACTGTGTGTAGTATTACCCACAATGCACAGCAAGCAACAGTAATGAATTACATTGCAAACATATCTGTAAGGTATAGCTAGAGGCCATATTTGTTTAGCTAGTCAGGTTTTAGCAGATTGTTTACTTCTCTTGTGGACATCCATGCTACTAATTAGCAACGTCTACCATACATCATACATACCATACAGTTCATGCTATTCCATGTTGTTAAAGACATGTCACGTGACACATCTGTTATGTTTTCTAGATAACCCTTTGTTGCAACAGTGAATTTTAGTAAGTAGCTTCTCTAACCTGACCTTGATTCAAGCAAATTCAATTGAAAACTAAACATTTCTTTAAAGTAACACATTGCAGTGCAGTTAAAGCTACAGTACAGGCCAAAACCTGAAAAACTACAAAGAACCTTATATAAATTATGAACAATTTGCAATCATTAGGGCTTCTCTATGGCGCGAACAAAAACTTTTGCCATTTTAGGGAGAACGTCAGAATCCCAGCAACATAGAAACGGGGATCGAGCAAATTGGGAGTAAATGGTTTAAGAAACCTGAAACCATGTGAACCTGATCTCAATCTAACATTCAGCAAAATTGTATTTCATTTGATTTAGTTTGATTTAGAAGTCGTGTAAAAAACAACACACCCCATCACACTAGCATGAAGCATTAGCTAAGATCATCCTCCAGATGTGGGCATTCATACTGATGTCACCTCAGCACCACAATCCTCAAGGTCATCTACCAGGTGTTTGATTTGTTTTTTAAATTCTGGCGAAAGCATTAAGTACAAACCAAACCAGAGACAAAGTACAAAAAAACATTGCACAACTCTGTACGCTTGACAGTCGAATTATACAAACAGTGTTCTTCAAAATGCTTTTCGATTTTCTGTATGTGTGAACTTTAGTACAGTGTACATACAGTGTATACAGTGCACTTCAATACCTAAAGCAGCCTACAGTTATTATTAGCATCAACCAAATAGAAACACTGGTCAGGATCTTGGAGTCAGGATCTGAACAGGATTTGATCAGGATCTGGTTCAGGAACACTGCATGCGTGGAATGTGAAAAAAAGAAACCCTGGTTCACACATTCATTCACACCTTAAACCTAATTCACTATTAGGCAAAGAAAGCTAGGGAACCTGGAGAAAAGCCAAATTGACACATGACCATGCAAGATTCCATACAGTTACCCAATCTCAGGATCAAACCAGGACCTTCGGGGCCCTTAGGACCCTGGACCTGCACTGTACCACAACGCAACATGTTTAAACCACATAAATGACCAAGACAGGAAGAGAAAGCTCATCTCACTTGTTGCCCTTAATCGCACTTAATCTGTATCAGATACAATACAACCAACCAACCAACCAACAAACCCACAAAAAAAAAATCTAAAACAAAACACTAGAATATAAGAAATCATGCATTCAGTGTTTGTTTTCTGCTCTGGTCATTCTGCAGACTTGCAAGGCCAATAGAAATGTGTAAGTACTTCATTTATAGGTTAAGGACATGTACAATCTGAAGTGCCGAATACACATAAAAAAATCACATGGAAAAATAGCAATATCAGTATGTATATCTATATATCTATATCTATCTACCTACCTATATCTATCTAACTATATATACATTCGGCTGTGAAGTGAAAAAAGGAGTGATTTCAGTACAGTCCTCTAACTTTAGAATCGAATGTACATCTCGTCTCAGAGGTTAAAAAAAACAACAACCTTGAAATGGAAATACAAAAACTTCCCACTGATGCAATTTAAGAAATTTGTACTTCAGATACTGTCAGATTTTGATTCTTTGCATTTTAGCAAAAATAAATATAGTGGAAAACATGATGATAGTCGATGTAGAAAAGAAATCAGAAAAATCAGAAATTTTCAATTTTTTTACAAGCAAATCGAATTACTTTATACTAGCCCATGTGTCCAGCTGGATATAAACCAAAAACGGAAAACCGCCTTAACGGGAAAATGTAGCCGGCAAATAATCTTGGAGATCTGAGCTCGATACAGTGGAAGTCTGAACAGAGTGTGCGAGGTCCGGAATATTCATTTGGTTTGTGATGTTATAAAAACATGTCATCATGGAGAGAAATCTCTATATAGGAGAAAATAAACTTTCATTTCAGATAAAAAAAAAAAAAAAACAGACAAAAGACTTGGTTTTCTCTACCTTCTAGTAGCCCACGTATATAATTTCTTATCTAAAATGCTAATAATGCATTTCACTATGCGGTCCATACCATAGAGAATAAGCTCTGATTTACAGATTCAAATTTAAAATGCATGAGAAGAGCTTTGAAAAATAATATCAATCAATTGTTTTTTTTTTATATAATTCCATCATTCTTGGGCTTTGATTAACAGGCCATTGATATCCATTTTCACTCACTGACCTCCAGGATAAGGTCCTTTAGTCATTTAGATTTAGATGCTGGTCGAGAGAAAAGGCTCCATCATCCACTTGTATAATGAAAAAAAAAATCCCCCTGAAAGTTCACCGTGTTTGTTAGTAGGACTTCATTTTAATGACACATTTTGCTCTTCTGTATGACAAATCGAGCTGCTGGTTTTTGGTTGTTCGGTCAAACATCACGTCACAAAGCCTTGTTGTGAAGGTACCCTTCAGTGCAGATCCAACGTCCGTGAAAGAAAAAAAAAAACGAGAAAAAAACCCAAAACAAAACAAAATGACAGCATCGGCAAAATAAATACGGTTTATATAGTCTATATGCGTAAAAGGCAAGCTCAAAACAACACTCTATATTTGTTTTTTTTGTGTGAGTAAACATGCAGATAATAAATACATTAACACAAATATCTTTATATAATTTATATATGTATTTCATGTGTCTCTGTTTAAATTCATACATTTATGCTACCATATGTAACAGGAGTTATGTGCATTTAAATAACCTGACTGATGAAATTGAGCCCTGCCCTTTAGAAGTGTGTGTGTGTGTGTGTGTGTGTGTGTGTGTGTGTGTGTGTGTGTGTGTGTGTGTATAAGTGTGTGTATAAGTGTGTGTGCGTCTTGACAGTCACCCCCCCAAATCCTGAATTACAAACACCCTTGATAAACATAAAGGAAACAAAGAGGGTTAATATTCCATATACCTAGAAGAACTTTGGATGTACAGTAGGTGATGTAATGAAATCGGAAAACGTCACATAGCTAAATGACTGGTATTCTATGGGGGATTTAGGGGTGTCAATATGTGTAAAGTGTGGTCTCTTTTTGCCATCAGGACAAAGTGCTACCAGGAAAATACAAAAAAAAAAAGCCCTTATTATCAGCAGTCGATAAACATCACATCCTAAATGGCATTGGGACTCTGAGAAAGTGCTACGGTGTTCTGATGCGGAAAATAATCTCCCTGTTACACCCGAGGCACGTTTTGGAATCAGAAACGGGATGATGTGAAAAAAAAATCAGTGTAAAAAATGTTTTTTTGCCATCGTAATGAAATTATTAGATTTTTTCTTATATTGATTTTGATTGAAATCTGAATCTGAATTTCTTCAAATATGAGTTGAAACATGACTGAATAAAGAAATGTCTATTTTTTTGCAATAACCAGATCAAACGTTGAAGTCTAGAAGAATATGCGTAATCATATGCAGAGATGGACAAATCCTCAACCTCGTTATCTCCAATGTGCTGCTCAGGTTAATGATGTGGTTGAACAGAAACCTATAGAACCTAAAGATGAATGAAACTAGTTTTCTTGCTGCCAAATCAAAGGGGAAACTTAAATTCTTGTGGGGAGAAAGATTCTGTGTTGCCAAGTAGTCCTCGAGCGCTCTCTGAAAGTCTATCATGACTAGCTAATGTATATTTATACCCAGCATCCCTCTATATGACTGTAAATAAGTCGTCAGTATAGCAAAATTTATGCTAATCAAAACTACCGTAATTTCCGGACTATATAAGCCGCACCCACTGAATTTTACAAATAGGTGTCTACACCAATGAACTGTACACAGGCTTTAACAAAAGACACGTTACACACGGTGTAACGGGTGAAATATGTTGTGGCTCCTTTAAGAGCAGAGCGGTATTTTGGGAATAGCATGCCACTGCATTTTTACCGGTATTACTGCGTGTGTGCAAGACCGAGGAATATGTCCGTATTATTTTCTGATGCTGATTTCTATGTTTCTTTGACTAACCCGTAACGCTGTTGCCAAGAAAAATAAAAAAGCACGAGTTTTGGAAACCTGTCTGTGCTTAAATGATTTCTGTTGCAACTGGAGTTAGCAAACTATCCCATGACCCAGACTCAACGCGCTACAACGGCTCGTATATAAACAGTAGCCGACCAAGAAAGTCATTGTTCACTGTCTTCCTCCTTCCTTTCACAACTATTTCTCTCGAGATTTTATCTTTTGGCATCGTCGTGCACTTAAAAAAAAGTTTTTTCTCCCGATGCCGTGCAGCTCAGAACACAGGTGAGGTGCGTTTTTTCGTTTCCGTTCGGAAATTTAATATGTCTAATGTTATGTCGCTCAGTTTTTTGGCTTGAAGTTTGTGAAACCGGGAAAAACCCAGGAAAAATTCATAAATTAGCCGCTACGTTGTTTAAGACACGGGGTTCAAAACGTAGGAAAGAAGTAGCGGCTTATAGTCCAAAAATACGGTAATTAAAACGGTTTCTCCCAATCAGCAGGCTATCACTGGTTGATTAGGATAAATAATCAAAAATATTATGTCAGTAGGGTATATTTTTATTATTATTTTATTATCTATTAAATATCTATTATCTGACTATTGATTAGACCTTGTCCAGTATAAATACAAAAAATGTAAAGCACAAAAATGTATGCAGGCTTATAACTTGTCCATCCCTGATATAATATACAGCACACACCATAAATATATCATAGATACTTGATGATATAATCGTTTTATTTAAGGAAATAGGCTACTTGGCAAATCTTCTGGGCAGTGTTTGTGTTTCTGAGATAAAAAAAAAAAGTCTGACGCATTTCGGATGCAGCAAGAGGACAGTTGTCTTCTGAAGGGATTATATTATTGACCGTATTGAGGGGAAGCTCGGGGAAGGCGATCACATAATGTTGTAAACTGTGCTAAAGGCCATTATCGTGATGTACAAATATTTCAGGACACGCCAACTCTTAATCCGATTAAAATCAATGTTTCATGGGTGGAAGAAATGCGAAGGAGATCTTCTGGAAAGTTCCGGGTCGTTAAAGGGAAAAGCTCAGTGCTGGTGTGCTTGGTGAGAGATGGAACATCCACAGAAACATCCAAAGAAAAGTGGCAGCTACTGTAGGAATCTAAATAATTGAAGTAAAACAGATTTGGATTTGATTTTTTTGTAAATATGTGCTTTATCTTTATCAAGGGTGAAACCATTCTGGACCTGACTGTGTGTAGATCAGACTAAACGCTAAAGGTTTAATTATTTATTTCTTTTTTTATTTGTCTTTCTTTTTGTTTTTGCATCTCACCTAAGTGATAGACTCTGCTACATATTTAACTCTTACAAACACTACATATAAGAAGAATTGCTTTGGTTTTAAAAAATAAATATTTGAGCAGGTTTGGCATAGAGAGTTTTAGGAAAACAGAAGTAAAGGTTTTTTTTTCTTTTTTTCGAAGTAAGCCTGGGTGGATTGCAAGCAAGATGATTAGAAGCGTTCTGCTTTTTTATGGGTTGCGCATGTAGAAATGCTACATCTTCTGGAAAACTTGGAAAGTGTGTGTGTGTCTGTGTGTTTGTGTATGTGTGAACGTGTAAACTGACAAGCTAAATCTCACTGTACCACATACTTTCTGCATGTACGCTGGTCCAAAATCACATTTTGTTACACATTTAACTGTTGTTCTTTGTTTGTGTGTGTCTGTGTGTGTCTGTGTGTGCTTTTGGATTAGCAGCCTTCCAGCTTGTGACCGAATTAAGTAATATATGGTGGATGATATATACCGATCTTCCCACTCCTGGTGTTGGAGAGTTACATTGTAAGACTCAATTGCACAAAAAAAAAAGAGAACAAAACCATAAAGACACTGAAAGAAGACAGTGGCTTAGGTGCACGAGGGGCTGGTGGCACTCTCGAGTGAGGACTGTGAGAGGCGTCGGGTCAGCTGGCCGATGCTGGACTCGGCGAGAGAGGAAGTGGGGAAAAGCTTGTACCAGCCACCAATCATGGAGGACAAATCCAGCTCGTCCAGGAGGATCTGGGCCATGCCCATGAAGCACTTGGTGTCCATGCGGCCATAATCGCCCCACACAATCACCTAATAGACAACGAGGCAAATGATTAGTGCTGGGGTTTATATATATAAATTATGTAAATGTAATGTAATTTTCTCAGACTTTCTTAGCAAGCTAGCTACTATAGGCTAACCTGATAGGATCTTCGAAACCATACATATACATGTAAACAATTATTACAGCTAATACAAATTAGCTAAATAAAATAAGTGACCTGACAGGATTTTAAAGACAATTGTTACTTATTACTAATAACTAACACAGGTTAGCCTGACAGGATTCCAATAAAAAATTAAGCAGTACTTATACATGAAAACAACTGCTACTGTTTGTACAAACTGGCTAAATAAGAAGGGGTTCCATTGCAGGACTGACAGGGATGTGGTACTGTACCTCAATGGTAAAGATTCTGGGTTAATGATTGGAAGGTCAAGATTTCAAGCCCCCACACTGCTAGCTGCCACTTTTAAGCCCTTTAGCAAGGCTAATCTGATAATCACCATCAAGTGGCTTTTTAGGTCTGAGACTCTTCAAGAGGCTAAAAAACTATAATAATAAAAAGAGCATTGCAATGCGGGAAGCAGAACACTGCCAGCCCTGTTGTGGTGCATTTTCCCACCTGTAACACTTTGCCCTGAGGGCTTTCATCAAACAGCAGTGTTTGCTGGTAGGTCGGGTCCAGAGTTTTCTTTACCACTTTGGTTTTCTTCTTGGAAAGACATGCTCCGTTCTCCAGGACATAAACCTTTGCGTAAGTCGCTGCAGGCACACAGGTAAAATCCATATAATAATCCAAAGTTTCAGGTTGTGCTTTATTGATCAGAAAATTTGAATTCCAGAACTACAACATATTGCATATCTTTGGCTTGCATTTCTAAAGGGACATTATATTACATATATTACACACACACTCCCACTTACACACACACACACACACACACACACACACTCCCACTTACACACACACACACACACACACACACACACACACACACACACACACACACACACACAAACACACACACACACAGACAGACAGACAGACAGACAGACAGACAGACAGACAGGCAGGCAGGCAGGCAGGCAGACAGACAGACAGACAGACAGACAGACAGACAGACAGACAGACAGACAGACAGACAGACAGATAGATAGATAGATAGATAGATAGATAGATAGATAGATAGATTGATTGATAGATAGATTTTTTGTTTGTTTTTACCTGGAATGTTCTTTGAGCCAGGTTTAGGGGTTAAACCCCTGGCCTGGGTGATTTCTACCTCGATTTGACCACCTCGATCTATCACACTTATATGGACGTCACCTACAAAGGCCAACATGTTTTGAAGTTTAGTTTGAATAACAAAAAAAAAAATATATATATATATAAATTAACACATACACCTAACAAAAAAAGCACTATAAGCACTATAAAAAATAAAAATAAATTGAATTGAATTGAACTTTTGCTTTCAATGCAATAATGTTTATAATATTACATTTTCATTAAAATATTACATTGAGGATTTGTTAGTATCTAAATAAAGATTGACTGAGACTTCATAATTTATATACAAAAAATAATATTAATAATAACAGGATATCAGCATGTACATTATCTCACACCCCTCACATTTCAGCAACCATATTAAGTACATCTTCATTAAGGGACAATACTATAAAAATGAAACTTGGCTCAATTTGGCTTTGCTTTGATTTACAATATACAGCTGTGATCACTTAGGGTGTAAAATAATGGCTGTATGTTGAGTTATTTTCAGAGGACAGTAAATCTATACTGATATACATACTGCACATTGACTATTCTAAAATATATCCAAGTTTCATTTCTATAGTATTGTCCCTTGAGAAGAGATACTAAAATGGTTGCTGAAATGTGATTGGTGTACTCACTTTTGTGAGATACGGTATGTTCATACAATTCTTTGCCTGTGATTATTCCTACTGAACAGCAGATGGAGACACAGGACAGTAAGGTCTATACCAAATAAGAAAGACAAGCAAACAATGACCAAAACTACATCTACAACAAAACTACTTATGCCAAAAGTAATTATCGAATTCTTTACTCAAGCTTATCAATATCCTCTCATCTTCCAAAACTGACCAATTAAAATGATATGTGTATCAGGCATTTTATATCTCATTTATAGCAGCACATCAAATACATACTGTTTTTGAGACTTACCCATTGGCGGTGTGGCTAATGTTTGACGCCCAACAATCTGGGCGGGGCCAAGGCCATCCAGGAAGTCGCTGAACTGGCTCTCTGGGCCCAATCGGGTGGTAGGGAAGATGAAACTGTTGGACATAAAACGTATTACGTTGGACACACGATTAATAAATATACACCAATACATTAACATTGATAAGAAGACACTGATTCTATAACTAAGCTACTTAACAATCCACTCACGTTCCTTCTGAGCTGTTACTGTTAGTGCTTCCATCCGTCGACTCCTTACTGCCCTGCCGCGTCACTCGGTTCCTCATCTCCACGGCAATGCCCGTCTCGGTGCTTCTTCTGATCGTGCTGCGTAGCTTCTTAGTAGCGCCATCTGTAGAAATAAAAATATTTAATTAGATAATTGTGTAATCCAGACCTCAGGTATAACAACAGACCTAAGCACTGCAGTCAGAAGTCACACAACAGTTGCACAACTTTGGCCTTAAACACATTTTTCATGTTCAACATTTCAGTCATTTTCTTCCAGATTTTTTTTTTTTTCCAGACTAAAATCCAAGTGCTTCTGTTACTACTCAAGAAAAATCTGCCAACCTTGAAGGTCACAGATGATTGGTATAAAAGGCCACACCAAGAAAATTGCCTGAACTTATTAGTGCCTATGACTATACAAATACTTCCAAAGTAAATATTGGCATAACGTTTGTAATTAAATCACAAACTCTAAACAAGTCTCTTCGAGTCTAACCTGCAACAGAGAGGTAGGAAGCCTGTCCAGTTTATTCTAGACTTGGAAATAATTATTCAGCAGACGTATTTAGCTAGGCTCTCGCCTTTTTCACTGAGAGTCTTCCGTATTTACAGAGCTGGGCGGCATAATAAAAAGAAACGCGCTTCTGCAGGCATCCGAAACCAAAAATGGAAAAGCGAATAAGCTCAAAAAAACCCATAACAACAAGCTTAAGTGGTCTTATTGGAAAATAGATATGAAAATATGAACAAACATAAGTAATAGCGGAGTGAGTCATATTTGTTTTAGCAGGCATGCTGACACTCTGAGCAAACTGCACTTTCCATTAAGATCCCTCTCCGTACAATAAGATGTTCATCTGTGCTGTGAGAGCTGGGCATAAGGCCCGCATTCCAAACTAACAACAGCGCTGAGGGACTAATGGCGTTTAGCCGATCTGTTTTGGGTGGCCAACGGACGTACCGCGCCACTCAAGGAGAAACCGAGGCATGGACTAATGGATGATGAAAGAAAATAAACTACAAAAGCATGATGGAAATACAACAAATGTCCTTTCAGACCTCCTACCCATTTCAGGGTATTGAAATGATGGAATAGCCAACATTAGGATGTAGTGTTATGTGCTCTTAGAGGGTATTTAATGGGGATCTGGCAACCCGTCTCTTAGGGCTTTACATTTTCATGCAGGAGTTGAACAGATGTTTAACTCATGTTTTCTTCGTCTTCTTTCGGCTTCTCTTATAAGCTTCATTAATCAATATATTCCTCAAGAAACTGGAGCATACTGTAAAGCAGTATATAAGCTTTTTGTTTTAAAGCCTCTGAAAACAACAATAACATTAACTCTCGGGTACACGTTGACGAGAAATCATGAAATCGTAAAACTATAAAATCGAATTCTAAGATATGCCCTATGATGCCCTATAAGTAATGATAATTGCGCATTATGCACTGCTGAAAGCTCTACTGTCTGAGGAATTGATCCATACTTTCTGACAAGCCAGAAGCAAGAATTTGACATCAATGAGGTATAATACGAAAGAACCGAATCCAGTCGATGCTAGTTGTGCACTATTGAATATTGTCCATATTGATCCAATTTGAAATCTAACAAAACACACACTGTTATATTTTAAGAATCAAACAAATGTTTGGCATGTTTGGAGAAAAATGATCCGATTGATTCACAGCGTAATTAAAGCTAGAATGAAAGCGTACTCTGGTGTACAATGGTACTGTTTCAGTCGCTTGTTGAGACGGCCTGGCCATCACTGCCATCGGTGTGTGGTATGAATTTACAGTGTCATAGAGCTGCGAGGTACATGAAGTACATGAGGTACAGATGTCTGGTTTTTATATACTGCGATAACATCAGGTGTGTATGGTACTAAAAAATCACTGACTCCTACAAGTGATATAAAATGTCTTATATTCCCAAATACACACTAGTAAGACACTAAAAAAGTAAAAATGTATATGCCACAAACATTTATAGTGCAATTGTACTGATTTACTATGTCAGCTCCAGAGAGAAAGGCGTGACCTATGCACCTTTGAGTCACAATGAAGCAGGTGTGGCCTATATTACTGTTAGAGTTAGTGAAGGAGGTGTGGCCTTTGGTGCTGTTAGTCTTAATAAAGGAGGTGTGGCCTATATTACTGTTAGTATTTATGGAGGCGGTGTGGACTAAATATTATTGTTAAAGTTAGTGAAGGAGGTGTGGCCTATATTACTGTTGGAGTTAGTGAAGGAGGTGTGGCCTATATTACTGTTAGAGTTAGTGAAGGAGGTGTGGCCTATATTACTGTTAGAGTTAATGAAGGAGGTGTGGCTTGTAATACTGTTAGAGTTAGTGAAGGAGGTGTGGCCTAGAGGTGTGGCCTATATTACTGTTAGAGTTAATGAAGGGGGTGTGGCTTGTAATACTGTTAGAGTTAGTAAAGGAGGTGTAGCCTGTATTACTGTTAGAGTTAGGGAAGGAGGTGTGGCCTATATTACTGTTAGAGTTAGTGAAGGAGGTGTAGCCTATATTACTGTTAGAGTTAATGAAGGAGGTGTGGCTTGTAATACTGTTAGAGTTAGTGAAGGAGGTGTGGCCTATATTAGTGTTAAAGCTAGTGAAGGAGGTGTGGCTTGTAATACTGTTAGCGTTAGTGAAGGAGGTGTGGCTTGTAATACTGTTAGAGTTATTGAAGGAGGTGTGGCCTATATTACTGTTAAAGTTAGTAAAGGAGGTGTGGCCTATATTACTGTTAAAGTTAGTAAAGGAGGTGTGGCCTAAATTACTGTTAAAGTTAGTGAAGGAGGTGTGGCCTATATTACTGTTAGAGTTAGTGAAGGAGGTGTGGCCTATATTACTGTTAAAGTTATTGAAGGAGGTGTGGCCTTTGGTGCTGTTAGTCTTAATAAAGAAGGTGTGGCATATATTATTGTTAGTATTTATGGAGGAGGTGTGGCCTAAATATTACTGTTAGAGTTAGTGAAGGAGGTGTGGCCTATATTACTGTTAGAGTTAGTGAAGGAGGTGTGGTCTGTATTACTGTTATAGTTAGTAAAGGAGGTGTGGCCTATATTACTTTTAGAGTTAGTAAAGGAGGTGTGGTCTGTATTACTGTTAGAGTTAGTGAAAGAGGTGTGATTTTTATTACTGTTAGAGTTAGTAAAGGAGGTGTGGCCTATATTACTGTCAGAGTTAGTAAAGGAGGTGTGGCCTATATTACTATTAGAGTTAGTAAAGGAGGTGTGGACTATATTACTGTCAGAGTTAGTAAAGGAGGTGTGGCCTATATTACTGTTAAAGTTAGTGAAGGAGGTGTGGTCTGTATTACTGTTAGAGTTAGTGAAGGTGTGGCCTATGCTACTGTTAGAGTTAGTAAAGGAGGTGTGGCCTGTATTACTATTAGAGTTAGTGAAAGAGGTGTGATTTTTATTACTGTTAGAGTTAGTTAAGGAGGTGTTGCCTATATTACTGTTAGAGTTAGTGAAGGAGGTGTGGCCTATATTACTGTTAGAGTTGGTAAAGGAGGTGTGGCCTGTATTACTATTAGAGTTAGTGAAAGAGGTGTGATTTTTATTACTGTTAGAGTTAGTTAAGGAGGTGTTGCCTATATTACTGTTAGAGTTAGTGAAGGAGGTGTGGCCTATATTACTGTTAGAGTTAGTAAAGGAGGTGTGGCCTGTATTACTATTAGAGTTAGTGAAAGAGGTGTGATTTTTATTACTGTTAGAGTTAGTTAAGGAGGTGTTGCCTATATTACTGTTAGAGTTAGTGAAGGAGGTGTGGCCTATATTACTGTTAGAGTTAGTAAAGGAGGTGTGGCCTATATTACTGTTAGAGTTAGTGAAGGAGGTGTGGCCTATATTACTGTTAGTCTCATTGGTAAAGGTTTGTATTTTAGTAAAACAAATAATAATACAAAATTATATTGTACTGAACCATATTGCACCATATACCAAAACATATATATAAAAAAAGGTTCTAAATCAAATATTTAATTTCTAATTACATTCTGCACAGAATGGTTTAAACAACTATTGTTATTTACTTTATATCAGAAGAAGAGCTACACAACCCTAATAATCAGTCATTTCTGAGTACAGAGTATTATCTGTGGGATCATTCTCTGCAGCGGATTAAGCGTTTCAACAAATACACTCTCAGTAGTCCACTTTGGGTTTGGGTCTCGGGCCTGTGTGTGAATGTGTGTATAGATCACAAAGACAAGCAGCTTATAGTGGTATAAACACAAGGTGACTGCTGCAGTACACAAAAGTGTTTAGAGTGAGAAAGGGAAGTGTGTATTTATACAGCGTATTGAACAGATTCAATGCGTGTTTGTGAGCTTGGAGATGTTCAAACTGGAGGTGTTTCAATTTTCCAACACATACAAACTTTCCGTTGATGTATTAAGTTGTTGCAAAGGCTATGACTCCGCCTATTTACGCTTAGTTCCATACTTTGGATTTCTGGTTTCCATTGTCTTTTCATTGTCCTTCTCATATTTATCATAGGTATACTCTGGAATTAGTTTTGAGAAAGAAAAGTTGTCTTCAATGCCACTGTATTTT
Source organism: Silurus aristotelis (assembly GCF_946808225.1). Classification (NCBI taxonomy): domain Eukaryota; kingdom Metazoa; phylum Chordata; class Actinopteri; order Siluriformes; family Siluridae; genus Silurus; species Silurus aristotelis. The sequence goes on from NC_139579.1 coordinate 3,369,451, forward strand.
ACATCACAGGCAACAGAGGGCACTATAAAATTCTTAACACCTTTAGAAAAAACGGTGTAAACCCCCCCCCCCAGCTAAACCATCTTCTTAGACAGATATTTCATTTATCTCTATACTTCTTTAGGCCTGTCCTATCTTGCCTTAAATCCACCTTTTCTCATTTCTATATTTCTTCCTACGTTTTCCTCGTCAGCCCATTTCACCTGACTCAATCCTGTCAGATGCGTTGATAAAATTTTAAAGGATGCAGCTCAGTTAGTGAAAGAATAGACAGCAAGATAGAGGTAGGAATGGAGAGATAAATGGAGAGATGTAGAGGGACTGGAAGTGGAAGCTGATGGGGAGAAAAAAATATGTCAGAGAAGAGAGAATAGTATTGGGTGTTAAAAATGGCTTGTGCTGCCTTTGACCTCTCTCAGCAGATTCGAGTGGTGAGGAAGGTGAAGACTAAATAATGCTGTCTATTTTTATAGCTTTAATAATAATTCTAGGCGCATTTCTATACTTGTAGAGTAATGCATAGGCATAAAGAATATAAATACACTTTATCCCAGAGAACTGGAATAATAAAAAAAACTTGCAGAAACACAAAACCTTCAACAAATAAAAGTTTTATATGTTAATGTCAAATATTTTAAACTATAATACCTTCTGTAAAACTTGTAATATGGTATAAACATGTTACATATTGACGGTAAAGATTATAAAAGTCTTACGAAATTCAAAGAAGGAATATACGATATCTCACAAAAGTGAGTGCACCCCTCACATTTCAGCAACCATTTTATTATATGTTCTCAAGGGACAATACTATAGAAATTAAACTTGAATATATTTTCTGGTCGTCTTCTACAAACTGTGGCCTTTCTTGTGAGAGAGCTTTAGAAGGGGCTTCCTTCTGGAATGATGGCCATGCAAACCGACTTGTTGCAGTGTGCGGCGTAAGGTCTGAGCTCTGACAAGTGGACTGTCCGCTTCTGCAACTTCTAAACCAATGCTGCTGCACTCAACTTCTTTGATGGACCTCTTGTGAGGTCTGTTCTGAGTGGAACCCATCTTGGGAAACCTCTGTATGACCCTGGCCACTGTACTGTAAGTTTCAGGGTGATACTGATCTTCATATAGCGTCGGCCAACAAGAGGGCAACAATTCTAATTCTCAATTCCTCAGAGAGTCTTTGCAATGAGGTGCCATGTTGAACATCCAGTGGGTCAGTATGAGAGAATTGTACTCAAAGTACCAAAATGTAACTGCTCTAATACAAGATACACAAATTTGTATGGTCCTGTCAAGAAGACAAAAACAAGAACGTGATGAACAGGACATTTAGCTTTGCACAGTTACATGACATACAGCTGTTATCACTTTAGTTACTGTTACTATCCAACAAGCCACACCTACTTTATTACGATTAACAGACAGAGAGGCCACACCTCCTTCACAGTAGCTTTTAGACAAATATACCACACCTCCTTCATTACGATTAACAGACACAGAGGCCACACCCCCTTTGCAGTATCTATCAAACAGGACATGCCTCAGTCATTAAGACACTAACAGACACTGAGGCCACATCTTCTACATAGGAACTACCAAACAAACACACAAAGAGACCTCACCTCCT
>NC_139579.1:3376074-3395501 GCF_946808225.1 Silurus aristotelis
TTGAATCCAAATAATCCCCCAGTACAATATTTCAACATTTTTATCCACTTGATATCTGAAAGTTCAATCTCACCACAGAGTTTGGCTCGGTTTGGGTGCCTTTACTTCCTTCATTTTATCACTATAGTTGTCATTATCATGTTAACACTCCCTCTAGTTTAAACACTTCATGCTAATATTGCGAAGGTAATACAAATATTAACATTAAGGAGAATATTCTCCAATAGTCAAGTTCTTGAACATTTTTGAAAAACAAGAAACGGGTTTTATTATTGTTCAAGTCTGCACAATTATTGATACATTTTTAATAATCTGCTGATATGAACATGATTCTGATTATTTATTTTTTTTTACACACAATTTTGTCAAATCGTCCACTTCATGTTTCGACCCTTTTAAAATCACAGACGTCCTGATTTTTTCTTTCTTTCTTTAACTGTCATGTTTGTGCTGAAAGCATGCCAGAGAAAGTGGATACAAGAGTTGGTTTTTATTAATATAATCAGCAAAAAGTTTTAAAATGGACACCAAAAATCACACACAAAATCGGACGATTAGCGGGCGATAACACGTGGGGCATAAACAAGACAGAAACGGGATCGAAACCCGTTTGAAACTGAGCTCTGCATGACAGAGACTGAATTGAACTGTTATCTAAGCATTTTGCTATAATATATAGAGGGTTCTTAATCGGCTCTCAGCATTTACTGACTATAAATTCAGTTATTACAGTATTTATAAATATAATTATAATAAATACCGCATTAAATAATAACGCGATAGCAGAGAGATGCTGTAGTGTGCAGTTCATCTCTATGACATTTACAGAGTAATAATAAAAGGCTTCCCTCTGTAAGTGCATGATGGGTCAGGAGAGAGAACCGGGCTGTTTCACCGTATAGGGATGTATAAAACAAGACGAACACTTTATGAATCAATGTCTGGTTGATAACCAATGATCTGCTTAAGACTAGGCGGCATCACACCACTCACACTGTTGATTATTTCCTTATCACAGCATATCCCAAAGATCTTTATACCTTTCACCACTGCAGTTAACTACTAATATAAAAAAAAAAATATATATATTAAGACCAAGAGCAGTATGCAATTTCTTGGCCTTAGTACTTGACTGTAATTCAATCAAGCAAAGAAAAACAAATGCAATATAAAAGAATCCAGATGAAAAAAGTATTTCTGGAACGCCTGCGATGTTTTATGACACTGTAACTTTACGTATGCGCACTGTATGCCGTTAACATATGCACAGTTTGTGTATGTATATGCCCCGAAGTGATGCAAAGATCAGTGCATATTAAAGGTGCTGTATTTTTGTCTGCCTGGTTATATAAAGCTCCGAGAGATTTGTTCTGTTCCACTCAAAATATAGCTTTAGACAGAGGTTAGAGTGTGTGTGTCAATTCATTTGACTCAGATGATATACAGAAAATATACCTACAGACTAGAAAGTGTGTGTACAAGATGATATAAAGGTGTATGAGAGATAATAAGAGGTAGCCAAGATTCATTATTATGTGAAATTATGCAACTTAGTTTCTCATCTGCTGTAATATTTTTCTTAAATGATATAGCAGGTATTAAATCAGTCTAAAATAAGGCTTTGACCATACCTGCCATACTACAAACAACAAAAACAGAGGCCACAACCTCCACACTATGACTGACAGACACATAGGCCACGCCTCCTACTCTCTGATTAACAAACAGGCCACGCCTCCTATACTCTGACCGACAACATAGTGACCATGCCTTTTTCATTTACAGTGACACACAGAGGCAATGCCTCCTGCACTCTGACCAAAGAAATAGGCCACACCTCCTACACTCTGACCAACAAAGAGGCCACACCTCCTACACTATGACCAACAACGAGGCCACACCTCGTCCACTATGACCAACAAAGAGGCCACACCTTCGACACTTTTACCAACAAACAAAGAGACCAAATTAAATTCACATTTTAATTCAAGTTTATTTCTATAGAGCTTTTCACAATGGACATTGTCTCAAAGCAGCTTTACAAAATGTAATGTAAGCTGATGAGCAAGCCTGTGGCGACTGTGGCAAGAAAAAACTCCCTTAAATGGTATGAGGAAGAAACCCTAAGAGAGAACTCATCCTGAATCAGATGAAATCAAAGAGACCACGCCCCCTACACTCTGACCAACTAACACACAGATCTATTAGAAGACTTATTAGAAATAGCAGACAGAGGCCACACCTCCTACACTCTGACTGAAAGACAAAAGGCCCATGCCTCCTTCACTCTAACCACAGACTTACTCTGAGGTCACGCCTCCTTTATTTGGAATAGAATACGCAGATGCCACGCCTAAATCCTTTACTGGGATAGAGAAAAAAGACACAGAGCCCACACCCTCTTTACTGTGACTGACAGAGACAGAAGCCATACCTCCATCAGTCTGACTGATAAGCACACAGATCCTGCTGCTTTCACTTTGACTGACAGACACAAAGGCCACACCTCCTTTGCTACACCTTATAAAGACGACTGATCTCACACCTTTGACACCATGCCCCATTCCAGATCAGACACTCCGCTCTGTGGCTCATTCGGTGTAATATAGATTAGCGTTTTAGTGCCGACTTTCTCTCGGCTCTCCTCATTGGCTCGAAGCCCACCAGCAGCATGGCTTCCTGCATAGCAACAGTAACCATGTGTTGTCTTATGGAAACCATAGATTGATATTTCAGCCAACAAGCACATTAGTGTCAGATTAAACGTGAAGAAGGCTCCTCAATTGGCCAGCAATATCTAGTCTTCCAGTAGAAGGGCTTAATTCTGTGTGTGTGTGTGTGTGTGTGTGTGTGTGTGTGTGTGTGTGTGTGTGTGTGTGTGTGTGTGTGTGTGTGTGTCCACATAGTGGGTATACATTTTAGCCCTTTCGGTCCTCTGATTTATACCGTCCCAACCTTTCATCTTCAAAGATAACAAACCAGAGGTGGCATGGCATTAAAGCCAAGCTCTTACAGCCATATAGAGAGAGCACACGCTGAGCCCTTTCATGTGCACACTCAAGGTGTTTACCAAAGGCAGCATAATACAGACGTGAAACTGCTCACAAGACAGCTAGAACAGTTAGAGATCCAATACTCGGTATACATTTAATGGTAAATACCAGCAGAAAATGTGAATCTGATTTAGGAAAGCAAATTATAACATGCTATTTTCCATTTTTAAGTTTTAGAGGGGGTCATCGGGGAACATTGCATATAATCCAATTTTTTGGATTATATGCATTATAACAGAGTTGTTTGTTTTTTGCCTGTAAAACTACAGAAAAGACTGAACTTGAGAGGATTTTATCCAGATTTGTTTCACTCTCTTTTTTATTGATCCACCCTGTTTGCAGCATCTCCTCTTCTCTTTTCTCTGTCCATCACTGCTCTGTACTGATTACAGGAAAAAGGTGGAATCCAGAGAAACTAGAACGTGCTATTGTGCTGGACTGAGGCGCTTCACTTTGACTTCTGATAAGCCAAGTAAAAGTATAATGTGTTAAGTAAGGAACTAAGCACCAGGGTCGTGCTGGTAAGGGAAAGTAATCAATAACAGTAATGGGGTTCCATGGCTGCACAGTACCACACCAAACTGAATTGTTTTCCTGCAAAGATTCATTAATTTTAGACCACAGCAATTTTCCAATACTTTAAAGTAGAACATTTTATCCATTTACAGTTTAATTTGTTAATTTATTTGTTAATTTGTGGAACTCATCCATTGCTATTATGCTTTATGTTGTAGCAGCTCTAAACCCAATTCAAAGAATTGACTGTCTTTTACTAATAACTTATAGATAGATAGATAGATAGATAGATAGATAGATAGATAGATAGATAGATAGATAGATAGATAGATAGATAGATAGATAGAGGCAGACAGACAGACAGACAGACAGACAGACAGACAGACAGACAGACAGACAGACAGACAGACAGATAGATAGATAGATAGATAGATAGATAGATAGATAGATAGATAGATAGATAGATAAGAGAAAATAATGCAGGGTATTTAACCATATTCAGTACAAATAAATGGCTGTTTGTCTAATCTGGGAAAAAACAGTGTCTGTGTTCAAAAAATATAATCTGCACCGACACTATGAAACCCACCACAGAGACAAGTATGGAAGCTTGATTCAAGACTCACTGATGAACATTTACATCAGTCATTAAAACTGGCTGTGACAAGAATGGAACCTGACATTGGACTTCTCACCAGCCAGAAGCAAGCCCACAGTTCACACTGGTTAATATGCACAAATCAGTATATGTTTCAAAATTCAATTGCAATAAAAATTAAATGAAAAAGGAAATAAAAACGCAATCAATTGCAATGAAAAATGTCTTTATGGTAGTAATAATGGTCTTTTAATAGGCTATATATCTCTTGAAAAGTAATGATCATTTCTCTGTACGCTGAATAACAAAATTATAAACAAATCCAGCATTAGGAGGCATAATAAATACATTTAAAATCATTATAAAATCTACACAATAATACTGGTAGTCGTTTTCTGTTACAGTCTGACCCGCCCCATTAAAAAAAAAGTTTGGAGACCCCTGCTATAGATGACAGCATCTGGAAATTTAGTCAGATCTGCTATTAAAGAATCAGATTTGTGAATTCAAAAGCACTGTAATGTAATTCATTAGAGTAAATTTGTCCATGCTGACTCAGTGGGATGGATGGCATTCACTCTTTTTTTCTTTTGTCGGTCACAGAGACAGTTGCCTGCTATGAGCATCTTTGATTTTATGTACAGAGAGTTAATGTTAAAAACATTTATAAAATGTACAGAATAATTACTTTTTAAAATAATTTTTTAGAAGAACATGTAGTCCAGGAATAGTTTTGTAGATTACTACTATATTACTTAGGGTATTTTCCAGGGTTATATTCGATGTAAACAACATGCTAGCTTGATAGACTCAGCTAATCATATTACTTAGCATGTTATCTGCTCCAAGCCGTGAGAACTTGCAAGTCAACAACTAGGTTTTTTTTTGTTTGTTTGTTTGTTTTTTAAGCAATACAATTATCATCATAAATCACGATAAATTATACATTAGGCATCTGTTGTTATGTTGCTTGTCTATTAGCACAGAAGAAGATCCTCTAAACCCCCTTTTTGGAGCACCACGATGTTTGTCTCAAGGGAAAGCTTTTAATGGCACTTTGACCTTTTGGCCTGAGGAGAATTGCTTCTGAAGGATGTTGGGACATTACAGGTTAGCATTTAGACCGCTGTTTTGGTAGATCTTTGAAGCAGAGCACTCTCTGAGGTGGAACTAAATGTCAGCCGGCATTAGGGATGCCTTCAGGGTAGCAGAGACGGTGTAATGGCTGATAGGCAGGGTGAAATCGAGAGTCATGACGCTAGATTTTCTAGAAGTGCAATTACTCATCCAAATAGATCTGGTAAAAGCTGAGGTAAAAGTTTTAAAATACTTGCTTGTAGAAAATTTAAAACTCTTATATTCAGTTTAAAAGAATAAACTAAAACTGCATGATAAATTGTAAATTAAAAAGGCATCTCCCTCGAATCACAAACTGATTTTAGTCACTGATTACAGGTTTCTTCCACCAAGGAATCAAGTCAGTTAGTCTGGGGCTAACTATGAAAACCATTGAAATGTAAATAAGCTTGATTATTGGACAATACAAACTAACTGAGAAATAGAAACAAACTTATAAATTTAATTAATAGTGAATAGATAGATTTTAATGATTATTATGAGAATCTCATCTTTTACATCTCCTTAAAATTGCTATTATAGGAGTTACGGTACACAGAGATTAGCTTACAAAATGGCGGAGTTATGCAAAAAGAGCATTTTGCCGTTTACATTGATGTCCAGAAAACTGAGGATGTAAACCACTGGCTTTAAACCCTTATAACACAAACATAAAACTCTCTTTCTTTTTTTTGCTAGTTGAATATCAACCTAGTTTATTGGCACGCAACATTGTTCGAAAACCTTCTACTTAGCAAAAACAAGTGTAAGCTATTAGCACAAAGAGCCCAGAAAGCTCAAGGCCCAAAACAAAAGCCCAAAATTAAAATAAATGGTGTCTACAAGCACTTTCACTTTCATTCGTGTAAATCTAAGCAATGTGCTTAACCGAATAGCCTAGATATGCTCATAAAGCAGTTTATATACACTGTGAATCATCACATTGGATCAGTTATGAGTGTGCAGTGATGAGGCTTAAATTAGACCTAGTTAAAAAAAAAGGATGAAATAATGAGGAGAAAGCAGAGGGTGGATGAAAGGAGACAGATTTGTTGGTGGAATGATATGTAGCCTTGTTTTGGCTTCTGTGTGTTTCAGCACCCCTCACATATGGCACCCTGTGGGAGCATTAATGCAGCTTGTGTTGGAATGAAATTGAGTGTGTGTGTGTGTGTGTGTGTGTGTGTGTGTGTGTGTGTGTGTGTGTGTGCTTCAGATCACATTGCAATTCTGTGTACTTGTTTGTGCCAACATTGTCCTGATCCTCAGATCAGCCATAATCAGTCAAATTTTGCCACCAAAACAGCTCTGACTCGCCAAGACCTGGACTCAGTGTGCCGTGGCATCTAAAACAAAGAAGTTGTGGAAATTTGTATACAAAAAGTTGCAGTCCTTTAAGTTCAGCACATCCAAAAAATGCTCAAATGGACTGATTTCAAGGGATTTTAAAGGCCAAGTCAACACCCAGAACTCTTTACCATATTTATGAAAACTATTTTACTATTCTTGCAGTCTATAAGAGAGACATAACCTCTATTAGTCAAATACAACTTAGACGTATTTTAACTTTCTCACTCAGATCCACCCCTCCTTGCTGCCATTATGTTGACAAAAGTTTGTGGACACATGGCCATAAGATTTGTATTTCCTTTTTGAATATCCCATTCAATACTGAGTCCCCATTTGCTGATATAATAACCTCCACTCTTCTTGGAAGACGGTGCTTTTGGAGATCTGTGCTCATTCACACACAAGAGTGTTAGTAAAGTCAGGTACTGTGGTATAAACATTCATGACATGATGCTGTTTAGGAAACCAATCATGGTGATAAAACCAGTTATGATCGCTATTTGGAAACGGGATGCTATTTTGGTACCATGACGTACTGAAAAGCAAGACATTATAACCTTCCAGAACAAATTCATCACAAAAAACACCAACACGCTCCTCCATAAGAGCCTCCAAAAATGTGTTTTTTTTTACCTACCAGCTCTACATCAGCGCTCAGCTGCACAGAGCCTCAGCTACGCAGTAAGAGAAGCACTTCAGGGCCATTCAGTCCACATACAGACGTGTATGCGCGAGTGTGTACAGCACAGGGAGGAACATTATTTAAGAAACGTATTTGAATTTGCATATAAATGCTTCCACCCAAGGCGGCTCAGGAACAAATCATAGTGAGATAAATCAGAGCAGATTTTAGAAACCATGTCATATCTTACTCATCGCAATCTCCAAGCAGCAGATACCACAATTCTCTGGAGGGAAACGCATCAGCTAACGCTTATCTGACAACATATTTGCTTGTACAAACTTTTCAGCACATCGCCAGGGGATCGGCAAGCCTTATGTTCTGTGTACAAGTGGAATAAAAGCACAAAACTCAGTCTTTATATCAATAGAGCTATAAAAATGTCAAATAATGTGCTCGTAAACTCAAGTTATGATTTCAGCCAACCCAACAAGAAACAACAAAAGTCATGCACTTCTGCGTTCAAACATGACCCCCTCCATCCCCCAATTCCAGTTCAATTCCCTCATGTTTACAGTTTTTGGTATTAATGCGAAGTCTTGCCAATTTTATAGTTGCACAAGTATTGATTTCTTCTCATTCCTGTCAGCATCGAATGTATTGAGTCTGTTTATTTGCTTTTTTCTTATCCTCGATTTTCCAGGTGGTTTTTCTCACCCTTACTTGCTGAATTAATTTCTATACATTACAATATTTCTTTTTCATCTTTTTTGAATATTTCAAAATATATAATAAAGATCCTGTGGCGAGCTGCTATTCGCTGGAATCTGTGTTCTTAAAACTCACCGATGTTTCACTACTGAATCATTTATCGCCAATAAATGTCATGCACCCACTCATGCTGTGCTTAAGGCACACACACACACACACACACACACACACACACACACACACACACACACACACACACACACACACACACACACACACCCCTAAGTGGACAGGCTTGATTCTACTTATTAAACCCTATGTGTATATGCTGTCTATGTGTATATTTTATTTACAACTCAGCACCACTGCTGCTACGTGAATATGACGTATCACAACACTACAGACACCGAGGCGTGTCGTGAGAGTCACATAGAATACAGATTAACATGGCAGAGGTAGAGCTGTGTCTTCCTGGAGACACAACAGTAAAAAAGAACGTCTGGTTTTATTTGACTTAAACCGAAAAAATAAAAGCAAACTGTCTGTAAAATATTGAATCGTAGAGCATCGGTAGCTACTTTATATGTGTCTTCAATGTATCGTTGATTATGCATTGCGATGTGAATCGCATCGGCCTCAGTTATGGAGCTGCACATCTTTACCTCAGACTAATGCATCATTATTTATTCTGTTTCAGTGGAAATTTGTATCACAATAATAAAAAAAAAATCATAGTCATGGAACAGTCATGTTACATAAGGAGAAAGTAAAGCACACAAGGTTACGGTCAGTTTGACTAAAAATGTCTAAAGCATTGCTAGCTATGTGCTATTACCTCAATCGCTGAATTACCTCAATCACACTTTGATCAAGTTAGTGGAAAACTACATGTTGCACAGACATAAGCCTGTATTTAATCAGATATCGTCTGCCAAAATGTCAGCAATGCTCCGGCACCACAGTCCACAAGAAATGCTTTCTTCTTCAAAAGCCAATAAGTTTCACAATACCCAAATACCGATTGCAAACTAATTATCAAGGTAATCAAAGTATGGCATTCAATGTGTAAGGAAATCATACTTCAGTGGTTAAACATTAAACTGTGTTTTTACTGCTATTGAAAAGAATGTTATTATTGTCAATTATTAAATTTAAATCTTCTTTATTGGGACAGAACTCATCATCTAATAGATTTTACAGTTGCCAGCTTGGCATGCATACAAATATTAAGTAAAGATATACATACATACAGCGTAAAGCTATACATACATACAGAATTCTTATGCAATATGAACAAAAGTATTGGGACATTGTGGTAACACCACATCTGGCTGGAAAAGTCAATGTTGAAGACACGCAATTTTATAGGATGTCTTTGGATGGTAGAATGAAATTTTCCCTTCACTTGAACCAGGAGACCCAAACCTGTTCCAGCCTGGCAATTCCCGGTGCACAAAGCAAACTCCATTGAGATAAGCTTCACATGGGATAAAGTGAAAGATCTTCAGTTGATTGCTATAGAGCCCTGATCTCAACACTACTGAACACCTTTGGGATGAATCTGATTTCTGACTGATCCACGGGCTTTCTCACCTCACCTACATCAGTGCCTGACTTTACTAACCCCCCTGTGGTTGAATCCATAAGAGTGGAGCTTATTATATCAGCAAAATGGGGACTAAATGTGGAATAAAATGTGGGAAAAAAAAAAATTAACATACCAACAATATGATCAGGTGTCCACAAACATTTGTCCATAAATTTTATATCAAGATATTTCCATAATTCTGTTAGAATTGAATTCTCATTTATATGTGTGTTTGTTTGTTCAATAACTGCCTGTGAATTGTTGGTGAGAATGTGATTTTGGTGGACATGTAGCATCAGTCAGCTCCTTTACTGTCTCTCTGTTTGGACTCTGAATTAAAGCATCTATTAACTGAATTAATGTAAAAAAAAAAGTTAACTAGTAAAAAACAAAGCATTTGTTCTGCCTAATGTGTTGTGCCTGCTCTAATGCGATAGTGGGCTCAGTTGCTGATCTTAGCACCGCTGGTTTGTAGTGATTCATTCGCATTGGCCCCTTCTTAATGCATGCGTCTTTCACTCCTTGTCACTTCCCGGGCTATATTTAGCACTCGCTGACTCTGGCATGAGCCGCTGTACCAGCCCTGCTAAGTGAAATCCCAGATCTGCTCAGTAGCATGTCAAAGCTAAAAGATTAGTGCAAAGCTAGATGCTAGGAGAGAACATTAGAGTGGGTGTTTGTATGTGCATTCACCAATATAACAGCAGATTTCAAACGTATTACTAAAAACAGTAGATTTATAACGTATAATGCGATCAGGGGGCGCTAATCTATAAATATGAGTTTCCACACAGGGAACTAGGCAGATTTTAGCATTGCAGAGCAACATGCTAAATCCCTGATGTGTGAATTTGTGTGTGGTGGCTTTTTATTTTATAGATCGTACTCTTCTTCACCCTGATATCTGTCTGTTTAGATATCATCTTATTCAAAGTGATTGGATGCTTGTTAGACACTTTCCCCAAGGCTCTGATACAGCAGCTGGAGCTATGCTATACTACCTACAACACACTTACCTAAGAATACAGCAAACACAAAATCAGATGGAGCGAGTGTGTGAGAGAAGCTTGAAGAAAAAATATATAGTACACGTTCAAGTGTTTCTTAAAAGTGTTCAATGTGAAAAGTCTATTTTCAAGAAAATGTGTGTCAACAACAAAAAATGTGCTTAGCTTACGGTTAACTAGCAAGTCTTAATGTTAGCTCGCTACATAACCAAATTCGATTGTTAGTTGCTTCCCGTGTTAAGAAATTACTTAAACTCGTCAAACTAGAAGCTAATGATTTCAAAGTTTGTGGCTGCATTTCTGCAAATGGAGTTGGACATTTCAGGATTAATGGTGCCCTCAATGTTGAAAGATGCAGGAAGATACTTATCCATCATGCAATACCATCACAGCATCTGATTGGCCCCAAATTTATTCTGCAGCAAGACAACAATCTTAATCACAAGGAACAAGGAGTCTTGTAAGTAATAGTTTGGCTCCCACAGAACCCTGATCTCAACATCAACAAGTCTGATTGAGATCACATAAAGAGACAAAATGATTTGAGGCAGCCTACATTCACAGAAGATCTGTCCTTGAGTGGCCAAATCAGAGCCCTTAAATCGGATTGAAAATCTGTGGATGGAAAGCAGTCCAATGTCGCCCAGCATGGAATTTGACTGAGCAATTCTGAAAGGAAGAATGGGCAAATATTTCCCAATCTAGGTGTTTAAAGCTAGTACAGATATATCCGAATCAAGTATTGGCTGTAATTAAAGCAACAGTTGGCTGTACAAAGTATGAAATTAAAAACCCGACAACTTTTCACCCTTATTGTTTGTTCTTCAATTTTTAAAAATGTTTGTAACTTTTTTTTTTTTTTCATTAGTTTCAAGTTATAAGGCAAAATTTGTAATTAAAGCTGGAAAAGGTTTTTATGTTTTTTTTGAATGGGTTTTGATTTCAGAATGTGACACAGCTAGCTGTAAAAAAAAAAAAAGAGAAAAAAAAAATAAAATTTAAAATATTGTTTCGGATAATTTCTGGACACATATCACTAGATAGATTAAGCTAATAAGTATAGAAGTATAGGAGTATAAAACTATATAGATTTTTTTCATTCCTCAAAATGGCAGCAGTCAAACAAGGTTAATTTTTGGTTTGTAAAGATTTATCATGCATAAAACACAGGAATATGATCGCGGTTGGCAATTTTTCATCACTAAAAGCTATTTAGCTGTAGTACAATCCTGTACAGGTAGCACATTCAACCTAGAAGGGGTGTCTACAACTGAGAAAATAATGATTTTTATGGATTTTCCAGGCGTGTATACGTACATTATAACGCATGTAATCAATGCACATGCATTAAATGTGTATTGATCATCAAATGGTCATTTGTAATACATTAATATTTTACTGTATGGTGCAGACCAAATAAGATGCTTTAGCAATACTTCAAATGCTAATAAAAATGTTTGAACTGCACTTCTGAAAACCAGCATCTGAAAGGAGAAAGAGCGAGAAATGCAATGATTACGAATGGCGATGGATGCAACAAGATGTGAGGGATAATAATAAAAAAAAAAAACAAGATCACACGTCCGAAACGAGATCAAAATCTAAACACTGGCTTCGAACATACTTGTTGAGACAATGTTGAGGAAGAATGATCAAAATAAATTGCACAATATATCTTCTCAGAGACTAAAAATGGACGCCTCTGACCTAGCGAATGCTCCTCGTGACATTTCAGAGCGTCATCGCTGCGAGATCGATGACAGAACTGAAACGCATAATTGGCCCGAATGTTGGCGCTTTGGAGGACAAAAAGCGGGCACGCTACATTGACTTTACGGCAGCTCAATAACGATGACACCAGCGTGTGACTCACTCCGGCGATAAATGATCACAAAGTGGCAGACAGGAAGTGCCTGGTCTTTAGGTGCTTGAAAAATCGACGGCTTAAAATCGAGCTTTATTTAAAGAATTCGAAAGCAACTAGACTTTTTTTAAGACCATTATCGCGATCAGCAGTGTATATCTTTATATAGTATTATATAGTATATAAGTATTGGAACTTAATAAAAGATATTTTTTTGCAATTGAGGCTTAGTTTAATGAAATATGTTCGTGTGCATACTACATAAAATCTGGTCTCTGGATGTTGTTAGAATGAAAATAAAGGTGACGGTTAAAAAGGGCTATTTCACTGTTAACTTCAGAGTTATAGTTAACTTTAAACATACTGTATATTCAGTATAAACTATATCCCTGTACGAATTATAAACATTGTTATAATTATTAATTAAAATCCACAACTCTAATATATATTATGCAAGTTTATTAATAAGAAGTGCATTTTATTATATCAATTTGATGAATATTTTATTATACAATAAGCAGTGTCATAATGCATTATTACATAAATAAAAAAGACACTGATCATGCTTGCATAAAGGATTATAAGGCATGTCTTAGTTTAAAAATGTAATAATAAGTAATAATAAATAATCAAGAATTAGTTGAATAATTATTTATAATGATGTACAGTATATTATACCTATATAATGCATTATAGCATGGTACAAACGTTTTTATAGGCCATTATGCATACAAGAATTAAAGAATAAGGGAGATGAGCAGACCTGCTGTATCTACTGGGAATAAAGTTGCAGTCACACCACGAAGTTATTGGAAAGAGTAGTGGAAGCCAGGCTGAGAGAAGGCAGAGGAAGAGGACTACAGATTCAATATTTGCTTTGAGAATGTTGATGGAGACGTATAGAGAAGGTCAGAAGTGTTTGTGGATCTAGAGAAAGCGTACGACAGGTTGCCAAAAGAGGAGTCTTGGGATTGTCAGGTGTGTCAGAGAAGTATATTGTTGTTATATTAATGTAAATAGTCTCAATAATTTTAGACTACTTTGCAAAATTGACTATAACACTGCTACCTTTGTAATAGTGCGTTAGCATGTCCTCGAGGACAAGCAAACTCCTTGCGGTATTAGCATTCCTCAAGGCCCGATGCGAGTGCCCATCCAAGTTGTTTTTAGAGCTCAGGGCTCATGAGGAGATCAAGAATGGAACAGTGGGAGGATGAGTCACCGCTTTGCTGCTTTATTCTGCACTCCTGTTTTTCTGTTGCGTACTCTAAATAAACCTGGACCAAAAAAAACCACAACAAAAAACCCGTCACATTAATACTGCATCTCTGTACCTGATACTCATCCACATATAGTGAGAAATGACGTCCCTTTTGACGCAGTTCATGGTATATAGACGCATTCAGCAGTTACTGTGGGTGATATGGATTAAACTCTCAGAAAGAGCAACATGACATAAGTAAAAAGTATATATATATATACAACAGTGAACGATCTTGAATGGCCTGCTATAGAGCTCTGACCTCAGCCCTACTGGACACCTTTGGGATGCTCCTCCAAAGTGAAACATCTTCCCATAAGTGTGGAGGTTATTATACCGCTCACTCGGACAGTCTACAGGAAATGCGAATCATTCGGCACGCTGAATTCAACCGGGCATGAAAACACACATCACCTGTGTTCTGAGCTGCACTGCATAGGGAGAAAAGCTTCACCAATGGTGATTTTTAAACGCACGACGATGCCAAAAGATAAACTCCAGAGAGAAATAGTTGTGAAAGGAAGGAGGAAGACAGTGAACAATGACTTTCTTGGTAGGCTACTGTTTAGATACAAGCCGTGTAACAGACAACGTCTTTCGTTAAAGCCTGTGTAAAGTTCATTAGTTTCAGTGTAGACACCTGTGGCTTATAGACAGGTGCGGCATATTTACGTTCAAAATAAAAATCTCTGTAAAATTCAGTGGGTGCGGCTTATATTTGGGTGCGCTTAATAGTCCGAAAATTATGGTAATTGTGGAAGCCTTTTACCAATTTGATTAAAAAAACAGTTTTTTAAAAGTTTTTTAAGGCCAGACAGTGTGACAGTGTATGCATCTGAAAAAATATGTATTAATGACTAAAAATAGTACAATAAAGAAATATACGTCTTCTTGATGAATTTAAAACAAACAGGATTTTTAGATAAGAACCGAATCTCACTTCTTTGGACGCTTTAAAGTTCTTTCGAAAGAAACCTTTTCTCAAAGGTTACAGGGTTTTACGTCAAATCTTCAACGAATCCCCTAAAAGGCAAATAATAGCATTAGTAAGACCGCTAGCTTAACCGTTGCTGTTTTGTCCCCTCAGGATCATCTCCTATCAAGCCTCATATTACATTGGAATCCATACAGCGCCAATTTGCATTAGTTTAGGACGAACTGGCGGTGGACAAAGACGTCTGGACTGGGCTGTAACCTAACAGCTGCCTGCAGTGTGATGTGGAACGCTGCTCGACACCTCCTTTGACCTTTTGGATCGATGCATCGATCGGCGTCTCGTCTGCCTGTGTAATTTTACACCTTGCCTGCCACAAGTGAATCCAGGCAGGAGGTTGTAGTTAGAAACTGGGGGGAAAAGGGACTTTATTTCACAGTAGTTACGGCGAAGACGTAACCAAGACGTAAAATGATGGTGCGATGCGGTTCAAAGAGAAATTGAGATTTTATGATAACCCAGATTCTCGGCAAGTTTTACCACTTTCGATGCCGCAGAAAATGCCCAGCACTTTACTTTGATTATGGCTGGAAAAACTATTAGAGTTTCTGTTATAGAAAATCTATCACCACAGAACAACCAATCAGATTTGAGAATTTAACAGCACCTCGGTTTACGCTTACATTCAAATTTGTGGCTATGCAGGAACGTGATCCTGTATATGATATCGTCAACATGAAGAAGATCAGTGTTCTATCACCCTTTTTTTTTTTTTTTTTGAGGGACAAATACCTTAAAGGGGAGTTTTTTTGTAAAAAAAAAAACACAGAATCTCAAAATGTTTTACTGCTTTCAATTAGATAGAAATTTGAGAGCGATTTACTTTAATTACGGCTCAAACTGCTATCAGAGCCACTGTTATAGATAATCAATTAACACAGACTAACCAATCAGACTCTAGAATTCACCAGCACCTCAGTGTACATGTAATCTTATCCATCCTATCATATCATAAACAATATGGAGATCAGTTTTTCTCCACCATTTCTTTTTCACAGAGTGACATATACACCGTAAACGATTATGATGAATACCGGGTTGCCAGTGTTTTACTGTTCATTTCACACTCAGATCTCCTTCTGACAACACCAGAAACGGTGATAAAAGGTAATTAGACATTGTTTGTCACTGCGATAACAAATTCTGAGCACATAACTGCACAAAGCCTGCGCCTGCGAGTGTGTTTGTGTGTGCGCATGTGAATGAGTGTATCAGTGCTACATTTTGGAGCTGCCTGATCTCATCTTCCTTGCCGCTTTCTCAGAGCGAAATCTAAATATAGCAGGCACCCTTCGTTAGCAGGATGAGAATATTGACATCTTTTTGACAGGCGTATACGTAGGGACCCGGCTTGCTGTCGCCATAGAGACAGAGGCGGATGGCATGCAGATGTAGCGTGCTTTCTTATATACAACTATGTGCTAACGTGCGATCATCTTAAAACGGACTCATCACAGGAGAGCTTTTCAAAAAAACGTATTTCCTTTCTTTGCTGCAACTGTAGAGTATGCGGGAAAAGGGACTGCGAAACCCTCAGGGGTGTGTGAAGTAAGCAGAATTATTTATTAGTCCTATTGACTTTCTCTTAGGTTTGTGTTTAGATCCTCACTTCACAACAAAAGGTCCATAGGGTGGAATAGGACCTGATCCACCTCCTCCTCCTCCTCCCTGGGTGGAGTCTAACCCAAAGTCCAGGGGATGGAAACAATTCTGTGTTTAACTCTGTGATAGATGTATTCAATAAATGGTTTTGTACTGTAGAGCAGTGGTCCCCAACCCCCAGGCCGTGGACCAGCACCGGTCTGTGGGTCAATTGGTACCGGGCCGCACGGGAAGAATACATAACTTACATTATTTCCATTTTTATTTATTATCTGATTCTAAATGTGGTTTATTTTGGAAAATGACCGGATTCTCTCCGCCACATCTGTCTATGACTCCCTCTTGATTTATGTCATGATGCCTCGGTCACATGTCTTACCTCCATCCTCTACCTTCTTAAAGGGGCTGCTCCGACCGCTAACATGTAATACATTACCGCTAAATTAAAACCCCCAAGCTAGCAAAATTAACAAACAACAACACAGTGGATTCATGATTATTAGTATATTTCGAAAATATCAGACATTAATCCGGTCCGTGGTGCAAAAAAGGACCCCTGCTAAAGCATTGTGTAGGTTAGAGTTAGCTTTAAGGCTACAAGAGCAGAGTATAGATAGATATCTGGATGAGGCACCTGTTTGTGAACCACTGAATGAGGAAGATATTCTACAAGATAAGATAAGACAATTTTATGATAGGATAAGATATATGCCCATAAAATATCACTTTATTACTACAAACTGTTTATATAATAATATATATAATGTGGAGGTTAAAACATAATAACCTCCACTCATCTGGTGAGATGTTCCACTAGTGTGACTTTGGAGATTTGTGGAGATTTTATCAGCTACAAGTTTGTTAGTAAAGTCAGTAGGTGAGGTGAGGAAGCCTGTGGTGCAGAGTCAGAGCTCCAATTTATCCCACAAGTGTTCAATAGGGTTGAAGGGGTCAGGGATCGATACCAGGAAACTCAAAATCTTCCCCTCCAAACAATGTAAAGCATATTGTCATGCTGGAACAGTTTTGGGTCTTCTAGTTCAGATAAGGGGAAAATTTAATGCTACTGAGTTCAAAGGCATCCTGTAAAATTGTGTGCCTCCAACTTTGTGGTCAGAGTTTGAGGAAGAACCACTGGAGAAGTCAGGAATCTTAATACTTTTGTCCATATGTTCACATGTAACAAAATTTACAAACTCGTTATCTGTTATAAATATTAACATTTTAATATCCACGACTGACCATATCATTACATTCCCCATATTCACACACTTCCTCCAAGATATGACCTGATGGTTCAGATGTCACTCTAAACATTTATGAAAACTGTTACTATTTTCTATACACCGTCGTAATTTAGAAATGGTGCCGTTTCGTAAATTCCAGTTTTACACAAAGGCCAAATGGAGACACGACAGAGTGAAGTGTGTTTTAGTGTAAAGGCATTTACAAACCAGGCTGAGGCTCTGATGCCCCAGACAGGTTAATCACACACAGGCCAGATATCCCTGGGGTTCCTGTAACCTTTGGGCAGAGCTTGAGAGACTGTGAAAAGGTCAACCAGCCTCGCGCAGAGCTAGAGCAAAAACACAGGTCACTGAGACAAACCAATTTAGACTCCTGAAAAAGTGATAGCAAAAAGGGGGACCGAAAAAGACATTTCTACTGACATGGCAAACTACTAAATAAAAAAAAGACATCGCTGATTCGTAGATTGTGAGAACAAAACTCAGGACTGCTAGAAAGTCACTGTTAGGCAAACAAAGCTTTAAACAAATAAAAGAAAGAAAGAAAGAAAGAAAGAAAGAAAGAAAGAAAGAAAGAAAGAAAGAAAGAAAGAAAGAAAGAAAGAAAGAAAGAAAGAAAGAAAGAAAGAAAAGGTGAGATAGGAAGGCGGGAAAGAAAGAAAGAAAGAAAGAAAGAAAGAAAGAAAGAAAGAAAGAAAGAAAGAAAGAAAGAAAGAAAGAAAGAAAGAAAGAAAGAAAGAAAGAAGAGACACATTCCTGATCACATTATGATCATCCTGAGTGCACTAACACTGTTCGTCATTTGTTGTGAATTATAATACACCAGGTGCAGATACCTGCTACACCTTCTTATATACGAGGTCACCCTCTCCAACGAGGCCACGCCCCCTCCCACGAGACAAGGATGAACTGTTTACACTGGCTCCTTTGGGGAATGTGAGAATGAAATCTAAACACAGAGGCTAAGAGATTTGCACATGGGCTCAGTGGAAAGCTAAGGCTCATTACCTCACCGTTAGCGAGTTTAAGGGTATAAATTCACCACCGTTCACTTCCTACCTGCCTCAGTGCTACTGTTCACACTGTGCATTGACCTTTAGTGTATAAAAACACACCATTACCCTTAAACTCCTGCAGAAACAGAACATTTGGGTCCACTAAATGTTTAATATAGTGGAGGATAAGATGCAGCAGGCTATGTGTACAAGGTGTAGAAATTAATGATTGGCTGATTGCAAATTAAATGCTAAGAATACATGATTTATTGAGTGATGATTGATTAATTAACGCAAAAGTAATGTTAGAAATGCATGATGTATTTATTTATTTAGTTTGTTTGTTTGATTGTTTATGAACAAACTTCTTCTAACACGCTACAATCCATCACGCTCTGAGATCTCAAAACTCTGGGCTTCTAGTAGTTCCTAGAATAGCAAAGTCCACTAAAGGTGGTAGAACATTCTCACATTTAGCTCCAAAACTGTGGAATAGTCTTCCTGACAGTGTTTGGAGCTCAGACACATTCTCCCAGTTTAAGTGCAGATTAAAGACGTATCTTTTTAGCAAAGCCTACACATAACATACGTCACATATCATAACCTTGTGCTCCAGAACATCTGATCACATCACATTATCAACTTGTGCTGTTAATTTCATGAAGTCAAGTCAAGTTTATTTCTATAGCGCTTTTCACAACAGACATTGTCTCAAAGCAGCTTTACAGAAATCAACAGTCAAGGTGAATGGTGTGCATTTATCCCTGATGAGCAGCCGTGGCGACTGTGGCAATGAAAAACTCCCTTAGATGTTATGAGGAAGAAACCTTGAGAGAACCAGACTCAAAAGGGGAACCCATCCTCATTTGGGTGACATCAAGAGTTTGATCATAAATCTTTCAA
>NC_139579.1:3395701-3635701 GCF_946808225.1 Silurus aristotelis
AAAGAGAGAGAGAGAGGAGAGAGAGAGAGAGAGAGAGAGAGAGAGAGAGAGAGAAGAGAAAGAGAGAGAGAGAGAGAGAGAGAGAGAGAGAGAGAGAAAGAGAGAGAGAGAGAGAGAGAGAGAGAGAGAGAGAGAGAGAGAGAGAGAGAGAGAGAGAACTGATCTACACACAGTGAGTGTTACCCTGTTGGTGGAGTTGCTGTGTGCTTCTGCTCCACTGTGAAAGCCCCACGATGGCTACCATTTTGGCCCCGAGGCTGGATACGGCGTTTTTTATTTCCTCCGGTCTCAGGTCCGGTGCTGCTCGGGCTCTTCTCCAGGCTGTACATGGTGCCGCTGATGCTTGAGCTGCGTATCACGTTGCGGCCTGATGCCACACTCATCCCCCCAGGGCTGGGCACGTCCACTGAACCGCTGAGCATCATGGGCCGGCACGTGGCCTGTAGACAGGGGGATCTGGGCTGCTGAGAGAGCAAAAATCCAGGGTAAATACCTTCTCTATAACCACACTGCAAATACTGAACCTAATGTTTTAAAATGCTTTCATGAAGATTGAGTTCATATCCCAGCTCTGCCCTGCCGTTACCCAACCTTCATACCAGCAAGTGATAACAGGTTCTTTATCTGTTAGGAGACCCAAACCTTTTCCAGCAGGACAATGCCCCTGTGCACTAAACCAGCTCCACGAACATGGTCTACCTGGGTTTCAGTGGAAAATCTGGAGTGGCCTGCTATAGAGCACTGAGCTCAACCCTGCTGAACTTTAGGAGGAACGTGAACGCTGACTGCACCCCAGACCTCCTCACTCTACATCAGTACCTGTTGATGTAGCTCTGTGTTGTGTGATGTAGCTCTGTCTTGTGTGATGTAGCTCTATTTTGTGTGATGTAGCTCTATGTTGTGTGATGTAGCTTTATGTTGTGTGATGTAGCTCTGTGTTGTGTGATGTAGCTCTGTGTTGTGTGATGTAGCTCTATGTTGTGTGATGTAGCTCTATGTTGTGTGATGTAGCTCTGTGTTGTGTGATGTAGCTCTCTCTTGTGTGATGTAGCTCTATTTTGTGTGATGTAGCTCTATGTTGTGTGATGTAGCTTTATGTTGTGTGATGTAGCTCTGTGTTGTGTAATGTAGCTCTGTGTTGTGTGATGTAGCTCTATGTTGTGTGATGTAGCTCTATGTTGTGTGATGTAGCTCTGTGTTGTGTGATGTAGCTTTATGTTGTGTGATGTAGCTCTGTGTTGTGTGATGTAGCTCTGTGTTGTGTGATGTAGCTCTATGTTGTTTGATGTAGCTTTATGTTGTGTGATGTAGCTCTATGTTGTGTGATTTGGTTTTAGTTTGTGTGATGTATCTCTGTGTTTTGTGATGTAGCTCTATGTTGTGTGATGTAGCTCTATGTTGTGTGATGTAGCTCTATGTTGTGTGATGTAGCTTTATGTTGTGTGATGTAGCTCTGTGTTGTGTAATGTAGCTCTGTGTTGTGTGATGTAGCTCTATGTTGTGTGATGTAGCTCTATGTTGTGTGATGTAGCTCTGTGTTGTGTGATGTAGCTCTGTCTTGTGTGATGTAGCTCTATTTTGTGTGATGTAGCTCTATGTTGTGTGATGTAGCTTTATGTTGTGTGATGTAGCTCTGTGTTGTGTGATGTAGCTCTTTGTTGTGTGATGTAGCTCTATGTTGTGTGATGTAGCTCTATGTTGTGTGATGTAGCTCTGTGTTGTGTGATGTAGCTTTATGTTGTGTGATGTAGCTCTGTGTTGTGTGATGTAGCTCTGTGTTGTGTGATGTAGCTCTATGTTGTTTGATGTAGCTTTATGTTGTGTGATGTAGCTCTATGTTGTGTGATTTGGTTTTAGTTTGTGTGATGTATCTCTGTGTTTTGTGATGTAGCTCTATGTTGTGTGATGTAGCTCTATGTTGTGTGATGTAGCTCTATGTTGTGTGATGTAGCTCTATGTTGTGTGATGTAGCTCTGTGTTGTGTGATGTAGCTTTATGTTGTGTGATGTAGCTCTGTGTTGTGTGATGTAGCTCTGTGTTGTGTGATGTAGCTCTATGTTGTGTGATGTAGCTTTATGTTGTGTGATGTAGCTCTATGTTGTGTGATTTGGTTTTAGTTTGTGTGATGTATCTCTGTGTTTTGTGATGTAGCTCTATGTTGTGTGATGTAGCTCTATGTTGTGTGATGTAGCTCTATGTTGTGTGATGTAGCTCTGTGTTGTGTGATGTAGCTCTGTCTTGTGTGATGTAGCTCTGTGTTGTGTGATGTAGCTTTATGTTGTGTGATGTAGCTCTGTGCTGTGTGATGTAGCTCTATGTTGTGTGATGTAGCTTTATGTTGTGTGATGTAGCTCTATGTTGTGTGATTTGGTTTTAGTTTGTGTGATGTATCTCTGTGTTGTGTGATGTAGCTCTATGTTGTTTTATGCAGCACCAGGGTTCTGAAGAAACGTTGTCTCATTTCACTGTGAACTGCGACAGCTATATATGGTAGAAATGACAATAAAAGCTTCTTGAGTTGACTTGATTAGCCTTGTTTTATGAGCTTGTTAAGTTTATTACATTCGCTTTCACTTTATCTCCAACATTAAATCTTCCTTTAGAATTCTTCATATCTCTCATCATACTTGTTCCAGTATTTTTGCTCCTTTAGTGTGCATGTTGTTACAGCTGGGAAGAACTTGTAGATCCTTTCATCTTCACTGCTCTCTCTCTATCGCCTGTGTGTGTGTGTGTGTGTGTGTGTGTGTGTGTGTGTGTGTGTGTGTGTGCGTGTGTTTTAATTTCATCATGTCAATCACAGCTGAAAACACACACACACACACACACACACACACACACACACACACACACACACAAGTCAAGTCAAGTCAAGTCAGGTTTATTTCTATAGCGCTTTTCACAACAGTCATTGTCTCAAAGCAGCTTTACAGAAATCAACAGTTAAGGTGAATGGTGTGCATTTATCCCTGATGAGCAGCCGTGGTGACTGTGGCAAGGAAAAACTCCCTTAGATGTTATGAGGAAGAAACCTTGAGAGGAACCAGACTCAAAAGGGGAACCTATCCTCATTTGGGTGACATCAAGAGTTTGATCTTAACTCTTTCAACAATACAAAACACTGGAGAGTGAGACACTAGCATGAGCACTGGAGTATATACACACACACTTGCTCATGCTTAACCTGTGTAACATGCTGTAAATAAATTACATTCTCCACTAACACCTCTATAAAACAGCTACTAGGCTGTGATCAGATACCTGAGAATGTGTGTGTGTGTGTGTGTGTGTGTGTGTGTGTGTGTGTGTGTGTGTGTGTGTGTGTATACCAACCCTGCATTATTTTTTGCCATTTGCAATGACTCAACCCAGCTGAGAGACGACCGAAACACACCTGCTGAGAGCTGAGGGATCATGCCTACTCTTCTCTGTCACTCTGTTCTCACTCTCACTGTGTGTGTGTGTGTGTGTGTGTGTGTGTGTGTGTGTGTGTGTGTGTGTGTGTCAATAATTACTTGTGAAGAAAATGAATTAGTAATTCTAACTCTCAAGCCTTAGTATTGAACTGTTTCGTGTGTGTGTGTGTGTGTGTGTGTGTGTGTGTGTGTGTGTGTGTGTGTGTGTGTGTGTGTGTGTGAAGAATTGTTCACAGGAAGCAATGCTCACACTCTTACAGGCCCACAGAACCGAAACCCGGCCTGCTGGTGCAGTTCTGTTCAAAAGTTTGCTGACCCTCATTAGCTTTCATTCTCCTTAGCAAAAGAAACTGTTTGTTTCAATCAATTATTTTATGAAATCATTGAAAGACGTCCACGATCTCCAACATACAAACACACACGCACGACAGGTATTACACCACAGCTCCTAAATTAAGAGGGACAGGTAAAGAAGCCACACCTCTTTCATTCAGAGTGACAGGTACCCTACATCCTTCATTAATAAATTACAGATACATAAACCACGCCTACTTCATTCAGACTGACAGGTAAATTGTTGAATTCAAGAACAGAGCTTATCTCGATGAGGCGTAAAAAATATTACACCTAAGAGTGTCGAGTCATTCTATTGAGGCTTCTTGGGTCTTATCTTATCTCGACCCAGAATCAGGCCCAGTGGGGAGCACATTTAGGTCCACATTAAGGAGCGTGTGTGTGTGTGTGTGTGTGTGTGTGTGTGTGTGTGAAGGGAATTGGGTTAACAGGACATTGATGAATGGTCTGGGTCATTCTGTGCTGTGAATAATAATGACCCCCTCACCTCTGATGAATTTAGGTTTCTCCACTAGGGAGCACGAGGGAAGTGTGAGAAAAGTTCATTTTTGTGCAAATTCATATAATATAGCAGTTTTTTTTTTTCGGTTTATGTTCAATTTGCTATTATTAAAGCCAATTTTAAATACAAGCCATATTTGGACATTTGAAAACTTATCACAAAGTCAATTAATATTTTTCAGAGGTGTAATAACTAAAAATAAATGCGTTTCATTGCATTGGAATGTATGCACTTTTGACAGACGTGTGAACGCTGACTAAAGCACAATTCAATCCAAACAAAAGATAGGAGCTGAGGAACTATGGATCATTTTTAAGGGCTGTATGCTGGCAGTCATGAGATCTGAAGAAACATCCTTCTTGATGCAAACCTTAACTTCATTACCAATCACAGCAACTAGTACCTGGGCTTCTTCTTCTTCTTCTTTTGGCTTCTCCCATTAGGGGGCGCCACAGCGGATCTTGCGTCTCCATACCCCCCCCTGTCCTCTACATCTGCCTCTTTCAACCCAACTACCTGCATGTCTTCCCTCACCACATCCATAAATCTCCTTCTTGGTCTTCCTTTTTTCCTCCTTCCTTCCATTCTTCTATCGATATACCCCATGTCCCTCCTCTGCACATGTCCAAACCATCTCAAAGCAACTAGATAAATATCATGTGTTCTTTTAGAACATCCCACACCTTTATACCCCATTTGCTGTTATAATAACCTCCACTCTTCAGGGAAGATGTTCCACTTGATTTTAGAATGCACTTGTGGAGATTTGTGCTCATTCACCCACAAGGGTTTTAGTAAAGTCAGGTGATGTAGTACTGATGTAGGTGAGGTGAGGTGAGGAGACCTGGGGTGCAGTCAACATTACAACTCATCTCAAAGGTTTTCAGGTTGAGTAGGTGAGGGTTAAGAGCCTTGCTCAAAAGCCCAGCAGTGGTAGCTTGGTGGTGGTGGTGGTATTTAAACTTGTGATCTTCTGATACCATATATGGCTGGAAAAGTCAGGTTTCTCAATACCTTTGTCTTTATAATGTAGTTTAGTAATGCTGTAACTATAGTTTATGGAAATATATGGACTACACATTTAATTGTGAACATTGCTGTATATAATCACTGTTTAAATCACTGAAATTGCTTATTTCTATCTTCTAAAGGTGTCTCACACTTGTGGTTCACTGTGTCTGCACATCTCCATCTCTCCATGTTCATCAGTTCGAGGTGTGAGTTATAACAGTGCATAAAGCCTTGACATGCTCCTTTGATCATCTTCTCAGGTTCTCTCTCCTTCACTTACAGCTATTAGGACCACACACACGCGGCCTGAAGCGAACTCGTTGCTATGATAAAACGTGCTATTTTCATTTGATTTTCATTTCAAAGGCGCACGAGTGAGGCGCCGACTCGTGCTTATGATTATTATCAGTCATCGAGGGAAAGTGATTTATATCCAACACGGAGGTCCTCGGCGCCAGGCCTAAAAGCACTTCAGCTCAAGACTTCAGATCAAAAGGAGTGTTCATATACACACACACACACACACACACACACACACACACACACACACAAGGTAAAAGGTTGTGTGACAACCTCTCCACTCCTACTCTAATCTGTCCAAACTCATCTGCACTCTTTTTATCACTCATAATACTCTCTCGCTGGCCAGATGTAGATGTATAAGATATAGACTAGCCATGCTAGAGGCACCTGTGTAAGATACAGTCTAGCCACGCTAGCGGTATCTGTATAGGATGCAAACTAGCCACGCTAGCGGTATCTGTATAGGATGCAAACTAGCCATGCTAAAGACAAGTGTATAAGATGTAGACTAACCATGCTAAAGACAAGTGTATAAGATGTAGACTAGCCATGCTAAAGACAAGTGTATAAGATGAAGACTAGCCATGCTAAAGACAAGTGTATAAGATGTAGACTAGTTATGCTAAAGACAAGTGTATAAGATGTAGACTAGCTATGCTAAAGACAAGTGTATAAGATGTAGACTAGCTATGCTAAAGACAAGTGTATAAGATGTAGACTAGCCATGCTAAAGACAAGTGTATAAGATGTAGACTAGCTATGCTAAAGACAAGTGTATAAGATGTAGACTAGCCATGCTAAAGACAAGTGTATAAGATGTAGACTTCTTCTTCTTCTTTTTCTTTCGGCTGCTCCCATTAGGGGTCGCCACAGCAGATCATCCGTCTCCATACCACCATGTAGACTAGCCATGCTAAAGACAAGTGTATAAGATGTAGACTAGCTATGCTAAAGACAAGTGTATAAGATGTAGACTAGCCATGCTAAAGACAAGTGTATAAGATGTAGACTAGCCATGCTAAAGACAAGTGTATAAGATGTAGACTAGCTATGCTAAAGACAAGTGTATAAGATGTAGACTAGCTATGCTAAAGACAAGTGTATAAGATGTAGACTAGCCATGCTAAAGACAAGTGTATAAGATGTAGACTAGCTATGCTAAAGACAAGTGTATAAGATGTAGACTAGCTATGCTAAAGACAAGTGTATAAGATGTAGACTAGCTATGCTAAAGACAAGTGTATAAGATGTAGACTAGCTATGCTAAAGACAAGTGTATAAGATGTAGACTAGCTATGCTAAAGACAAGTGTATAAGATGTAGACTAGCTATGCTAAAGACAAGTGTATAAGATGTAGACTAGCTATGCTAAAGACAAGTGCATAAGATGTAGACTAGCTGTATTAGAGACATCCGTATACAGGGATGAGCAGTATTTATGATATGTTTTTTAAATACGGATATTAAATATAAAATAGGATTTGATAGGGTTGATGAAAACGGCTTCATATTTTGTATCAAAATATTTTAGTGTTTTGTAGTTTCAAAATACTGTAAAATACTTTCTACATTATGACATCATTAAAATGCGGCCTGATTGGTGCCTACTCAGTAGTTGATCCATATGGAAGAAGGTGATGAAGGTAAGAAATGTGCAGAGTGCAAGTTTTCAAATGGGTGTACAATGATTAATAAATAAATATTTGATTGGTGAATATTGTACATGAATTGAATGAGCTGTTTAGTAGGTTTATTATTTTGCATACTGTTGCATGAATAACAATATAATATATAATAATGAATTAATTTTAATTTTTGATCTGATGCCTTCTGAAAGAATATTTGTGAGTCTCCACTGTCAGAGCTTCCAGTACGTTTTCACACCATGGGAATGTTTCAGGACAGTTTTCAGGAGAATAGACTTCCAGATTGCTCAGTAATATTGAAGATGAGCGCAATAAAGATGGATCTGAAAGTTCATTCCAGCTGTAACATCATGTACACTAAAGGGAAAAAAAAGATACTGGAACAAGCATGAGGAGAGATATGAAGAATTCTAAAGAAAGATATGTTGGAAATAAAGAGAAAGAGAGTAAGAGACTTTACGAGCTTATAAAACATTTCTTCAAATCTAATGGTTACACGGTACAGTTACAAGGATCCATTCAAACACCCGATGCCTTAAGCTGTAAATTCTTTAAGGCTACAGAGGTTGTTTTTTTGAAAAATATCTTCATTACCAAACTATGGTATGTATCATATATGTGGACATGGGAGCACAAAGTTGTTCATTGTATTGATTAATTGTATATATGTTTCAAAATGCTTCTACTAAAAGAAAACCACAAAGTCAGCAGTCCTCATGCATTCACTGTGCACAGTTTATACACAGGTCGATGCTCTGAAATCAGCGTTTAAACAAACTCATACGTTGTTCCATGTAACTAATACGATTATTCGTACAATTTTCAATATAAAAAATAAGCAATTTTTCAAGTGCAAACTTGCACAAGCTTCCGGGTGCTGGTTCTCAGGCAAGATAGAGTCTGGTGAGGGAACTCAGGAGCATTTCTTTACTTTGTTTTACAACAATAAATGATGGAAAACTTCACCTTTGATGTGAAGCAGTGATTTGGACTGTAGTGTCAGGTTCCGTTTTAAATGAATGGCTTGATTGTTTGAATTATTTACTTACCAAAGAAATGAATTGGACCAAGAATATAGAGCTTATGTTATTATTTGAAAAGCAAACTACCTTGAACAAAATAGTTTTGCATAAACAGGCACAGTGAGTAAAAAGTTTCAGAGGTCATCAAGTTTTTGTCAGGCATAACAGACCTCAAAATACTTTGACCAACCAATCAGGAGCGAGTGTTTTACTGAGCAGGGTGATAACAATACACTAAATAGGAAATGGGTTTCGCTTTGGGTTTATTTTAAGATTTCTACCTAATGTCATTTCAGAGAGTTTTTTTCTTCAACAATGTCGCCTACGGTATGTTTAATGGTGTTCTTAACAGCTGAATTTCTACATCTGGATTTCTTCATACCATGTCTAGTCTTAAAAGTGGCATCATATAAAATGGAACTGAATCAGAATTCAACTTCACACATCCACAACTGACAAACGGGTGGTAAAATCAGCACCAGATGCTTCAACCATTGCGCACAAATCAGAGAAGCTGCTATGATGCAATGAGATCATTTTATTTTGTAGCATATTATGCAAAAAAATAATTTTTTAACACAGAAACTGTAAAAGATTTTTCCCATAAGCATCATGTTTGTAAAACTGTCTGAATGGCTTCCATTTTATAGTAGGCAGTTTGGTAACCAAAACGTTTAGACTCTCTAGAGAAAATCTCGATTCAGCTTTGGGAGACGAAGCTGTTAACAACATGCAATTTTTGACATGAAAAATGTTACAATGACCCGTTAAAATTATGTTTTGTCTGGTTGATTATGATCTTTTTCCACAATTTGTCCAGCTATTGGGAAAGTTCTAGCTCAGGTGTTAAGGCTCTGGGTTACTGAACGGAACGTTAATGAATCAATCCCCTGCACTGCCATGCAGCCACTGTTGGGTCCTTGAGCATGGCCCTTAACACTCTCTCCACTGGGGGCACTGTATCATCTCTATCATCAACTTCCAAACAAGCTTGGACATGTGAAGAAAGAATTCCACTGTGCTATAATGTACATGTGACAAGCAAAATTCTCTCTCTACTATCATCTAGTCCAGTAATGACCAGTGTTTATTTGATCAGTTTAGGAAAACAAATGAAACTGCATTCTTTACACTGAACGCCTTCGTACTTTTTTAAGTAAAAGCAGAAGAAATACTTGAAACTAAAAACTGCAGTATGCCTTCTACAGAAGATTGCAGAAAAATGACCCAGTTGAGTGATAAACAAATAAAGTACGATGAATTGCACTTTGGTTTTTATGTGAGCAGAATAAAACAAAAGGAAGTAGCATCCATTTGCATTGGGATGCCAATTTGAAAGCTTGAGGTAAGCATACATAAACATAAGCCTAGCCTACATATACAGTCCAAATAATATTCATGATATCTTTTATAAATGTTTTTTTTTATTTAGTTTTAGCAACATGTCACAATGAACAATATTTAGGTCATAATAGGTCATAAACAGCACACTATGAGAGGGTCATCCTTCATTTCTGACAGAATATTTTCACAGACCATCCTTGGTCCCAAGACCGTAACAACGGGTGTCTCACAGTATGATGTATAGAAGAACCGCCGTTTAAGAACCATGACCAAAGAAGTCACTCTGATTGTTTCACTTTGGTCATTCTTTATCTGGGACATCTCAAAATCATACAATGTATACCAGGATTTAGGTATGAAGGGAAAAAAGTGTGAAAATGGCCACTTCTGAACTCTAGAAAATTAACACTCAAATGCAGGTAGCAAAATGAATGTAATTGACCAATGAAAAAAAAGCTGCAATTCCACTTATTATAGCGATTAGTCCTGCTATCAGTATTAAAGGCAGCCAATGGGCGAGGCGTGCTCCCACTAACATGATCGAAGACCACTTAGTGCACGCTGAGCATCTAACACGGAACAGCTGAAGGAAAGCTCTTAACATGAGTCACCCCATTAAACCTTCAGGCACCTTTAACCCGACATCATCTCATAAGCGGAGAACAGTGTGACAGCCACGATCCTGAACCGTAAATTAAATTTCCTCATGCAAAATTTGCTATTAAAAATCTCAATCGACCTCTTCGAAATGACTGGAGTTCCTGAACAGAATTGCTGCAACAAGTCCACAAATATAACACTGACTACATGAGTAACCTACAGCAGACACTTCAGATATTCATACTCTTTTAGTAGTTATGAACATATTCAAATACAATCTTCACTATATAGCATAATACAGTAGATGGACAATGTTCTGGGACCCCAAACCCGCCAAACCACCGTCGCATTACATTTTACCTTCACTTGAAACTCTCGTGCGTGTACTCTGAAAGTAAGCGATTTCAATTTAAGCATATTTTTTTATAAATTGTCCCAAAGCCTGTATTTTGTTTCGCAAACCCTCTAAACATCATACGATGACCTTTTTTTTTTTTTTGTGGAACCATGTACAACAATAACACCATAAATGGTATTTATAAGCAGTGCTGAGATTCATAGATTAATATAGCCTGTCATTAACCCTTGGTTTTGGTAACATTTTATATAAAAACAAACGCATCAAAGGTACTTCAGGTTGCCTAATGTCCTGTAGATTCTTCACCTGTGATTTCACCCGTGTGGTTTACCATGTCATGTGGTCCGACCCCAAGAAATCCACTAAATGTGTTATTCTCATAATAATAATAATAAATAAACCATTTTTTTTATTAGGTATAAGCAGGATTTCAAGCACAAAAACGTATTCTTTTAATGCCTATATAATTTGGGAAGAGCCTGAAAAGTCAAATGGCACAACCGTGGAGTCACATGGTGTTGAGAAAGCGTGTGTATTGACATTCAAGTCGCAAAGACAATGTGAAACAACGTACAAAAAATTCAATCAAATGCATTGCTGAAATGTGTGTATATTTTCTCTCTTTTTTAAATGTTAATGTCTTTCAATCATGTGTGGTTCAACCACATGACATTTTTTGATTGTGGTGTCAAGTCGTTAAATTCAGATCATCATTTACTAAGACGGTTGATTCTTTATAATACTTTGTGTCTGATGCCAGATTTTCACAGCATAACTTGCTGAAATGCACCTTGTTCGCCTCTTGTTGTGGTCTTTATTCAATTCAGCGTTCATTCATCAAGCTTTCAGAAAACAGATGGTGGTTCAAACCGGGGAAGGCATGAAAAGGAAATGATGAGCCAAATAAAGCAGCATTTATACGCCATCCCTTCCTCACCTGATGACTGTTACACTACATCGTCTCATCTAAAGGGTTACAGCATCCGCTGCACGGCATATAAACTTACCAAGAGTGATGGGAGAGAATCAAGAAGATGATCAATCAACTGAAATGAAGCATCCACATCAATTCCAGTGGAACAGTGTATATAAATGATAAATACAAACGAAGAGACTTGTCCATTTATAAATGCTGACTACCACAGAATTCATGCTGGGTAGCGTTTCTATATAAGGAAAACCAATTATTCATTTGAGCTCCAAAAAAAACACTTTTGTAGGAGGAATTTAGGAAGCTTTAGTGTAAACACGATGGAAGTCCATATAGAATATTAAACTATTAAAACTTTGCATTTACTTGGATCAGTTTTGTGTTGCACAGCGCCAAAAGTTTCATATAAACACAGGATTTTGCATTTGTGCATGTATATCTCATGCATATGCATGTATGAGCGGATGCACATCCTGTGGGTTGTTACAATTGAATGCAATTCAGCCCTAGAATGCAAATAAAGCACGTGCAGGAGAACAGAAGGAGAAGAAATCACATGCAGAGAGGTTCTGTGGAAAAACACAACAGTGCCAAGTAGAGCCTTTTTCAAAGCCATGACCAGAAATAGACACAAAAAATATTGTGCACTGCATATTGTATATCATAAAAGAATATGAACTCACTGGTACTGTATGCAGCAAATTATATATATATCATTATATACATAAATATATACACATTGCATATTTATTTACACACATTAGAGCATGCACAGCCACGCCTGAGCCGTGCAAAAATTTATGCACACACAACACTGAGTAACAAATGGTTTAATAAAGGTATTGAATGATCTTCCCCCGGCAGAAAAACACGAGTCTTGTGTAATTTGTGCATGGAAGCAAGGAAGCGCGCGCTCACCGATGAAAAGCAGGCTGCAGCTCAGGGGTCTTTACGAGCCGTCAGATGAAGCTGTGCGTCCGCTCCTTGGTTCTCAGTGTCATTATTTAGGGTTTTCTTCCTTGCTGTGAGCCTTGGGTGAGGATGCTGCCGTGTGGCTGGGACGCGCCGGGCTGCAGACGCAGAACCAGGAGAGAGAGAGAGAGAGAGAGAGAGAGAGTGAGAGAGAGAGAGAGAGAGAGAGAGAGAGAGATGCTGAAGGGAGGAGGGCATTGACATATGCAGGATGAGGAGGAACAAAATTGGAGCTGCGTCTTCCATCCAGCTTCAGATGGATGGATGAAGCTTGCAGTTTCATATCTACACAGTGCATGATACAAGTTGCAAAAAAACACCCAGTTTATGTTTTTTGGAGAGACACAAACATGCTCCTTTTGTTTCTATGCAACAAACTGGATCATTTAACTGTATGGTTTACAGTAAAATTGTATTTGCATTGAAAAATCCTCCTGTAGCACGAATTACAGCTGTTGATGTACAGATGTTCTTCTGTAGTTGCATTATTCACCTCATAGGCACATCTGCATGCAGTATAATAAAAAAATAAATAGTTAATGTTTCTCCATTTTTCTTAACGCAAAATGTTTTGCAAATATGTTGATTTGTGGACAGTTTTTACATTATGTATTATTATTATTATTAATTTTAATATTATTATTTATGATCTTATTTAAATATATATAACCTGAAGTTATAATCAAGAATCTGTCAATCTGTGATTCCAATAATGTTTCACTCCCTTTTATTAGTGTCTAATCTACAAGTCTACATCCTAAAGACGTCTATTATGAACCGTGCATCCCTGCATACAGCTCGGCACACCTTCTGGAGACTCCTTCAGCTCCATGGTTACAAGCCCTGACCCACTTCCTCTACTGCTGTTCCAGGGAATCATAAAAAGCAGGGATTATGATGCTTAATTAAGTTAATTCCCAGATAGATACACTGATCCATATTCCACAGCAACAGTATCATCAGTGTAAATTCAACAGAGAAACAGCATCATAAGATTTGCAGTGTAACTTCCATGCATTTTACTGTAGATTATAAAAGCATAATAAACACAATTCATTGATATTTATTCAATTTGCACACAGTGATGGCAAAAGTAGAATAGTTTAGAGCTGTCAATCGATTAAAATGATTAATCGCATGATCCTCATGAGTTAAATCGTGAATAATTGCAACTTATTCGCACATTTTTTCTGTTCTGAATGCACCTTAAATGAATACTTTTAGGTTTTGAATACTCTAATCATGCTTTATGCAAATGTATGTTAATTGTTTGTGAAACCGTACGCAACATAAAAGCAAGAAGACAAAATTTTCATTAAAATTGTTTTAAATTAACTATGGTGTTTGAAATTGCATAAAATCATCAGGATACCAAACCGAACTTTTGCTGTTTCCACACGGACGGTTTTAATTGCCGAACGTGTGAGTCATGGCGGATTTTGGAAACAAGATCTTATCGATTTAAAATGATTTTTCGGGTGTATTTTTGGTTTTGTTTTTGTTTTATATCTGAGTAAAAAAAAAGACCATTAATAAATGTTTTTAATTTCCCTATTTCTATATTTATGTATTTATATTGTTAAGAAATTGTCACACAGAAATATACGCTGCATTAATGTGTGTGTGTGTGTGTGTGTGTGTGTGTGTATGTGTGTACTGTGCAAAAGTGAAAAAATGCTGTAAAGTAGGAATGCTTACAAAAATAGAAGTGCTGACATACATCTCTTACACCTACCTCTGATTTTATAGTGTACAAAGTGTGACAGTGGAAGCTTTTAAAGCCAAAGGGTGGGCACATGAAATATTGATATGTTTTAGATTCTTCTTCCATTCTTTGCTCTTTCGCTTATTTTGCATTTTTAAACGGATATTTTTGCAAGCATTCTTAACTTACAGCATTTCTTCACACCGTCCTAAAACATTTGTTTGTTTGTTTATCTTTGGTTAGAGCCTGTTGATTTCCTCTATCATTCCCTATAACAGCAGTTTGATAGTGGTAGCTCTTCTATATCAGGGTCTCAACCGAGACAAGGATTACGTAATCCACTGTATATTTAAAACACGAGGTGAAAAAGAAAACATGTCTCGTACAAATTCCAAAGGAGTCTTCAATATCAGTGTCATTTGAAGTTTTCCAAATTTTCAGTCAGATCTTTTTTTTTTGTTTTATGATACACCTTAAGAGAGGAGGATTCCACCACATCAAACCTGCTACCTATAAAAAAAATTAATCCAAAAGGAAATGAAAATGTAAACAAATTTTTTTATCATTGGCAAAATCGCCATTATATGAGCAGAATAAAAGATTTCTGTGCCGTTATTGGAAATATAAAGCTAATTTGTGCGGATGATGGTTACACTTCCACCAGGGCACTGTTGATCTATACTACAACGTAAATAAAGTAGATGGAGTGTGTTCTAATAAAGAACATTGAGCATCTTCAGCATTCAGTAAACCAATGCCTTGAATAGAACCAGTGGCACACCAGGCCCTGAATACACACTAAATCTTTCATGCTCAATTGTAATAATAGAAAGGAGGACATTTATTAATCCTGACGCAAATAGTGTCACTTAAATGGGGATTAAACTGAGATTTAACAAAGATCTATAGGCTAAGATTATAAAGTCATTGTGGTGAATTCTGAGGCTGGATTTAATGTATTTTCTTAGTCAGAGTGCCATTAAAATGGATATAAACCCATAAACCATCAGCACTCAAATTTCAGTCATGCGTGTCTCATGTGAAGAAGTATGTTTAGACAAGACATAATGTGAGCTTCAGAAGGGATATCTGGATTAGAGTTTTTGAATGTAGGAGGGACAGTGTATTGAATGTGATTCAACTGATATCACTGCATGGGGACCACTGATCTGAAGGTCTTCTTTTCAGGATCCTGAGACAGAGGTAATTCTATTAGACTGGAAACAGTGATAATTTAGCTCCTGGCTATAATCGAGTCAGCATTTTCCCCTGGAGGGGATTTTTTTACTTGTATTCATCAGCACAGTAATTTCTAGGATTTAGAAATTAGTAAAAAAATAACAAAGCATTTTACAGTGAGGTCCAGTGAGTGTTTTTTAGTCATACTGTCACTTTTGAAATAAATGTTGTCAGGAGACTCTTGACATGGCAGCGACTTGCCAACGATCGTGTCTCGGTGCAACTGTGATGTAATGATGCATATTAAAATTCGGTCAAAGTGAGAATTACGTTCACTTCTGATATACTGTAAAGTCAGCATTTAGTTCTACATCTAAAAAAAACAAAAACCATCTAAAAAAAAAAAAAAAACAGTCTGGTCTCTCTGGTCTGGTCGTCAGTTCTTGTGTAGGACATGTGGTCTCTGTTAGTTCTAGAGAACGATTTGTGGCTCCACTGTCAGTCCTTGTGTAGGAAATGGAGTCTCTGTTAGTTCTAGAGAAGGAGGTTTGGCTCTCCTGTCAGTTCTAGAGAAGGGTGTGTGGCCCCTTTGTCATTTCTAATATAGAACATGTGGCCCCTATGTCATTTTAAGTATAGGACGTGTGGCCCCTCTGTCAGTTCTAGTAATGGACATGTGGCCTTAATGTCAGTTCTAAAGGGGTCATGGTTTTTGTCCCACTTCCAGTACAGAAGATGTTGTTTCTGTGTCACGTCCACTAAAGTAGTCCCAGTCTCTGTG
Source organism: Silurus aristotelis (assembly GCF_946808225.1). NCBI lineage: Eukaryota > Metazoa > Chordata > Actinopteri > Siluriformes > Siluridae > Silurus > Silurus aristotelis. The sequence continues at coordinate 3,411,826 of NC_139579.1, forward strand.
TTAGTTCTTGTAAAATAGGTTTAAAATAAACATGGCATACATTATTCTATTATCTAAATTCACCCTATCGCTGATTACATATTGAGATATGAATTGTGTAATCTCAGAAGAGAAAATCAGTCGATATCCATATAATGCTTGCCGTTTCATAATAGACCCACATGCCTTTCAGCTATTCATGTTCACTGATTTTACGCCATCCTCCACACAAAAACCCTAATTAGCTGAATTTCATTGAGGCATCAGACTTGTTCTTCTGCGTCTGACTGATTCTTTTGGAAACAGGCAGAAGTAAACAGGGCTTGGCTTTGTGAGAGCAGCTCTTTCCCAAAATACCTCATTCTGCTATTGTTTGTCTCGTTCGCCAAATGAAAACTTTTAATTCTGAGATTCTGCATCATTGACGAGTATAAAATAAAATCGATCAAGCAGTCGGTATCAGAATGACGGTGATCAGATGATGTCCGTAGGCTTGAATTATTGCTAAAACATTGCCACAGTGGGTCACAGTCTTTGCAATACTAGATCATCAAAATGTAGCATTATTTGCTGACGTTACACTGCTGGTTAGGACTTTATTTCCCAAGGCGATTATATTCTCTTTTTTCCCTTGCTTTGCCAGCAGAAAATATTTTGTACTGAATGAAAATTGCACTATTATGCAGAAACCAAATTTGATTCGAGACCTGTTATGTAATCAGATTACAGGGTTCAAATATATTACTAACTAATAGTAATGATAATAAGAAGAAAGTGTTTTATATGTAACACCAAGTGTGCAAACATTGGTGCTCATGACAATCTAATCTCAGAGTACAATGATAGATTTGATTGGATTGCTGTGGACAGCGAGACCTTTTAATTACCCATTTTCTAGGAACGCAGCAGTCTCTTGCTTCAGTGTAGAGCCCTCTGCTGCATGCTTCAGGCTAATACACCAACTCACACTGCACCACGCTGTCTGAGATCCTCCTGCACCTTCTCTCAGAATGAGAGGGAAATATACTTCAAGGCTCTTCTCTGTTCTGACAGCGAGGTGGTGGAATGAACTTCCCCTAGTCCTCTTTAAACGACGGCTGAAGACCCTCCCCTTCCGAAAACACTTAAATTAGCACTTTGCGTCAAAAAGATTAAGAGTTGTAGTCGGATTTATCTTAAGTTTGTAATCTAGTGTAGATGTATTCACTGCTAGAGACCAGAAGCACTTGTGTATGTCGCTCTGGACACAATCGTCGCAAATGTAAATCTGGAGTGTTGCGGCAGGGAGATTGGCGAAGGGGTAGATTAATAAATCTTGGAACACTGGACAGGTGAGGATGAGGTCTCTGCATTCGATTTAGTGAAGGGGGCATGGTCTCAACTGTCTATACTCTAAATTAATAGACTTAATATACTATAATGGAGCTCTACATCAGCAAGGAGATTTTAGAAAGGATAGCTTAGTAAATCCTGGCCTTGTGAGGAGGAAACTATGTAGTGCGAATCTCCTCACCATGCCAGACATGAGCCCTGATCACACCATTCTACAGCAATACAAATATAAAAGCATGTACTGTACTATTACTATAGTGCACATGTATCACAGGAAACCGCGTAGCTCGTCTCGTCGTACGCCTCGTACATACTCGTTTCCTTCTTCCTCCTGCAAATTGAAGTCCCACAAACATTTGATCTCGTTCGCTGCTCATGTTGTGGTTTAGAGTTATAAGTAAACATGTAGTTATATTAGTTATTAGACCGTTACCACAGCAACCAATGTTTACCGTGAATGTTGCTATGGTGTAAAAGAAGTAAAGACTTGAAAGACTTGTGTGATCCTAATCACAGGAGGGTGACAGTAACTCCTTTCCATCATCCTGTTATTGATTATTTTCCTATTAAAGCAGGGGTCTCCAATCTTTTCCAGAAAGGGCCAGTGTGGGTGCAGGTTTTCATTCCAACCAATCAATAGTCACACCTGATAGTCATTGAAAATGATCATTAGATTTGAACAGGTAGAATTTGGTGTGGACTTGCTTGGTTGGAATAAAAACCTGGTTGGAAAAACAGGCCCTTTCTGGAAAAGATTGGAGACCCCTGTATTAAAGTCCAAAAGTGTTTACAGTGTACTATAACATTCCAACATAACATTGTTTACTGTCATACGCATCCTTGTATATACACTTTTTTCACATATATCTTTATAAATTCTATATAGTTTATACTTTTTATTTATCTGCTCTCTTTTTTTCTTGGTTTATTTTTCTCCTCGTCCTATTCCCTCATGCCGGACCGTCGTAAAAAGCATTTCACTGCATGTCATACTCTGTATGTATGTATGTATATGTGACATAAAATTTGATTTGGATAAATCGGAGTGTGGTTGAAATCATAATTATTTAGACTAATGGTCCTTATTTATGAGTGAATGTAGTATTAATTGATATTCGATAATAATGATAATAACAATAGTCCACAAAAAAAGGATTATAGATTTATTGCCCCAGTAAGATATTGATTGTAGAACAGCCACAGAAGGACAATATATGCATCATTTCTGCTAATAACTTTATTTAAATAAGACAAAAAATCTCTATTTTACAGGGAGAACAAAACAAAAGGAAAGAAATGAAATTCAGACTGAAAAACACACAATTTTTCTGTACCATCGTTTATGATGGTGGACCATATATGAAACTCGGATATGTACGGCAACGTTACGCAACAAGCTCGACAGCTGGAGCGATATGACACTGCATGGCTACAATAAAGTCGAAGCTACAACCCTATTGTCATTCAGAAAAGAAAGCGTGTTCAGAGCGTTCACGTGCGGATTTCTTCTCTTTCTGCGATTCTGCTTCATCACTTCTTCAACGTTCTAACCAGAAACCATGAGCCGTGTGCATGAGTGGAAACCTGACACTGGAATGATGCAGACACACTCAGTAGCTAAAGCCAAAGCACCACGTGTTCCAGATGTGATAATGGGAGTAACAGGAGTGCACAAACTTGGTTCTCTTGATCTACAGCCCTGGAGTGTTTGATTCCTGGTAAGGATGAACCCAACATTAGAGCCAGGTGTGTTTGAAGTAAACTCTCCAGGGTGGAAGATTATTCGAACGACACTCGGTCACCCCTGATTGTGTTGTTGTTTCTTCAATAAAACGTGTTCCTGACATGTATGAAAAAGTGCACTATGAAATGAAATGATGTCAGAACTGAGCTCAGTCAGATCTATTATCAAACACTGTGGGTTGGAGTGGAGATTGTTATTCTCCTCTAATGTAAGGCGTTTAAAGCAATTCCTTTTCCCTAGCAGATAGCAGAAGATTACTCAAATCACTATTATTGCACAGATTTTACACACTGAAATAGCAGTACCATTCATTCAATAGCCTACTGATACCATCATAAAGAATAAAGTATAAACAAAGTAAAGTGTTTATAGTAATCTAAAAATGCCAGTCATTGATGCAGAATATTGAAATTTTGAATGAAGAAGATGACGATGATGCCACTCGGATTTGGATTTATAATTTCTAAATACAATTTTTGATCCAATTTTTTCATATCAAGCACTGAATTTCAATTCTATCGGCTGGCATGGTAAATATTTCAATAGTTAACTAGGAATAGGAGAAAGTTTTTTTTTTTTCCTAAAAGGTTGCCATGGCAACATTGTGTTAAACATGGTCAATTGTACCACATCAGCTGTTTTGTTTAGTTTTTTTCCCCAGGGCTGCTAGTATCCCCAGCAATGTGCTTTTGTCAATGTGGCTGAAATAAATAGAAAACAAAATCCCAAACACATGTTCATAAAATACAAAATAATATTACCTACAAGGTGCAAACAGTGATGGATCCATGCAAACTCACAGCAGCTCAAATATCAAAGTGCAATGTGGGATCTCAGTGAGGCCTTTTACCCTCAACTCTAGAAGGAGATGTAATAAACAACAACAAAAACAATTAAATTAAATTAATTAATGACTGAGTGATGTTTCTGAGTAGAGTCTAGGGGGCATTTATTTCTGGAATAAATTCTTTCCATAGCTTCTATAATTCAATAATTTTTAATCCTAATTCAGATTTATTTAAGATAGAGAAATGAGTAGGCAGATGGAGAAAAGTTGCTTGTACTATAAAAAAATTCGGTGCTTTTGGTAAATTTGGTAAAAATTTGCCAAAAAGCTCCTCCAGTGTCAATAAATCTTCTGGAGAAACTTCAGCATGCTCTGTGGTTCTCCAAGGAAAATACCACTAACGTCCACCCAAACATCCATCCAATAACAAGCAGGTAGGTCTGGCCCTTCCAGTTCTGTCAAATATATCACTATTTTAAAATGAGACATTTCCATTCTAACAATATCAAAACTCTAGCAGGAAGCTAGTATTTTTGAGCCATGGCAGCTGTGGCAGCTGATATATTACAGATTTTGCCTCAGTAGACAATATTTAAAAAATATATAGCAAATAGTCATTATGTAGGTCGTCACTGCGATTATGAAATTAAAGAGTTGGTTACAATTGATGTATTGCCAAAAAAACAAAAAACAAAACAACAATCGAAAAAAATGTACCTGCTGAACCATACAACTTGTAAAGTAGGAACACCCAAGCAAGCATACTTCATATGTGCGTTATTCTAACTTATTTGAAGCTCATAAAACGGACGATCTTTGAGATCCGATGGTCACGGCGCACGCTTACGACCTCCGGAATCAATGCAGAGACATTATTTTATTGTTGCTACAAATTAGTTGCTTATAAATCACTCGGTCGCGCATCTTGAACGTTTTGGCCTCAGGATTCAGCCAGTGGATCGGCAGCTTTTAACATACACGCCAAAGAGACACAAAATCTCACAAGGAATAGTTATGAACTAGAAAGTTGATTCACGTTGGACTGTGGTGGGGGAGTGTGTGTTCAGGTGTGTGTGTGTGTGTGTGTGTGTGTATGGCGAAGGTGGTAGGAGTTCAGTTTTGGGAAATGGACACACAATAGAGTGCAAATTACCTGAGTTTAAACTCACACCTGAAGCTGGGCTATAAACAGATACTGTGCAATACTATAGCGTTTTTTGTTTGTTTGATTTTGTTTTTATATATATATATATATATATATATATATATATATATATATATATATATATATATATATGTATATCTTTATGCATGTTTTTTTTTGTTTATACTATATATATATATATATATATATATATATAGTCACACATATATCTAAGGTCTTGAACGAAACAAAACCTGAACAAACTGTAAACATAATCTCAAAGAGCAGATCACACTTTTTCCTCTATAACAAGCATAAAGCAATAAACAGTTCTCAACTCAAACAAGCTTTTATCTTTGTTTATATATAGATATCAAAATATCTATATAGATATAGATTTATATATAGATATAGATAGAGAGAGCTTATTCATACTGTGGATGTACAAAAAAAAAAAGAAATGAAAAACAGACATGACACTGTAATCGTCAGCGCATATGATCACTTTCAGATACATGCATCCGAACGTTTTAAACCCTTAATGAAGCCTTCATGAACGTTTTCTTTACTCGTTACCGGGTTGCAGCCAAAAAAATCCCGCTTTTAAGTTACGCAGCTATTTAATTGAATTTCACTCACCTAACAGAAAGCGATGCTGTGCAATCATTCAGGTCCACATTCAGTGAGAAAATTAATCACACCGAAAAAATAAAGAAGGCGAATCCAAAGCCTGTGACCAGAACTCAGCTAAACTGTATAAATAAAATAAGAATTAAGAACCCAAAAGTCCCAAGAGGTTGTGGATTATTACATCACTATCTTGACATTGCAAGTTAAATGTAAAGTCCTTTATGGAGGCCTGATCATTTAGTGAGATCGTTCTAATTATTGTTAATGTTCATCTTTTTCATTCCTTACTAAATTCCCAAGTTAATAAACACGAACTTCACAGGATTTCTGACAGGAATTTTATTTTTATAGTTTATATCTCTAGAATTAACACTGCTAATGCTTGACCACTAGCTAGCATGAGCTTATCTGACCAGATCTTTAAATGAAATGTTCAGGATTTTCATTGCTACCTCTAACCGGCTAGGTACCTTCAGCTAACAGTCTATGGGAAAGGATTTTGTGTCATAAGCAGCTAGCTACCTAGCTAACCTGGCAGGAACATTAAGTCACATCTAAGCATTGATAATATCCAATGATAAAGCTAACTGGATAGATTATATAAGATAGTCTGACCGGATATCTGAAAGGATTTTTCATTTACAATCATTCAACATCCAAAACCTTTTCTAAACCTACAAGATTAGCTAGCTCACAACAAAAAGCTAATGTGAAACAGATTTTTGACAATTAATAATTGTTTTAATTGCTAACACATCCAGCTAGTTAATATAACCTAACCTGACAGGACTTTCTGACAGGAATTTGACATCAGTTGATCAGTCACACCATGAAGTTATGGGAAAGAGTAGTGGAAGCCAGGCTGAGAGAAGAGGTGACCATCTGTGAGCAACAGTATGGTTTCATGCCGAGGAAGAGCACCACAGATGCCTTATTTGCTTTGAGGATGTTGATGGAGAAGCATAGAGAAGGACAGAAGGAGCTGCATTGTGTATTTGTGGATTTAGAGAAAGCGTACGACAGGGTGCCGAGAGAGGAGTTGTGGTATTGTATGAGGAAGTCAGGTGTGTCAGAGAAGTATTTGAGGGTGGTGCAGGACATGTATGAGGACAGTGTGACGGCAGTAAAGTGTGCAGTAGGTACGACAGACTGGTTCAGGGTGAAGGTTGGACTACATCAAGGATCGGCCCTGAGCCCTTTCCTGTTTGCAGTGGTGATGGACAGGTTGACGGACGAGGTCAGACAGGAGTCTCCCTGGACTATGATGTTTGCAGATGATATTGTGATTTGTGGTGAGAGTAGAGAGCAGGTTGAGAAGAGCCTGGAGAGGTGGAGATATGCGCTGGAGAGAAGGGGAATGAAAGTCAGTAGGAGTAAGACAGAGTACATGTGTGTGAATGAGAGGGAGGGCAGTGGAGTGATGCGGTTGCAGGGTGAAGAGGTGAAGAAGGTGGAGGAGTTCAGGTACCTGGGGTCAACAGTGCAAAGTAATGGAGAGTGTGTTAGGGAAGTAAAGAAAAGAGTGCAGGCAGGGTGGAGTGGGTGGAGAAGAGTGACAGGAGTGATTTGTGATAGAAGAGTATCTGCAAGAATGAAAGGGAAAGTTTATAGGACTGTGGTGAGACCTGCGATGTTGTATGGATTAGAGACAGTGGCATTGAGTAAAAGACAGGAGGTGGAGCTGGAGGTAGCAGAGCTGAAGATGTTGAGGTTTTCGTTGGGAGTGACGAGGATGGACAAGATTAGAAATGAGTTTATTAGAGGGACAGCACATGTAGGATGTTGTGGTGACAAGGTGAGGGAGGCGAGATTGAGATGGTTTGGACATGTGCAGAGAAGGGACATGAATTATATTGGTAGAAAAATGCTGAAGATGGAGCCACCAGGTAGGAGGAAAAGAGGAAGGCCAAGGAGGAGGTTCATGGATGTGGTGAGGGAAGACATGCAGGTAGTTGGTGTAAAAGAGGCAGATATAGAGGACAGGGTGGTATGGAGACGGATGATCCGCTGTGGCGACCCCTAATGGGAGCAGCCGAAAGAAGAAGAAGAAGAAGAAGAAGATGAATTTTGTTCATAATCGTTGTGGCTAGTTACTACTAACTAACCAGCTAATATAAAATCTGGGAGAATTTCTGACAGGCGTGATCATGAATGTCTCTAACAAAATGACTAGCAAATTTGAGCTAACCTGACAAGATTTCTGAATTACTTTGCTTTGAAAATCCTCATGTCAGATAGATTGCTGAGATATTTAATAAAACCTTTTTTAAAAAGACACAAAGCACAGCTAATGGGTAGTTAGTTAGCTAGCTAGCATAGTTCTTGGTGGTCTGTTTCCAAACTTGGTCAGTGGTATGAAACCTTCAACAGTTTTTATCCACAGCTTTTTTTTTTGTTGTTGACATTTTGACTCAATTTTTCCTCTGAAAGTAGTTCCATTGAGGCAATGATCTGTTATTCCTACAAAATAAAGCTAATCAAAATAGTTTCTTTTAATGCACAAAACAGTGTTTTAATTTCGTGGATAGAGTGAAAAGAATACCGCCTCTTGGGACTTCTGTGGGGAAAAAAAAAAATGACAGCCCACTCTTCTTTCTTTCGTTTAAGGTTAACATTGAACCTACATTTGCATATTTTGTGGTCCATAAAACCCTCACACAATTTATTTTAACATTAATAGTATATTTTATATATGTATATATAATCTCCTACCAGCTTCTGTGGTGCTGTTCCAAAAACAGCCTGCACACTCGCACATTAAAAGCCTTTCAGCCTTTTAGTCCCTGTCAGTAACAGTGCGTAAGAAAACGGGGCAGACGTGATGACAGATTGAAGTGGAGCGTTTTTCTTGTGTTCGGAACCTTGTGTGTCACATCGACATGCAGATGGTGAAGTTTGAGTCCAGATAGAGAAGGGGAATGAGGGCATCTAGTCACCCTATGAGGGGCACAAAGTGCCACAGAGACCAGCTCTGGGCAACTCGAGCTAACTGCAAAGTTCTGAGTTTGTGTGTGGGGCCTCTTGTTGGGACGGAGATGCGGCATCTGATTCTGGCGGATCTTCTGTGCTGGTGCTGATGGAGACCTGAGTGGGATGGAGCAGGGAGTGCATGCCCGAGGAGGTCACAACACTGGGGTGTCCTCCCTCCTCCTCCTCCTCCTCCTCTACTTCTTCAGCTTGGGAGGCCGAGTGCTGAAGCAGAGAGCCAGGCATTCTGACACGGCAGAAAGCTGAGCCAGTGGGGTTGAAGTTCACCTTGTTTTTGTCGGGGCAGGAGAAGAGGGGAGTGGTAGAAGACTGTCTCGACCTGAAAGAAATAATACTTTTTTTTTTATATTCGTAACCTTTGTTTGTTGTGAGGTAAACTCACTTTTATTACTTTCTTATGCAGCATTCATGCCAAGTAGGTAGAGTATTTTAGAAATACTCTACCTACAGGCTTAAAAAATTAGGTTACACTCACGTCGTTTCTTCAAACACTTTGATCTTCTCGCAGCCTTCAGGAGGCTCCCGCTTAAACATGTAGCTGTTGTTAGGTTTGGGTGAAGAGGCAAACTTGGGGAGAGGAGAGCTGCTGCCGCTATCTGTAAAAAAAGAGCAATCCCAGGACACATATTACACTTCTGCACAGAATCAATGTAAGTATTAACAGATAATTATGAAAAGATGTGTCCCCCTAACCTTTGTCTCGGTCGTCGAGGAGTTCGTCGTTAGAGTATGGGCTGCCGTCGTGTGATCCTACCGGACATGGCGATGCGCTGGAGCAACTGCTGGAGCGGCCGAGTACTGCCGGGGTCTGAGAGTCCAAACCGCACGTACTGCTGCTGCTCCGCTGCTGAGGAGGAAATGGGGCACGGCGTCCATCAGGCACCTCCAATGCCTTTCAGAAAGAGGGGGAGAGCAGAAAAAGAAAGGCAAAAGGAAAGAAATAGAAAGAAAGACATTGAGAGTGGGTAAGAGGCAGAGGCAGATCTGTGGCTGTTAGGCATTAAAAAAGGGAAGTGTGATTGAGATGTGACTTTTACTGCCAGTAAAGAACATAAAAGAGGTGTGGCCTCTGTACTCATTAGTCCCAGTAAAGAATGCGTAGCATCTGTATCTGTAAATTTAAGTAAAGGAGGCATGGCCGCTGTACCCTCAGTCCCAGTAAAGAAGGTGTGGCCACTGTCAGTCCCAGTAAAGAAGGTATGGTCTCTGTACCCTCAGTCCCAGTCAAAGAGGCATTGCCACTGTACCCATCAGTCTTAACAAAGGAGGTTTGGCCTCTGTACCCTCAGTCTCAGTAAAGGAGGCATGGCCACTGTATCAGTCAGTCCCAAGAGGTGTGGCCTCAGTACCCTCAGTCCCAGTAAAGGAGGCATGGCCTCTGTACCCTCAGTCCCAACAAAAGAGGTGTGGCCTCTGTACCCTCAGTCCCAGTAAAAGTGGCATGGCCACTGTACCCACAGTTCCAGTAAGGAAGGTGTGGCCCCTGTACCCACAGTCACAGTAAGGGAGGTGTGGCCTCTGTACCCTCAGTCTCAGTAAAGGAGGCATGGCCACTGTATCAGTCAGTCCCAACAAAAGAGGTGTGGCCTCAGTCCCAGTAAAGGAGGCATGGCCTCTGTACCCTCAGTCCCCCCAAAAAAACGTGGGGCCTTAGTACCCTCAGTCCCAGTAAAGGAGGCCTGGCCACTGTATCAGTCAGTCCCAGTAAGGAAGGTGTGGCCCCTGTACCCACAGTCCCTGTGAGGGAGGTGTGGCCTCTGTACCACACCAACCTTTCACCAAACGTTTACTTTATATATATCTTTAATCATCAGACTGTATCTCATGTGCCATATAGATACCTTTAGTTCCTCCTTCTCTCCGTTATCTTTAATAAAGACTTTCTCCAGCTCGTGATTGATGCCCTCCATGCTGCTGGGCACGCGTGAGATGGACGGTTTCGGTACAGTGATGTTGGGCAGGGTCATCTGTGCCGGCTTCGACATGGGAGACTGGAGAGCATGTATTACAATATTAATTCTACATCACCTAGAAATAAAACAGCACTGTTCTTCAATGTTCAACGTTTTCCTCATAACTGAGCAGACAGAACAAAAAGGGTTTCATCAAAGTTTTATTTAATGTTTATTCAAGTAAAGAATTAATGTATATGCATGATTAGATAAATCTAACATTACAAATACATTTCCTTATCGAAGGACTTGCACATTACACTTCTCTATGTGTGATGGCTTGGCTGGAAATCCTACTGGGGTGTGTGTGTGTGTGTGTGTGTGTGTGTGTGTGTGTGTGTGTGATATCATGGACAGTGGATCGAATGGACAGGCTGCTGGTAGTGTTTGCGTGCGTGCGATATCACTGACAGTGGCTCGAATGGATATGCTGCTGGTAGTGTGTGTGTGTGGGTGGGGGGGGGGGGGTGTGCTTGCATTGGCTCGGCTTGACATACTGCTGGCAGTGTATGTGTGTGTGTGTGTGTGTGTGTGTGTGTGTGTGTGTGTTCACTGTGACTTGGCTGGACATACTGCTTGTAGTGAGTGAGTGTGTGTGTGTGTGTGTGTGTGTGTGTGTGATATCACTGACAGTGGCTTGACTGGACATGCTGCTGGTAGTGTGTGTATGTGTGTTTGTACAGTATGTGTGTGTCTCTATGAGAGCTCACCTTGGCTTAGCTTGACATGTTGCTGCTAATGTGTTTGTGTGTTTTTGTGTGTGTGCTTGCAGTGGCTTGGCTGTACATACTGCTGGTAGTGAGTGAGTGAGTGAGTGAGTGAGAGTGTGTGTATGTGTGTGTCTGTGTGCGCTCACGGTGGCTTGGCTGGACATACTGCTGGTAGTGAGTGTGTGTGTGTGTGTCTGTGTACGCTCACCGTGGCTTGGCTTGACATACTGCTGGTAGTGAGTGAGTGAGTGAGTGAGTGAGTGAGTGAGTGAGTGAGTGAGTGAGTGAGTGAGTGTGTGTGTGTGTGTGTGTGTGTGTGTGTGTGTGTGTGTGTGTGTGCGCTCACCGTGGCTTGGTTGGACATGCTGCTGGTAGTAAGTGTGTGATTGTGTGAGTGTGTGCGTGTGTGTGTGTGTGCTCACCGTGGCTTGGCTGGACATACTGCTGGTAGTGTGTGTGGTGGTGAAGATGCAGCAGTGGAGGGGAGACAGAAGCTCCCTACTGTCCTTAATATGCCGACTTCCTCCCTGCTTAGTGCGCTGGAGCTGCAGGCGGAGCTTAGCAATCTGATACAGAGAGAGAGAGAGAGAGAGAGAGAGAGAGAGAGAGAGAGAGAGAGAGAGAGAGAGAGAGAGAGAGAGAGAGAGAGAGAGAAGGCTCAGACTAATGTAAGAATCATTTTAACTGCTTTTTCTCAGATCTGCCACAAAGGGGCACTACAGAGCACTGTGGGGAAAATGTAACACAAGAGGAAGAGCTTTAAAGCAGCATTGTTGCAACATTTTAGATCAAAGCCATATGCAAATTATATGACTTTTTTTTTTGCTATTTTTTTGTTCAGATTTAGTTTTGGTGAGATTTATAACATCCTGCAGCACGTCTAGAAGTGAAAAAATACAAGACAATAAATAACACACACACACACACACACACACACACACACACACACACACACACACACACACACACACACACACACATATATATACATATACATACATACATACATATATACATACACAAGTAATTTTATATATATATACATGTGCATATATGACGTTTTTCATTACATCAATGCTTTGTATTAAATTCAGTGTCTACCCTGTTACAATTTATTTATGTGAATGTGCTTAGAGTGCATTAGTAAATTGGTTAAATTGTTACAGTCATGGTGTCGAGAACATAAACTTCTCTTTGTAATAACTGGAACTGTTTCTGGGAGCGTCCTAGGTTCTTCCGCCCTGATGGCCTGCACCCCAGCAGAGTTGGAGCAGCAGTGCTATCAGATAACATCTCTAGGATACTTCACACCATCTGACTGGTAAGACATCAAGAAATCTTCAACTATCAGAACACGCATACTACAGACCAAATAGTTACAAGTTCACACACAGCCCAGTTTATAGAAACCGTATCTATTCCTCGTGTAGTAAAACCAAGAATTACATACACAAGATCCAGAAATAATCTAATTGCAGTTAAAACTGAAAAATGCCAGATAAGCAAACACAACAAAGTTCTAAAGTTCGGTCTTTTAAACATTAGATCACTTGCACCCAAAGCACTGATTGTAAATGAGATGATCACAGAGAATAATCTCTCAGCACTCTGTCTCACTGAGACCTGGATTAAACCAGGTGATTATATGGGTCTAAACGAGTCGACACCGTCAGGATATGTTTATAAGCATGAGCCCCGTCAGACTGGTCGTGGGGGGGGGGGGTGTAGGAACCATTTATAGTGCTTCTCTTAATGTTAGTCAGAAATTAGGATTCAGCTTTAAATCATTTGAAGTGCTCGTTCTTAAAATTGCACTTTCAGAGATGCATAGAAAACTCGCTCTGGTCACCGTGTACAGACCCCCAGGACCCTACGCTGATTTTCTTCATGAGTTTGCTTGTTTTCTCTCAGACCTCTTGATCAGTTTTGATAAAGTGCTGCTTGTAGGAGATTTTAATATTCATGTAGATGTTGCAAACGATGCCTAGGATTATCATTTGTCGATTTACTAAACTCTTTTGGAGTTAAACAAAACGTCACCAGACCAACCCACCGTTTTAACCACACACTAGACTTAATAATATCCTACGGAGCAGACGTCACTGATATAGATATTTTACCCCAGAGTGATGACATCACAGACCATTATCTCCTACTGTTTAAAGGCCCTGGCATGGAGAAGCTGATGCTGGATCTATGATGATCACAAATTGTTCTGTATTGTTGAAAGATTTATGACCAAACTCTTGATGTCACCCATATGAGAATGGGTTCCCCTTTGAGTCTGGTTCCTCTCAAGGTTTCTTCCTCATATCATCTAAGGGAGTTTTTTTCTTGCCACTGTCGCCACGGCTGCTCATCAGGGACAAACGCACACCATTCACCTTCACTGTTGTTTTCTGTAAAGCTGCTTTGAGACAATGTCTGTTGTGAAAAGCGCTATACAAATAAACTTGACTTGACTTGACTTGACTTAACTGCATGGCCTTAATTATAAAAACATGTACAGGACATTATTGTTTAGGGAAACCTCATGGTTTTAATACTGGCTCATTAAAACTGATTGTAGATTGTATATTTAGTATGATTTCAGATCAGGGGGTGAGTATGCAGTTGCATACATGGATTGTATTTTTTGTTTAAAAGTCCTTAATAGTTTTTTTTGTTTTTTTTAAGTAATTACTGTACATAAGGGGAAAACAAGCATAATTGCATAACATCATCTTAATGACCATTTTCCTTAGAATACCTGAAAACACAGAAAACATATCATGATAGAGAAAATCCTCTGCACCACCAGAGCTATACAAATAAAAATATGATAAATTAACATATTTAAATTAACATATCTTGAATATGAGCAAATGTATCAAATACTTTATTAATCTAAAATGATTAACAATGAATTATTTAACAAACAAAAAAAACCAACAGGCAGCTTATAAACCACAGAATTCAAGAAACACACACACACACACACACACACACACACACACACACACACACACACACACACAGACACACAGACACATATATATACATTCATACACAGTATATGAGCAGATTTGCAACATAGCAGTTTATTCATTCCTCCTAAATTGTTGGCTGAACATTTTTTTCCACTCATGCATCATTAATCTCATCTATGCTATGATTCTAGCACTTTTTCCCCACGGAAACTTCACGTTTATGAATGTATCATAATCTCCAATAACTTTCTGGTGCGGTTACACATTGGGTTTTGTATAAACAAACCTTCAACAGTTATACATACAATCTATTTATTTCTTTTTATCTTTTTATCTTACATACTGTAATAAGCTCTGAGCTTCCTGTTTTGCATCAACAGATATACAGTCAGGGATAAGATTAATGTTTTTTTTTTAACGATCAGATGTTTCGTATTGATTTGATGAATTACATAAATATCGTTGATGGAAAAACTGAAAAAAAACAGATTATGGGAAAGTCAAAATGTATGAGGAACACGACAGCATCAGAGTGTCCAGCATGTGATCTAGTTCTTCTTTTGTATCACAATATTGACAATACAGGATCATTTAACAAGGAAATTAATGGCAGTTAATATAGGAAATGTAGGCATGAATAAAATCTAAATACATATGAACAGAATGGAGAAAAGACATTTTCTTGTATAATTTTCTTGGTTATATTGTTGTTGTTTTTTTATTTATTTAATTTTATGGCCGTTTAGGCCTTGGTCCCACTCCACTTTTCGCTCCACTGACTTCTATTCATAAGCATGAAGACCAGAAACAACGTTTCTCAGTTCCAAAGTTCAAGTTTGGTGAATCTGACCTGTAAATTTGTACCACATGAAGAAGTGTGACCAACAGAAAGTAAGAAAGTACTGACTATAGCAGTGTCGCAGCATCCTGTTTTATGCAATACAGCTTTGTGGTATCTCGACTTACACAGAACATGCTGTATATTGTATCATAGGTCATTCCTATACATATCCAGTGTTTCTAAAGCAATTTCACACTGTGACTGAAGCATTAGCGATTAGCTGGTTTGCCTCACACCTTTGGGTGTGTAACTATAGAGATTCTTCCCCGTTGCTTCAGGGTTTCCTTCAGGTATTCCAGTTCCCTCTGCCAGTGCAAAGACATGCATTGTAGACTTTGGAAATATATATATTTTTTAAATGTCTGTAGTGTGTGGAATTGTGGCCTGTGGGATAAATGATATAGAAAGTGGATGAATAGATTCATGGATGGATGGAGGGATGGACGCATGGATGTTGTACAATTATTACACTCACTGGAAGCCAAAAACATGGAATATTATTGGAGAATATTAAGATTTTCATACCAAAAATTTCAATATGCAGTATAATTCCACAGATTTCAAAAGCCACTGGTGCAGCCTCGATGGTTAGCATTAAAGATTTGCAACAAACTATTTGAACTGAAAGATAAGATGATTTGATATACATTTCTATTGAAGTTTCTGAACCCCTGTATTCATTGTACAGCAATAAATGAGTGAATAAGTGAATTGTATTTACTGAAAAACGGTGGATCTGGAATATATGTATCATTTAAAAAAAAGCCAATCCAGACCACTTTATATTCTTTAATCTTTTATCTTTACTTGTGTTACTGTGGTGCTACTTACACTGTCTAATAATAACCCTTTAAAAAATCTCGACTTACACAGTAACATACAGTCGTATAATAGAGACGCTTGCCTTTAAATAAAATAATTAATTAAAAGAAATAAATACTGAGTTTGGTTAAAGTATTTTTGTTTTGTTTTGTTTTCTTTTACTGTCTTTAGTAGAGGTCTTACTTTTGTCTTACTGTAGAGGAGACCCTTTGTTTTGGGAAGTGGTTCAAGGCTAATATGGATATTTTCAGGACTAGAGGTTTAGGGTTTCTCGCCTCCCCGAATTTCACCGCATTTTATGCAGATTTAATACAATTTTGTCTTGACTTCAATCTTCACTGTGTCATTTCATAAAAACGAACAACCAAAAAAACTCGTCCCCTGCATTATTAAACACTGTCCCCTCACATACACACACACACACACACATACACACTACAACCCCATGTCTACAATCCTAATCTTAAACTCATATGATTATATAAACTCCACCAGGAGCAGTAAAAGCAAACACACGACATACTGTACAGACACACCAGGACAAGTCTGGGCAGGTTCTGTGTTTTTACGCTAATCATAGAAATGTCTTGTTGTTCGAATACTTGGTCACTTCACTATAGTAACACAGCACGCAACGCTAACAGGAAATCTTTTTCTAAAAGAAGCAAACTCGAAGCAAAATCATCAGCGGTAATATGTGCGCTGCAAATCGCTAACATTTGTGCACTGTGGTTTCCCACAGCAGGCTGAGAATTCATGTGTGTTCTGTGCTGCTGAGGGAAAATCAGGACTTTTATCTCCACGGTAATTGGAAACACACGGAGCGGCTGCAGTTGTAGCAGAGAAGTTCGGTGCGCTCACATGAAATAAGCGTTAATACGTCGGTTTTGTGGGAAGAAAATCGTTATTGATGAGACAGAGATCTGGACAATGGAGAACTTTTGAATGCTATTTCTGAGTCTCTTCACATAGGCTCTTGTAGCTTATCTGCATCAAGACTCTACATTCGGAGCTGCTTTTTCAGCTCAGCACGGCTGCACAGAGTGATTATTTGAATTCCTATCATCCTTAAACTGATTTTCAAGATGTTTCCACGTTCAGAGCTGCTCAATAGAAATGTATTAGCAGAGTGATGCTTTTATAATGGGCCTGAACAAGCTCTTGCTTTTTGATACAGTACAGACCAAAAGTTTGGACACACCTTCTCATTCAAAGAGTTTTCTTTATTTTCATGACTATGAAAATTGTAGAGTCACACTGAAGGCATCAAGGGCTATTTGACCAAGAAGGAGAGTGATGGGGTGCTGCGCCAGATGACCTGGCCTCCACAGTCACCGGACCTGAACCTAATCGAGATGGTTTAGGGGTGAGCTGGACCGCAGAGTGAAGGCAAAAGGGCCAACAAGTGCCAAGCATCCTTTGGGGAACTCCTTCAAGACTGTTGGAAGACCATTTCAGGTGACTACCTCTTGAAGCTCATCAAGAGAATGCCAAGAGTGTGCAAAGCAGTAATCAAAGCAAAAGGTGGCTACTTTGAAGAACCTAGAATACGACATTTTTCAGTTGTTTCACACTTCGTTTTTTAATTATGTATATAATTCCACATGTGTTAATTCATAGTTTTGATGCCTTCAGTGTGAATCTACAATTTTCATAGTCATGAAAATAAAGAAAATCTTTGAATGAGAAGGTGTGTCCAAACTTTTGGTCTGTACTGTACATGTGACTAACTATCTAGCAGCGTTGTTATAGTTACAATGTGTGACACATCACATCAGCACAAAATGCTCTCCAGTAGCACTTTTTTAAAACAAAAAAAGTGTGAAGACAGCTTTGGTGTTGCTCTTAGCAACTTGTCCTCCAAAAATGCTGCTGTGGCATTTTTTTCTAGCAGGTTATGCTAATCTTCCTGATTACCTACTGGTTATACAGTGTGTAAGTTCACAAAAATGGAGATCTTGTTGATGAGTGTTGTCATGAGAAACTCTGTTACTTAAGGGGGAAATGGTTGCTCTTGCATTTTGTAGGTTAACCACAGGCCATCATACAGTTTTGCATGGGTGGCATTTTACAGCATGCAGGACTCGTCGCATTCGGCACCTTGCGCATCTGGTAAATGATTCCCTTACTGATTGCAGTTGCTGGTTATATTTTAATTGCATCACAACACTTAGAGAATAATTTGTAATTACAGAATTTGTCATTGGAGATGCCTACTCAATCACCTTTATCTATATATTGATGCATCCATGACAGAAATATTATGGACTATATACACTATAACCATTTAACAGCACATGCTTAAAAAAAAAAAGAAGAAAAAAAAAGGAAAAATTCAAACAACACAGCTCAAGCCACTTCAAAAGGCTCGAGGTGACATATTACGAGCAGAAAAACTGAGACATAGCGAGACAGAATAAAAGACAAAACATGCAAACACACACACACACACACACACACACACACACACACACACACACACACACACACACACGCACACGCACACTAATCTAATGACATGTGTGTGTGTGTGTGTGTGTGTGTGTGTGTGTGTGTGTGTGTGTGTGTGTGTAAAACCCCACCATTATGGTTGCACAAGCTAGTGCACTCTTAGTGCCGGTCCCAAGCCCAGATAAATGTGGAGGGTTGTGTTATGAAGGACATCCAGCGTAAAACATGTGCCAAATCAAATATGCGGATCACGAATCAGAAATTCATACCGGATCCATCAAGGCCCGGGTTACCAACAACCGCCAACAGGGTACCTACAGGAAGACGTCTGCATATTGACTACTCTAAAATATATCCAAGTTTCATTTCTATAGTATTGTCCCTTGAGAAGAAATAATTAAATGGTTTCTGAAATGTAAGGTGTGTACTCACTTTTGTGAGACACTGTGTATATGTGTGTATACTTTGTATAGTCAGTTTTTGTGGTCATCACACAAAACCAAAAACAAATTAGAAAGTGTAAACTGCATGTGTGCGCACAATAACATTTAAATCTATACATGTAAATACATCACCATTTCAATATACACATTACACACAAATGCTTTGCACACAAACATACACCCACATATTCATGAACACACACAGACATAGTTACATGCTAATGGGTCTCTGTGAGGGCCACACACACACACACACACACACACACACACACACACACACACACACACACACACACACACACACACACACACACACACACACACACACACACACACACACACACACACACGTGACAGAAAGCGAATTAGTAAACAAAAGTACTTGTCATGCAAATACTTATTAATGCACAATTGTGCACACACACACACACACACACACACACACACACACACACACACACACACACACACACACACACACACACACACACACACACACACACAGATATACACTGCTTACCGGTTTTTATTTATTTTGGGGTTTTGAAACTGCATGGCCAAAGCTTGAACAGGAAGTGGCTTAGTACACGAGAAACCTTGCTTTATTTGACTACACACAGATAAGGGTGGAGAAGCCCAGATGATGCTGCCACCACTGTGGGTGACGCTGCTGCTAACGCAGCGGTAGCGGAGCAGGAAGCGACGTAAAAGCCACAGAGGAAGTCACGCACATGCATTTTTTTAGGGCCTGTGCGGAGTGGGGTTAAGGGCTTTCATATCTGACCTTTCCTCTCTCACGCAGCTGTTTTATTCACCTGATTATCACAAGGCGATAAAGTGCTAACTCAGCAGTTTCATGACCGCAATAGCTCCCTGTGCAGCAGGGGGTACAATGACCACAAAGTACCATATGTTTATTTATATATATATATATATATATATATATATATATATATATATATATATATATATATATATATATATATATATATATAAAATGTGTGTGTGTGTGTGTGTGTGTGTGTGTGTGTGTGTGTGTGTGTGTGTGTGTGTGTGTGTGTGTGTGTGTGTGTACCTCTTTAAGCTGGTCGGCGCAGCCCCAGGACGCCGAACGCTGATGCGTGTTCCTCAGCTCTCCCTCGGACAAATCTTCACTCCAGCATCCAGGAGTCTGACATGACACACACACACAAACAGAGGTTTAAACAAAATAGATTAGCGAGGAATTCAAATTAACATGATAAACAATGAGAAAGTTAATGGGTATGCAGATGTACAAGACAACACTAACTGCATATTCTATATAGGCCTGGTTCAATTATTCAAACAAAACCTTGGAAGAATTTTTTTTTTTGCTGGAATCCAGCCATACTCATCACAGTGATGGCACCATTACAGCTACATTGAAGCATGGTGGTGGAAGCATCATGGATCACCGTATTGCACCACATACTTTCTATTGTTTTCAGGGTTGACTTTAATGCTGCTCTTTTAAATATCTCCTTCAACAAACCCCATGGCCTTCAAAATGTGTTAATATTGAGATGAGACATATTAGCTGACCTACAAGTAAATTCATATATGCAACAAATAATAAGGAAGAAAAAGAATCTGGTCCAAAATTCAACGATTATTGTAGATACACCAAACGTTAAGTGAAGTATGCAATATTTTTAGAGAAACAACATGTTTTGGAGCAAAGTCCTCTACCAGATGTGCAAGTAAAATGAGCCCCTGAGGGTGTAGGAGGGAAAAACCCATCACACATCACTTGGGTAATCGCTATTATTTCATCCAATTAGCAGGAGCTAGCATGAACTCTGTGACTAAGCATTGGGCTAAACACCTCAATCAGCATCATCTTCAAAAAAACAAAAAAAAACAAACAAAAAAAAAAACTGGACTGGAACAAGGTTGAAAAGGAAATTACAAGTAGCGAAGCTCTGGCCCAGAGTGGTTAATAAGTTATTACAAAGCTATAAAAAGAAGCCCCCCATCTTTCATGGTGACGTTCGCACAGGCAAGAGAAGTAGCAGGAAACAGGGAAAAAAAAGGTTTATTTTCTTCCCAGACGTGTCAGAATCATGGGCAGCCAGCACATCACATCTGTTCTAACAGCATTCCTGAGTGTGTTGCTACGTTTCTGGCTTGTGGAGCAAAATATATCGAGAGCATAAAAAAACATCAACAGGCCAAGCTCCTGGAGCTCTCACAGCTGTAGCAGGTCTCACAGAAGACTCCATTCATCCAGAAGATGGAAGTCACATTTCAAAGACAGGCCTTTTATAGATAGATCAGCTCCAGAGCTGAGGAAACTCAGAAAGGCTTTGAAGGCAATCTCGCAGTCTTTCCATTAAAAAAGAGCCAAGAGAGCACAAATGTTGCCAAGTCTTTTCACCACCTGCCTGTGTGTGTTTCCCAGCACAGTAAAGCCACACCACAGCTGTCACAGCTCCAGGATTAAAGAGAGACTCAGAAAAGTCAAAAGATTTTGGTACGCATGTATATTTTACTGCTAATATAATAAGATATTAAGACAGGGCTTTAGACTGCTGTTATTTCCTAAAAGTTTTATTTCTGTACTTAATAGAGGGACAAAATACACCATATGGACAAAAGTATTGAAACACCGGACTTTTCCCCAAACATATGTGGTTCTTTCCCAAACTATTACCAAAACGTCGAGGCACACCTTTCCAAACCTGTCCCAACATGACAGCGGCCCTGTGCACAAAGCCAGCTCTATTAAGATATGATTTACATTAGTTGGAGTGGAAGATCTTGAGTGGACTCCTATAGAGCTCTACCTCTCAACCCTACTAAACACCTCTGGGATAAGAGGAGTACTCACCTACATTAATACCTGACTTTACTAACGCACTTATAGTTGAATGGGCACACAATTTCCACAAGCACACTACCCTGAAGTAATGCGCAATGGGATATTCAAAATGCAGGTCAGGTGTCCACAAACCTTTGTCTATGTAGTATATGTTAGTGAACTTTTATTTTCTGCATATGCAACTTTTTTTCTACAGTCCATTGTTTTTTACACATATCTTAATGCTAGAAATATAAAATGAATGACATTACAATTAAATATTGCTATTAAATAATTATCAGTCTAAGTAAACAAAAAAATTTTTATTTACTTGTTTGCTAACTGAGTTATTTAGTTAGTTTTAGTAGTAGTGTTAAATTTTTTCATCACTTTCCTAACTGGATTTTTATTTTCGTTTACTTTATTTAAATGTTTTATAATTTTTGCATTTCAGTTAATTTGTTTATGTATTTTTTTTTATACTTTTTTTTTTTCACTTTTACCAAAGATTTTTTCATACAGCAACATAAATAAAAAAGTTTCTTTTTTCTTCTTCTATGAATCCTTTGTAAACTTATAAGTGGGCTAAGCATTGAATGTGTGTCAGCATCCTATTGTTATTCTACCTTTTCTTTATCATCATAATTTTCTGGCTAGCATGTCTACTGCAGCCATTAGAACGGTCAAATAAAAAGTTCTGAAATTTGGCACACTGATTGAGGAGATTTAATAAAACATTCTTACCAAAATTGGTCCAAATGCTGCACACGCTCTAGTGCCACCATTGGGTCAAATATTGGCCTAATTTGGAAGCATGTGCATAGTCATAACCTTTGAACCATGAAACTTAAAAGGCATCGCCTTTTTCCCTGAAAGGAGAAAATTTCAGTGCCCCTATTTAATAAATATTTCCTACAGTATGCTAATAAATCTGACAAAGAAATTGTTGAACAGAAGTAAGATTGTATCTCAGCAACTTTTGTGGACACTGACACAAAACTTGGTAAACATGTTTAAGATCATGGCCTGAGGTTATACAACACATTTCATGACAGCTACTAGTCAAAGGTTACAATAAGAGGCTTAAAATGCTTGTATCAGCCAATATATATTTGAACAACTCCAAATTTCACCCACATATTCTTTAGAGCCACCTGGATGAAACTTTTTTGGATGAAAGATTTTTAATACTCCAAACAGTTTATCCATGATTTGCCAACAAAAGCAAATAAAAGCAAAGAAGCTGCTGAACAGGAAACGATTCAGCCTGCATTTCAGCAACTTTGCACACTGACACAAAACTTGATAGATATCTTCAGGACCATGCTCAGGCTAGGCAAGAGCAGCCGTATTCAACAACACATATTGAAAATTATACTTCACCTACAGTTATTTCAAATGCACGGTGCATCAAGAAAATATTCACTATTTTATAGTTCTGTCAGAGTTGCAGGTTTGTTATTTTTGCCTGTGAATGTAAACATGAGACACATTTGCATACATTTAGTTCCCAGCCTACGTGTGATCTATACCTCACACGCTTCAAAAGCAATTCTAGGAAACATGAAAAATCAGCATAGTTGTGCAGAGGTGTGAGATATGCATAACTCATATGCACTGACAGTTTTGCTAAGAGGAGCTAAACAAAACCTTCTAACTGACAAACATATTGGCCATTAACATACACACAGCTTCTAGCTTGTTTCTTCATTCCAGCTTTGTAATTAAAATTGTCCAAATAGAAACTCTTGCATTTTGGGAAGAAAGTTTATCACATCTCTTTTGAAGGGCTGCGATTGTTGTATGTAAGATTATAAACTTAGGCCTGGAACTAAGCTTGACTGAACAAATAACAATGTACCAATAAAACTCAAGTTCAGAATATCTTCAGAAGACATCATTTGAAGTAACCACACACTGAAAAAGGCCTTTTTAGAATTGCTCAATTTAAAATATGTAAAGTTTTGTTTAGAAACACAATAATAAAAATAAAAAAAATAAAAATTTTCCAATTAACATTTTTTCATCCATTTTTGGTCCATGATTATAGACAATATAGAAATAGGTATAGTTTTATAGACTATATGAAAATAGCATAGATTTTCATGCCACACATATAATTTTTTAATACCTTTGTCAATTATGTGCAAGCATATTAATTATTATTATTTAATGTGCAATAACTTTTATAATTATTATTGTAGTCTGACTTTTCTGACATCTGTTTTCACTGCTGCAACACATTTACTTTCACTTAATATATAACCTTATATGAATATTTATTTGCATGTTCTTATTTTTTTTCTGTGCGCAACTGCAACCAAACAATTTCCCCCAGGGGATCAATAAAGCATTCTGATTCTGAAAATAAACACAACATATTTAAATCCCATCTTCTGCTGCACCACACACATCACATATGACGATAGAATGATTTCTAGTAAGATGAGTTAATCTGATGTAGGGATGTCAGATGGTCGTTTTGGAATCAAAAACTGCATGTGAGTATGTAAATTTGACTAATGTTAGATAACGAAGGCTCAGTCAGATGCAGTTGCAGTTTAAGAAGTTACCCAAAGAGTAAGAGTGTGTTTTTTTTTTTGATTGGAACCTTCCATTTGTCACATATTCGAGTGCACCTGAGGTTCCAGTGACCAGTGTTCCGGTCCTTTCTTCTCTTCAGATCTGCCTGCATCATCCTGATGTTCTACCTCTGGATGGAGTCCTTCTAAATTGAGACCACTCTGTGCAGCTGGGAATTTTTCCTCATCTACATCTTAAAGATCCATGAAGCCACTAAACAACTCAAGAACTTGGAATTCAGGGTTTACAGAGACCTGAGGACTAATCAAAACAAAAAAAAAGTATACGGCAAAGCCTTCATATATATTTTTTCTGCTAGCACATAAGCACACACAAAACACCTTGTGGTTAAACACAAAGAAAATCAAGTAGCCAAGTTAGAATATGCGTGAATATTTGATTGACATGTGAGACCCAACACCATTGAAAGTCATTGATTGACTTTTAGTTCATTGAGATTAGTTTGTATTAATTGCACTATTCAGGGCAAATACCTTGCTGTACATTACTACCACTTTTGGAATAAATGACTACACAATGAAATCTCCAGTGCCCTGGCGTCCTAGCAACGGTATTTGCCATTTGTCCACTGCGATAAAGCGAACAATTTTTGTCCCGATTCTTGTTTAAACCGCAACGCAGGCTCTTTACAAAATATTCACAACAAAGGAGCAGGAAAACAGGGTCGATTTGCATGCTGGGTAGATGTGCAGCTTTGTAGGAGTGTGTGTGTGTGTGTGTGTGTGTGTGTGTGTGTGTGTGTGAGCTAAGCAGAGATCCTGTGTGGCTTTGGTTTGTGCGTGCTGCAGTGAAAACAGGATGCATGCGAGATCATGTGAAAGTTCGGCGAGTGACTCCTCTACTGGCTTTATAATCTGGGTTATCAAGTGGAACCGGGTGTCTTAAAACAACACTAAAAATAACCGAAAGAACGCCTGGTGTATTAAAAATAAAGGGTTTACGATCTAAAATCGACAAACTGAGACTACTGCCAGGCTGCAGTGTAGGACCTGTTTTTGATTACACGTTGAGTTTTTTAATAAACAGCAGAAGTAGAGCACAGAAATTCGAGCTTAAGGTTTACGAATATAAGACAGGTTTTTAGAAAAGGAGTCATGCAAAACTCCAGTTCGGCTGAAATCGGGCATGATGAGACACGTGCAGATCAGGCGACAACACCTGAACATTAATTTTTTTGAGGACATTTAAGGTGGAGTTCATTTTATTTCTATTTTTTGCTGTCAAATTCAAATCGAGTTAAAATTTCAACGTAGTACAATAAAATCTAGATTGTTACTTCAGAGATAGATGGATGCAACGTTACTGAATACAGCTATAATTGCGATGAAACTGGCAACATAATGTTTAAAAGGAATTTCTCAATAATAGGTAACGGGTGAATATTTGAACATAAATGTAGTCTATGTCATACGAATAAATTCAAGTGTCACCACGGATGTGGGTCACATATTAAAACCTGTATGTGCAGGAATACTTTTAAACCTGCCCCGTGCAAAAAAAAACCTAAAACCTAAACTAGCATTTCCGCAGACATGCACAATATCAGCTGAGACAAACAGCCCTAATTCCCACAACCTGGTTTCATATGAATGTCACCAGACGTCAGGATAAAAAAACTCAATTCACCCGATTTTCTTTCTAACACAAGTTATAGCTACTGGATAGGTTAATTCCTTTTAATTACATTCAAAGAACAGGACTTAATCATTACTGACAGTTTGGAAAGTCCTCCCTTAGCATGAATAACAGCTTTGGACATTGAATTTCTCTAAATGTTCAGCTGAAATCCTTTTCCTCCTATAAAACTTTCCAAAAGTGTTCCTCACTAGTTGGGAATTTCATCCAGTTAATCCCAGAGCAGTTTAATAGGATTCCTCTTGGAGTGTTTAAAGGCTCTGGCATGGAGAAGCTGGTGCTGGATCTGTGATGATCACAAATGCTCAGTAGCTCCTAGTTTTATAAGCATAAAAACTGTAGAAAGAACATTTACTTATAATCTTATACTCCTGTACTCATGTTAGTTCTCACTCTCCAGTGTTCTGTTTTGTTGAAAGATTTATAATCACACTCTTGATGACACCCAAATGAGGATGGGTTCCCCTTTTGAGTCTGGTTCCTCTCAAGGTTTCTTCCTCATAACATCTAAGGGATTTTTTCCTTGCCACAGTCGCCACGGCTGCTCATCAGGGATAAATACACACCGTTCACCTTAACTGTTAAATTCTGTAAAGCTGCTTTGAGACAATGTCTGTTGTGGAAAGCGCTATAGAAATAAACCTGACTTGACTTGATTTAGATACGGTGACTGGGCAGGTCATTCCATGATAAATACTCCTGCTGACTGTTTGCTCCTTAAATAACCTTTACAGAGCTTGGATGAATGCTTCAGGGTTTTAGTTTCTTTGCTTCCTTGTTTTATGGTGAAGTTTGGTGATTGAACAGTCCAGATGGAATTACATGGTGCTGAAGTATGGAATTGTAGCAATGTTGGTTCAGTATTCCTTTCCTTATTTAACCTACATGTATATAATTAGTTAAAATGTTCTCCAACTGAACGTTCTCCAAATATATACAGAAACTTGTCAAGTGGAACATGACAGCTACATGAATTTCATCCCAAATTCATCCAAAATACTGTTGTTGCCTAAAGCGACAGTCTGATGAAAATGGATGCCATTCAATTGCGCACGTCTCTTAACATCCATAAAAAAAACTTGCTTGTTTGTAAACAGGCTCTGTATATCAATGATTTGATGTCTTTTTTACAATGAAAAAAAAAAAAAAGGTAATGCAGATAGCTCTGAAAAAGAAGAAAAAAAAGAAAAGAAAACACATCAGGATGTGTGTGGTGATATCTGCCTTCACACCATATTCAGAATGAGTCATCAAGTGAATACCTTTAAACAGATGCCAAACACTCACTTTTCACTTTCCGGCTCATCGTGACACTGTGCAGTGTGATAGTAACGTGATACTGTATGCACTCAATCTTAGGACAAATCGCGTTCCTAATTTGAAGCCCAGATATGAAGTGCACCGTTTTCTGCAATATGATGCAGATGCACACACATACACCAAGAAGTCCAAATATCATTGTGTGTTAGAGGAAGGAGCCAACTAGGAGAGCATAAGGCCTGCAGGATCAGCGTGTCTCCAGCAGGTGATAAATCTCACCCTGAAGCTGAGGAATCAGATGACGGATGAGACATTGGGTTGATGTGTATCTCAGGGACGCAACTGTTCTTCGGAAAGTCACGTTAACAACAGTTTCGTGAGACGATCACAAGAGCAAATTTGACTATTTAAATGCTGAGTCGGCTGTCCTCTGATGAACACTCGGCTATTTGTATGCTGTTGATGAAGCCTTTTACAGTGTGTCATGCTGGGTCAGACACGCCCAGTTCAGGTGACTCTTTGTTCATCGGATCGGCGCTACACCATGTAGGATGCCTCTAAACGCTGGCATGTGTGCACCGAAACCCCACGCTTCCATGAGTCATCTAGATAAAATGCTCAATAGTGCACAAATCCGTCAGTGAGATACTCATGATCAGATATTACTTGATCGAAGCCAAAGCCACACTGATATTAGACCTAATCATGGTCCTCATTTAAGATAGGTCAGATAAAGTTCTTGTGTCTGGTCCACTGTAAACCAGGCAATTTTCAAAGCGCTGTTTCTCATCCACAAAGAAATATAAAAAATAATAAAAATAAAGAAACTGACATTCAGTGGGTTTAAAAGCTTTTACATTATTTCCATATATAATTTGTATATTTTTGGTCTTATTTTTTATTTTAATTTTGTTAGATTTCTCAACTATGCTATGCTTTTTAAATTACAATTACACATTATTTCATAATTAAACAACTTAAACTGTATTTTTCATGCTAACTGTC
Source organism: Silurus aristotelis (assembly GCF_946808225.1). Lineage (NCBI taxonomy): Eukaryota > Metazoa > Chordata > Actinopteri > Siluriformes > Siluridae > Silurus > Silurus aristotelis. The sequence goes on from NC_139579.1 coordinate 3,439,943, forward strand.
GATTACAAAAAACATTTACAATAAGTTTTACACACACACACACACACACACACACACACACACACACACACACACACACACACACACACACACACACACACACACTTACTTCACCTTTCTGCTAACTGAAAAAAAAAATCCCCCACAACATATGGTCCAACAGTTAGTTCCTGCAAACCAACAAACTTAAGACTGATATAGAGGCTCACACACACTTTATTTTGCTGAATCATCACTATACATGTACAGTATTTATTGTCTCACTGTGTATTGATTGGTGCTTGCATTTTTACAATGTTCTTATATGGTGTTGTTGCACTAAATAGTGTTTGCACACACATGCACTTTATGTAATGTCCCATGTACTGTATTGGTCTGTTTGTTCTAGCAATTTCTGTAGTATCCTGGGTTAATTCATGCTGTTTTTTAGTTTAGCTGTAGCACCTTGGTCCTAAAGGAACATTGTATTATTTGTCTGTATACTGTATATCCACTTAAATTTAATCAAAAGTATAATTCTTTGCTTTGTGTTACTCAAAATCGTCCTTTTGGCCTAAAAAAACAAGCTGCACTGAAATATCCCACATGAAATTCCCATTTTTTTGGTGTCACTCACCACTACAGTGGGTGAAATTTACGTCATGAGTTGTAATGATGATGGTTCTTAATAGAGTTATTCATACAGAACCTTGCATTAGCAATTTGCTAATACATCTGAGGGAAATGTTGATTTTCCTGACAGTTCTGTGTCATTCTGTGCAATTCTGCCGTTATCTAAATGGTCTGCCTTAATTATTACCGAGGTTGTGATGCTCTCAAGGCCATAACTATTTTAAAGTCTGAATGCAGAACATCCTTAAACTCTAAACCTCATCAAGACACATGCTGGAGCACATGCCAAGGAGAGCACATGGCCTTCTAGTCAAGCCTCAGAGACAAACGCAGACAGACAGCATTTGATGCAGCTTGTGCAGTGATTCTACCTGTGTGGATTTGTCTTTCATGCACGATGGGTAGAGCGCTGTGGGATCACGGGGCCACTGGCCGGTCAGGTACGGAGCAGTGATGGCGCCTAGAGAGGAAGTCCGTCTGATCCACACCTGCTGGCCTTTTGACCTTTCAACTGTCAGAGAAAAGAAAAGAGAAAGCAGTCAGAGGACAGGTGGAAGGATATGAACCAAAGGGAGAGATATTATAAAAGAACAGCCGTCACACGATATCACCCTTTTATTGGGCCGACTGTGTTTAAATTGTGTCCTGTTTACAACACCGCTGTTAATCGTTAATCCGACAGGTGCAACAGATAAAACTTTATCACAAACGGTACTTTTGTTAACACTTTTAGCATATTTACCTCAAATCTATAGACATAAACTTAATATCTATTACACTGTATATTATTTCTATTGTTTATGCCAATACCACTCTGAGAATGCCTGATCTTGTCTGATCTTAGACGCTAAGCAGGGTCGGGCCTGGTTAGCACTTGGATTGGAGGCTGCCTGGGAATTCCATGTGCTGTAAGACCACTGCATTTCATTTCACAACGACAATAAAGTTTAATCTAATCCAATCTAATCTAATCTAATCCAACCGTGTGAACTTCCTATAATAGTTCAACTAGATATACACAATATAATAACCACGTACAGTAAAGTCAGCGTAGGCATTTCACACTAACGTCACTAGTCCTCATCCCATTCAGGAGAAGACCGTTTTCACTTTTGGACAAATTTAAATGCATACAATATTTGCTTTATCCTGAATAAGAAGCGTATTCAGGGAACACTACACATGAGGAGGGAACGCTGTTTGGAACACCACATGCGCTCATTCGCACCTGAAGTCACCAATGATGTTTTGTTTTAGAGAACCTGAAGGAACTAGATAAATACACCACATGGACAAAAGGTCTGTGACTCTTTCACCCGATTGTGGTTCTTCAACAAACTGTCACCACAAATTTGGAGACAGTGTTTTTGCAGTGGCTTGAACAAGATTTCTTGACTCCATGAAAATATGTTTTACATTTAAAATAGAAAATCCTGAGTGGCCTGCTATAGAGATTTGACCTCATCTCTGTTGAACACATTTGAGATGAATTGGAATGCTGACTGCACCCCAGGTCTCCTCACCTCACCTACCTCAGGATCTGACTTTACTAATACTTTTGTAGCTGAATGAACACAAGTCTCCACAAGCACACTCCAAAACTTTGTGGAACATCTTCCCAGAAGAGTGGAGGTTATTAAAACAGCAAATGGGGACTAAATGTGGAATGAGTTGTTCAAAAAGCACAAACACAAACATCTTAACCTTTACAGCTTAGTTCTGTTATAATCCAAGCTGTTAAACTAAGATGTAGTAACAAAGTAATTTTTTGAAACACACAATTCCATGATAATACCATAATGAATGATAAAAGGTTAGGCAATTAATCATTAATACCTACCATTAAAGACCTAATACCTGTTATTAATATTTAATACCTTACACATGCGTTGGCTGAACACAGAATGTCTTTTAAGATAAACACTAAAGAACTGAAGATGCACACTCAGACTCTATGAGCAAAAGTGCATCTACACCTGAAGCAACTCAACCCCGTCAGATTCATAGGCTCATGGGGGTAAAATGGGTCAAGGAATCAACCCAAATGTACAAACGTGCCTCTTTGGAAATGAGAATATTCAATATTCAAGCAATTCTGCCCCCATCCCCACGTGTCACATTCTGCTTAAGGCATTTGCCTTAACAAATTGACACAAGATCTAATAGAAACTTGGTTTTATCATTTATTGGCTGCATGTTCCATTCAAAAACATGAGGTCTGTGTTGATGGCAGTACACTTTAAAGAAGGCCTGGCCTCTGTGCGTGTCAGGTGCACAAGGGAGATAAGGGTTCTGTGCCTGTCAGTCCCAGTGCTATATGAAAGATCTCCAGTAAAAAATATGTAGACTGTATACCCATTAGTCACATTAAATGTGGTGTAGCCTCTGTGCCCCTCAGTAGTGTTAAAGGAGGTGTAGACTGTATGCCCACCAGTCACATTAAAGGTGGTGTAGCCTCTGTGCCTGTCAGTAGTGTTAAAGGAGGTGTAGACTGTATGCCCATCAGTCACATTAAAGGTGGTGTAGCCTCTTTGCCCCTCAGAAATGTTAAAGGAGGTGTAGACTGTATGCCCATCAGTCACATTAAAGGTGGTGTAGCCTGTGCCCCTCAGTAGTGTTAAAGGAGGTGTAGACTGTATGCCCACCAATCACATTAAGGGTGGTGTAGCCTCTGTGCCCCTCAGTAGTGTTAAAGGAGGTGTAGACTGTATGCCCACCAATCACATTAAGGGTGGTGTAGCCTCTGTGCCCCTCAGTAGTGTTAAAGGAGGTGTAGACTGTATGCCCACCAGTCACATTAAAGGTGGTGTAGCCTCTGTGCCTGTCAGTAGCATTAAACAGTATGTAGCCTGTAGGTCACTTTAAAGGAGGTGCAGCCCCTGTGCCTGTCAGTCACTTTATAGAACTATTGTCCTTGTGCCTGTCAGGTGCCTTAAATAGTTGTGGTCTTTATGTGTCTGTCAGTAGATTTAAAAAGGGGGTGTGGCCTATGTCCCTGCCACTCAAATTCAGGGGGGTGTAGCCTCGTGACCTGTAATTTAGTTCCAGCAAACGTCTGGCCAACTGCTGAAGGCGCAATGCTAAATAAAGCCTTTTGTTTTGACCCTCTTCATATCCCCCTGTTGACTGTTGAATTACATCACAGATCTCACTGTAGTCTGACAATGCAGGCTGTTTTAAGCTCAATGTCCTTCTGTCTTCTCAGCATCGCCTTCCCACTGCAATTATCCCATTGTTGTTACGTTTTTTGGCGTGTGAACTCCGCCGCTGGGCGCTCATTATACAAAATCATAGTGCAGCTGCATTCAGAAGGGGATAGTGGGAGTTTTAAAACCATCTCTCTTTCTGAGAGCAAAGAGAGAAGCAGTGACAGTTTTACATACAGCACCCTTGTGGATTGTGAATTCTTGAATATATTCCATTAAGTTTTCTACCCATTTGGCTCTTAATGAATAACAAGAACTGTGCAACAAAACTCTTCCAAAATCCAACGTGCATAATCCAAAACTCAATCAGTCCAATAAGCATGCAGGCATAATCAGGCTAATCTTTATTAGCTCCATATGCATTCCATCATTTGAGTTCTTTAAACAGTGGCCATTTTAGAAGCTAAAAAAGCATAATTTAAGCTGAAAACTGAGACACACTTACAGTCTGAAAGGTCGATGTGTGACTTTATGACACAGCATAGAAATTAGAGTGTTTCCATGACGACCTCGAGCGACTTTTGTGTTTTGTAGAATTATTTTGGAGACATTTTCCATCTTGGTGGTTATGAAAAAACAATTCTTTGTCGGGAACCAATTTTACTAGCAACTGATGAACGGTGCGATTCTGTTATGTATTTTCCACAGCACTGACTAGCTTGAGATGATCACACGTGTTTAGAAATGTGTGGATCTTTCAGTTTGTTTTATAGAGCATCGACCTTTCAGACTTAAATAAGACAAAGCTTGAAATGTCTTGAAGTCCCTCTCCTTTTCATGTAATGTGGGCAGGGCTGATCCTGGCCAAGTCTGGCAGGATTTTTACACTCACCAAGCCAAGGCTAGTTGCTTGAAAGAGGTCAGAGGAGAATGGCCACACTGATTTGAGCTGGCAAGCAGCTTATAGTAACTCAAACAGCAATTTTTACAACAGTGCTGAGCAGAATAGCATCTCAAAATGGACAACATATCAAACATTAAGGCTTGTGACCAGGAGACCACGTCAGTAAAAACAGGAGGCTACAGTGGAGACAGCTGAAGGTTAAACAACTTCAACCATCAATCAATATCAGGCCACGTCCAATCAGTCAGATCGCAGAGTCTGATAGCGATATACACAATAAACAATCCTAACAATAATGAAAACACTGTATTATTGCACACAAAATGTGAGACAATAACGTGTATATACACATCACAGTTTTCATATCAAAAGCTGATCAGGCCACCATTACATGGCAAGAACGTTAGGGGTCACCAATTAACGCAGTTTATTATTAACATTTGTGAACAACTGGTTACATGCTTAAAACACTTTTTCAATAAGATGCTTGGTTAAGTAATATATAAAATGATATAAAATAACATTTTAATACAAACAAAATATATTAAAATAAAACAAATCTAATGAATGCAATGTACTTTTATTATATTGATTAAATCGAGTAATCGAATAAATTGGCACAAAGTACATACAATTAAATAAATAAAAAAATTGAATTAAACAGTTTACATTTGTTGGACCCTATTTGTATGTAAGTGTGTTTTACATTTAAGATTACATTTTCTAAAAAAAAAAGGAATCTACATAACTGCATTATTTATTTTTAGCATACTTTAACAAATGTCTTTATTCCTTCTATCCTTCATTCATTTACTTCCTCAATATGCAGAATTGTCAGGATTTTCTCCTTTTAAGAGAAGTTCTTGAAGCTGGAGATAAAACGCTAAAAAAAATCAATATAGCTAAACTAGCGTTGAAAAACAAAATCAGATTTTTAGAACATACTACAAATCGTAATTCAGCACACTACAAATCGTATTTCCAGTATGCCGTGAGTAGCCACAGTGACACTGCGCTAACTCTAGTTCCTTTTTATACCCCGTAGCATTGCTGTGTATGTTTTCAAGTTAAATAATAATAAAAAAATGTAATTAGAAAACACAGTGACACTGCATCCAAAGTGCGAGGCGGAGACTAAACAAACTTGTGCACCGAAACGAAAGCCCTGAACCAAAGCGGTACGATAAACGTCATCTCTTTATAAATGCCTTTACCTATGCTGTCTCATTCCAGACATAATGCGATAAACACTGCCTGAAGGAGCAAAGTTGGAAGGACAGCATGTGTCACGGCATGCACTCAAACTCTGGATCCTGTTACACGCCCCCTTTCAGTCAGGCTTAATTGACGCCCATAAAAATGTTGTGGATTTGTAGCAAATTCAATTAAAACACTGTCAGGAATGAATCCCAGACAGTTGGTGAAACGTGCATTACATCACATAGGTTTTTTTGGAAACTCACATAACAGCCAAATGAATTGGATGAATCTGGTTTAAGGGAAATGTTGAAACCGCATGTTTGGGTTTGTGCACATTTGAGTCGAACTGGTCATGAACACGCATGACATTTGGTACCTAAGCTTCAGTGCTGGCTCTTTTTCACGACAGACCTTTTTTTTTTGTCCTGAGAGCAGATGGAGACACATGTCCCTGCCAGGACTCCTCTGTGGAAAGTGCAGTGTCTCACATTTCTGTCGTAAGTAGGTTTGCACACACTGTACTGGGGTTATAATGTGAGGCGGGTGACATTTAAGTAGATCTGTGCCCAGGCAAACAGAAAGAGAGAGCGTGGGTGAGCAGAGTGCTAGATGGCCCTGCGGCATTTGATTGCGTGGTTATTCACACCTCGAACAAAAACAACGTAGCTTTTTAGCAGATTAGCGCTCACAGAAACTCAATTGTGCCTATTTATAGGCAATCGAAATGATCGTTAGCTGTGGAACAAAAGGCAATTGTCCTTTACTATAGGACTGATCCAATAACAGTCTTGAGACGTATCACTAGGATGGCAGATTTATTTATTTTACATGTATTTATAGATTCATAGATATATAGATACAACTTTATTGTTACTGAATAGTGCAGGTACACGGCAACAAAATGCAGTTTAGCTTCTACCAGAAGTGCAAATAGTAGATTTTGGACAAATTGACAAGTGCAGACAAATATGCAAATATATGCACAGCATGAATGTGCATAAGCTGGTGAGCTAAGGGGCATGACACTGCTCCTGTGCACAAAGCACACTCCATGAAGATATGCTTTGCATGGGTTGGAGTGGAAGATCTAATGCTTTAGAGCTCTGCTTTCATCCCTACTGAACACCTTCAGGATAAATATGAACACTGACTGCACCCCCAGGCCTGTTCACCTTACCTACATCACCACCTGACTTTACTAACAAGCTTGTGTCTGAATGAGGACAAATGTCCATAAACACACTGCAAAATCTAGAGTAACCTCTTTCCAGAAGAGTTGAGTAGAATTTTAAGATGAAATTTAGACTAAAATGTGGAATGTGATGCTCAAAAAGCACATACCATACTTATAACCAGGTGTCTGGAAACTTTTGGCAATATAGCGTACATAGATATGAGGATAATCTGAGATATACAATGTGAAAGAAAGATATAGAATGTGCAGAGTAGAGCAGAACTGCATGATGATGGATTACAGTGGTGGAAATGGTTCTAATTATTATTCAGTTATTGAACTATTGAACTCTAGTTTGATTGGTCACTTGAATTGAATGGTCAAGAACATAAAAGAATAGTAAAGAATGTCAGCTAAGACTGAATGGGTTCTGTTATTGAAAAGATATCAGAATACAAAACCCGTTAACTAAAATAAATAGGATAAATATTATTGTGGTAGCTCAGTAGGTAAGATGTTTGCTTTCTGACCAGAAGGCTGCGAGTTCAAATCCCAGCATTACAAAGATCCCACTCCTGGAGCTTTAGGCAAGGCCTTTAACCATCAACAACTCATTTGTATAAATGAGATAATTATAAGTGGCTCTGGATAAGAGCGTCGGCTAAATGCTGTAAATGTAAATTACTGTACACGTTTCAATCATGTTCAGCAAATGAATCTGGATCCATGAACTTGAAGTGTTTTCTGGATACAAATTGTTGGTTCTGCTTTAGGTGATTATACATGACTATTAGCAGTTATCATTGCTTCAAAATCTGCAAGGTTTTACTAACAAGAGAGTGTGGTCACGTTTAGGGAAGTGGATCTGGAAAGTAGGACAGGCTGTTTTGATCATTAAGCAACATGCAAATGTGAACTATTGCCCTCGAAAACATTGTGCAGTCTTCCAGCACGCGAACCAGCTCGGCCGGTTTAGGACAGTACCACACAACACATAGTCTACTTCTGCAAAATTCATAAGCGGGGAAAAAAAACAACTTTTTGCAACATTTCACAAGGAGAGTAAACGCTGTAACCCACAATGCACTGCCAGGAACGGTCGGATGTGTCAGCATTGTGGCATGTTCTAATCACTGACATATAAATACTTCAGTCTGAATTCTTCAGCTCTTGTGATGAAGATCCAAGTCTCAAATCCTACACACTTTTCATCTGTAAAATCAGCGTATGAGTCACATTTACTTTGTATTAGTATCTGACAGCAGAAATTCAATAAATTAAACACCTCACAAGTCAATAGTGTTAAAATGCTTAATTCTAAATACTTAATGCTTTGCAGTTTCTTGATAAATTCGACGTGTTAACAAAAGCGGATGTTTACGGACGTGTAAATCTAACTGAGCGATGTTAGTATAGTAAGTATTAGTTGTTAGTACCGTAATTTCCGGACTATAAAGCGCACCCATATATAAGCCCACTGAATTTGACAAAGATTTTTATTTTGAACATAAATAAGCCGCACCTGTCTATTAGCCGCAGGTGTCTACACTAAAACTAATGAACTTTACACAGGCTTTAACAAAAGACAGTGTCTGTTACACAGTTTAACGGGTGAAATATGTTGTGGCTCCTTTAAGAGCAGAGCGGTATTTTGGGAATAGCCTGCCGCCGCGTTTTTCCAGTATTACTGCATGTGTGCAAGACCGAGGAATATGTCCTTATTATTTTCTGATGCTCATTTCTAAGTTTCTTTGACTAACCCTTAACGCTGTTGCCAAGAAAAATAAAAAAGCACGGGTTTTGGAAACCTGTCTGTGCTTATATGATTTCTGTTGCAGCTGGAGTTAATGAGCTCTCCCTTCACCCAGACTCAACGCGTTACAACGGCTTGTATCTAAACAGTAGCCTACCAAGAAAGTCATTGTTCACTGTCTTCCTCCTTCCGTGGAAGTTTTTTCTCCCGATGCCGTGCAGCTCAGAACACAGGTGAGGTGCGTTTTTTCGTTTCCGTTCGGAAATTTCATTGGTCTAATGTTATAGGGTTCAGTTTTTTGGCTTGAAGTTTGTGAAACCGGGAAAAACCCAGGAAAAATCAATAAATTAGCCGCTTCGTTGTTTAAGCCGCAGGGTTCAAAACGTGGGAAAAAAGTAGCGGCTTATAGTCCGAAAAATACGGTAAGTAGCCAAATTGTCAGTATAGATAACATTACATTATGTAATTGAACGCAGTGTGCAACCTCTCTATCGAGTTGGATGATGCAATGTAAAAAAAAATTAGCTATGTAAATTTGCCTCATTGTTATTGTGTGTAAATGAAACCATTCTATAGCTTTTCTTTCAAGCTAGCTAACATTTAAAAAAGGTTGCCAGGTTTTTAGCTAATATATATCACACAATAAAAAACATCAAACAATATGCATTCTATGGACAAATGTATTGGAACCATGTTGACATTTCAAGCCAAGTGTGGTTGTATCCCAAACTGCCACAAAAGCGGTGTCGAGTTTAAGTGAAGGGAAAATTGAATGCTACCGCATCTTAAGCTCTTAAGTGGCCTGCTATAGAGTTCTACATCTCAACCCTATCGAGCACCTTCGGGATGAATGTGAGCGCTGACTGATTTTACAAACAATCCATAATCCAGTTGAACATCTTCCCAGAAGAGTGGAGCTTATTATAACAGCAAAGGTGGAATGAGATGTTTACAAAACACATACCAAGCTTATGGTCAGGTTTCCATATACCTTTGTTCAGATAGTGTATAATATAACCATGATTACACAGTTTTCAATACAATAATATGATATGATACTACAGTGTGTGATTAAAATCAGTAGTCAAATTTGGTAGCGTTAACCCCAAAGAGAGCGAGCGAGCGAGAGAGAGAGAGAGAGAGAGAGAGAAAAAGAAAGAGAGAGAGAGAGAGAGAGAGAGAGAGAGAGAGAGAGAGCACAACAAGGACATGTAATAACTGGAAATGACTAATCTGTATACATATTTTTTACCCTAATGAAAATATCCTCTGGCCAACAACTAAATAGAAGCGTTCATTACCATATCTAATAGATTTCGTTTGGTACATCAAACAAATCAGAGAAAAATAGTGACTGCAACTATTTAAAAAATCCTGAAGCAGGAGCGAACACTTATTACATGTTAAGCAGAACAAGCACAAAAAATAAAGACAAAACCTGAAAGTGGAAGCTGAAGGAACTTCACAAGCCATTTAAAATGTATTCATGTCCCTGTTCAGCATCATGCCAACACAAACAGCTTGTTATGACTGTCGATTCAGGGATTGTGCAGGGCCTGAGAGCTCGCGTTAATTAGGCCACGCAGCAAAATAACAGCCATGGCAACGCACAGTGAGCTCTCTGGCTTTTTCTTTAAAGCCGTGTCAACACTACTGATAAACTCTACACAATGCGGCTAATCTCAGCACGCAGTCTGATGCGGGTCCAAACGTCGACACGTTTACGGGTTACTCAATCGGATTAACGTGTCACTCTGAGCATGTGCGTGACTCTGCCGCAGGTTCACGTCAGGAGAGTTTGCATCACCAGCATGTGATCTCTGGGTTCATGAGCTAGTCACTGCTCTACTGTTCCAGTCGCAAAAAAAGCCTGCCTGGGTGTGTATACATCCTTACAATGCAGAATCCGCGATCCCGATTGGTTCTTTAACTGCAGATAACAATAATTTGTCTTGTTCTTATACGCCATTGTTCTTCTACTAACAGGTCATTTGATTCTAACAGGTTATAAGACACTGTTTCTATAGTAATTGCTAAGTCTATAATAACAGCAAATCTTTCTGTCTACAGTAAAAGCAAATATAACAATTTTTTAAGTAACAGCAATTTTTGTCTTTTTATGTATTATCAACAACAAAAAAAATCCCACAGAAATGATTACGCCAAATACATTGTTCGGTGTTAATGTTTATTAAATCTGTTTGCAATTTTTTTATATATACATTACGTAGTTCAGCTGTATGCATTGTCTCTGTGTGTTGTAGCATTACAACTTCCTTTCCATGGGACTTACACGCCCCAAAACACCATACAAGCATGACAATGCTCCATTGCACAAAGCATGAACAATGAAGATATGGTGTGAAGGTAGAAATGGAAGAACTGGAGTGACATGATCAAAGCCAGGACCTTCTCAACCCTGAGAAACACTATTTAGATGAACAAGAACTGGAGCTTCCTTGGTTCACCAAACATCAAACAATCTTGTAGCTGAATGACTTAAAAAAAAAAAAAAAAAAAAAAAAAAGGCTTACTAGAAGAGTGGAGATTTACTATAACTGCAAAAGGGGAATAAACGTGGAATTAGATGTTCAACAAGTACATACAGGTGTAAAGGAGAGATGTTTAACACCTGACTGTTTACACTGTAAACTTCTGGATACAGGCAACTGCCAAATACCGCAAACAAACTGTAAACTTTACAGTTTGTTTGCGGTATTTGGCAGTTGCCTGTATCCAGAGTTAATGGGCAGTAATGGGCCACTCAGGGTCCAGGGGTAAAATCTTGGTCTGGCTGGGATTTGAACTCACAACCTTCAGATCCAAAGTACAATGTCTTAACTGCTAAAACTTCCCCATACAGTGTCATATATATATATATATATATATATATATATATATATATATATATATATATATATATATATATATATATATACACACACATATATATACACACATATACACACATATATATATATACACATATATATACATATATACACACACACACACACACACACACACACACACACATTTTTAAATATTTCTAAGCTAAGAAATATGTTATCTATATCTGATGCAGAGAAGCTCGTCCATGCGTTTATGACCTCTAGAATAGACTACTGTAATGCATTACTAGGTGGATGTCCTGCATCATTAATAAACAAGCTTCAGTTAGTTCAGAATGCAGCAGCAAGAGTTCTTACTAGGTCAAGAAAATACGATCATATAACCCCAATCTTATCGTCCCTACATTGGCTTCCTATTAAGTTTCGAATAGACTACAAACTACTGCTACTCACTTATAAAGCACTAAATGGTTTGGCTCCCATGTATCTATCCAGTCTCTTAACACGCTACAATCCGTCACGCTCCCTGAGATCTCAAAACTCTGGGCTTCTAGTAGTTCCTAAAATATCAAAGTCCACTAAAGGCGGTAGAGCATTTTCACATTTAGCTCCTAAACTCTGGAATAGTCTTCCTGACAGTGTTCGGGGTTCAGATACACTCTCCCAGTTTAAGTGCAGATTAAAAACATATCTTTTTAGCAAAGCCTACACATAACACACATCACACACATCACATCACAACCTTGTGCTCCAGAACATCTGATCACATGCACATTATCAACTTGTGCTGTTAATATCATGAACAGCAGCTACGCTAATTCCTCTCCACTGCTTCTCTTTCTCTCCCCATCCCGAGGCATCCTGAGGTTTGGCCAGCTCCAGTCACGTCCCACCTCGTGAAGATTATGGACCTATGGATGATCATGGAGAAGTAGATGCCGAGTGTTTAAAGGCCCTGGCATGGAGATGCTGATGCTGGATCTATGATGATCACAAATTGTTCTGTATTGTTGAAAGATTTATGACCAAACTTTTGATGTCACCCATATGAGGATGGGTTCCCCTTTGAGTCTGGTTCCTCTCAAGGTGTCTTCCTCATATCATCTAAGGGAGTTTTTCCTTGCCACTGTCGCCACGGCTGCTCATCAGGGACAAACGCACACCATTCACCTTCACTGTTGTTTTCTGTAAAGCTGCTTTGAGACAATGTCTGTTGTGAAAAGCGCTATACAAATAAACTTGACTTGACACACACACACACAGGCATATAACTCATGAATTCACTTTAGTTGATCACAAATGTTGAGTAGCTCAGCTCAGTAGCTCCTACTTTTATACCAAAGACTGTGGATAGAACATTACTTATAATCTTATACTCCTGTACTCATGTTAGTTCTCACTCTCCAGTGTTTTGTATTGTTGAAAGATTTATGATCAAACTCTTGATGTCACCCAAATGAGGATGGGTTCCCCTTTTGAGTCCGGTTCCTCTCAAGGTTTCTTCCTCATAACATCCTCATAAGGGAGTTTTTCCTCTCCACAGTCGCAATGGCTGCTCATCAGGGATAAATACACACCATTCACCTTAACTGTTGATTTCTGTAAAGCTGCTTTGAGACAATGTCTGTTGTGAAAAGCGCTATAGAAATATTCTTGACTTGAATTTAGTGCATGGGATCTTCTTAAATGTCTTTTTGTTAACCATACATGCAGTATACATTATAAATATATATTGAAGCCAAATATCACACTAAAAACCAAAACACAACACATTTCTGAACTGTTTTTTGATGTGTGTCTGACACCACTCTGTGGGAGCCGAACCCATGTGTGGCTTCACTACTACTTTCAGTAATATTATTTGCAAGTTCATGTGACAGAATTAAACCAGGACAGAGCACCACTTCTAGTCCTCGAGCCTGGAAACAAATATATTATTGTAAATAGCTCGTGTAATATGGTGTCAACATGGCGAAAGTCTTTGGAAGGACATTTATGGAAGGAGTCACAACTTTGTCACAGTCAAAGGCACAACTGTAACTGCTTTTCAACACAGCAAAGATCTAGAGATCTAGATGTAACTTGACAAGCTGTATTGTTTGTTTCTAAATCACCACAGAAAAGATGCTGGTGGAGCTTTTTCTTTTTTTTGCCCACCAACGCAAGATACAACGAGCTACTTGTTATCTTGGAGGTAACTAGTTTTACTGGCATTCCACAAAATCTAAATGTAACTATAATTGGATAAAAAGTAATCAAATATTACATAGTAAAAACTACATTGAAACTGCTAAAAAAAAAAAAAAAACTTTCTGACAATCAGTTAAAGGAAAAGGATAATCTTCAGGTATCAGTAGCTTCACTTCAGGCCTCATGCTGTTACGTGACGTCAATCCAGTGTTTCATTCACTCTCAGACCTGCCACAGTGATGATATTTTAGCTGTCTGACGAGTTCTTTATTATAAACGTTATCACGATGACGTAATTGCGATATAATTGCCCATTCTGACCTTCTGCTCAATTGTTCAAGCATTGCAGTGTAGAAATCTACATACTCAGCAGTTTATCAACAAGGAGCCCACGGTGTTCTGATCATTTTGTCAAAATGGCAAAATGAGAGAGAGAGAGAGCGAGTGACAGAAGGAGGAGTGATCTCATACTCAGCTAATTAAAGAAATACATATATTTCAGAAATAAATATTTAGACTTAATAATATTATTAACAACAAAAATACATTATTCTTTCTTTTTGAATATTATAAAAAAAAAATTAATTAACATAAAAAATAAACCAAAAAATTGTCTTGACAATTGTATGTACAATTTTTTTGTTTGTTGTTTTTTTTTTAAATCGCTGAACAAAGTTACTGAACTGAAAACCCGAAAGATCTGATATGAGCGTGTTAAACGATACTGTATCTTCATGCAGCTGGCTGTGCGTTCGGGGGCAATGGCATGGTGGAAAATGTCATGCGAGCACATCCAAAGGCATTTTCTATACAAATATTTGCCTCCAACTTTGTGGTAACAGTTTTGAGGAAGACCCACATGAGAGGAAAAGTCAGCTGTCCCAATACTTTAGTCCATATAGTGCAGAGACGTCGGGCCTGTGATCTCTGAATTGGCCATGCCATATATTAGAAAGAAAACAAAAAAAATAAAAAAAGGAGGGGGGGAATTGGGGGTTTGTGGCATTTAAAAAAAATAAATAAAAAATTAAAGACAAAATAAGGTTCAGCTTCATGTGTCACATTAGAGATCACTGATATTTGGATTAGACACTGAATTCTACTTTACAATAAACTGGATTGTTTCTTATTGTACTATAAGTTCCACTAAACTGGAAAAGCAGATTACAGCATCATGCTTTCTACTTATTTTTAAATGATAAAATCATAAACGAGAAGAATAATAAATTATATGTAATATAAAGAATAATAAATAATCATTATTACATTAAATATCAGGGTAATAATATTATTAGATTATTAATAAACTAATATAATTTATTGTTAAAATATTACTAAATAATATCAGGAAATGTTCCTACTGCTTAAACCAAAAATACCAAAATGTAATTCTTCATTAGGAGTTAAATCCAGATTGAGTAACAAGTCGAAGCTGGAAAGGCAAAATGTTTTGTATCGTGCTACAACACATTCACACTCTTTTTTTCAGTTGCCTTTATCGAACTGACACAGGATCCCAACCTAATGATCCGGCTAATAAGATGGTCATATATATATATATATATATATATATATATATATATATATATATATATATATATATATATATATTTAACTCTGGAGATGATGAACCTGCCTGAGGATCACTGCTGGGATCTGAACTCATAGACCCCCAGCGCACTTGCTGAGAATGTTAACTGTAACCTCAGTCTGGAGTGGGTGTGATAACAGTTCAGTGCAGAGTCGCCCTTTTGTCGCCTCGCTCTCGCATTGCTGTTAACACGCAGATATAACGAGTTATCGCTGCGTTCGAGCCCTCCAGTGAATCAGCACGTACAAGAATCTGTTAGCACAAAGAGAAAACAAGCGTGTGAAGGAGAACCGGCCGTGTAAATCCTCAGCAAATAATGAGGCTGACCCTGTTAGGACTTTCTATGAGCTTGTATACTGAACAGTGCTGGAAATATGATCTCAATCATCAACCGCATCACTTTTCTGTTAGCGTTAATACAATATCTATTGACATAATCGCTATTTTGTGTTTTGTGTATTTGTCTTGTGTTGTCTTTGCACCGGGTTGCACACGATGCACGTTATGTGGTGAGGACACTAGTCCTCAGCTCTGTGTTTTCTGTGATTGTTGTTGTGTGTAGCACCAGGGATCAGGAGGAACGTTGTTTCATTTCACTGTGTTCTGCGTCAGCTATATATGGTTGAAATGACAATAAAAGCTTCTGGACTTGACTTGATAATTACACCTGGCTTAAAGAGTTCATGTTAAAATTGTGTGAATAATATAAAATTGTAAAAAGAAACTAAAAAAAACCCCCAACCTTTTCCTGTCTAAAATATCTTTCTATAAACTTTTACTTTTTAATTTAAATATGTAAATTGTTGACATGCTGAAAAATGCAATGCAACTGTTTTACTGGAGGCTTATTAGCCACAATATACATTTACATCTATGTGGAGAAAAAAAAGCCAATTTGGGAGTCATTCATGTGGAAAATTTCAACACAATTATATATATATATATAATATGTAAATAAATGTAAATACACCTGTGTATAAATTTGCCACAGTTGTACATACACTTCCCATATTCTAAATATTTACATTCCACATTCTTCGCCTTACACACATCTTGCACTAATTTAACTTCTTACATATGTTCATATACATGTTTAGATATATTCTTAGTGTACTTGCTGACAGATCCTGCACATTTTACCTTTATATTTATTTCTTCTTACATTTTTCACTGCCATACACATTATATTTATTTGCTGTAGTTTCATCCACTTATATATTACATGCTGAACATCCATCCATCCATCCATCCATCCATCCATCCATCCAGGCCATATTCAGCAATAAAAATATAAAGAACAGGGAACATATTCTGTAAAAAATGTCCACATTTTGGCAATTACATCATCATATTCCTCAGCCTTATATTCTATACTGACAGATCCTCCATATTTATAAGTAATATGTACATATATTAATAAGCTCCTTCTCCTCATCAATTATGCTCCTGCTTCTTGCATTTCTGAGATGCCAAATTTTCTGCTATTATTTGAATAATTTGTAATTTTTTTGTCATATGCTAGCTGTATTTTTCCATTTCCACCTCGGTTCTGATGTTTTGCACATCACCCACGATTCCTTTGTGGTGCCAGATTGGAATTCTTCTCGTCCAGGTTTCAGAGCGATGCAGCGGTGCTTTAATCCTCCTTCACCCCTAATCTTCGAAAAACATCTTCATTACGTGCAACGTACGGTTCTTCTTTCCTACCTCGTGTGCCTTCGATCGTTTCTGCCCGAAAGAATCTTGAATCCGAAAGCGAAGCATGCTAATGCACCAGGCCTGATCAATTACACCCTATTAGCTTCACCATGCTTGTGGTGCTCATCGATTCTGCCCTTATTATCCAGCAGGCCTGGGCATGGGAAAACGATATGACGAGTGCGTGCGGCTCGATCGCTCGGCTGGCTGGCTGGAGGGAACAGCCGAGAAGAGCTGCTGCTGCGGGATTTATAGTTTAATGACCTCATGCATGAGCGCAGGCTCGGGAAAAATCGTTGTACAAGTGCAGAGGAACATTAGTTACCTGATGGAAGAGAGGGCGTGACGTGATGGCATGAGTTTCAGGCTGACACGGCAGAGCGGAGAGTCTACTGTGTACTGCTTAGGGTTTACTGTTTACTCCTTAACATTTACTGTTTAGGGATTAGTGTTTATTGCGGGGTGATTAGTGCTTAGTGTTTATTGGCTAGTGTTTAGTGCTTAGTGTTTATTACTTAATAAGTGTTTAGTGTCTAGTGCGTAGTGCTTAACATCTAGTGCTTACTGTTTGGTGCTTGGTGTGTGGTGTCTAGTGCTCAGTGTCTAGTGATTACTGCTTGTATTTAGTGCTTAGTGTTTAGTATCTAGTGCTTTGTGTTTAGTGTGTGGTGTCTAGTGCTTAGTGTCTAGTGATTACTGCTTGGTATTTAGTGCTTAGTATCTAGTGCTTGGTGTTTAGTGCTTAGTGTTTGCTGTATAGTGCTCAGTGTCTAGTGATTACTGCTTGGTATTTAGTGCTTAGTGTTTGCTGTATAGTGCTCAGTGTCTAGTAATTACTGCTTGGTATTTAGTGCTTAGTGCTTGGTGTTTGCTGTATAGTGCTTAGTGTCTAGTGATTACTGCTTGGTATTAAGTGCTTAGTATCTAGTGCCTGGTGTTTAGTGCTTAGTGTTTGCTGTCTGATGCTTAGTGTCTAGTGATTACTGCTTGGTATTTAGTGCTTAGTGTTTAGTATCTAGTGTTTAGTGCTTAGTGTCTAGTGATTACTGCTTGGTATTTAGTGCTTAGTGTTTAGTGTTTGGTGTCTAGTGCTAAGGGTCTAGTGTTTAGTGTCTAGTGATTACTACCTGGCATTTGCTGGTTGTGGTTTAGTATTTATAGATTGGTGTTAAGTCATTGGTGTTTAGTGTTGAAACCCTAGTGTTTAGTGATTAGTGTCCAGTACTTGGTGTTTACTTCTTAGTGTTTAGTGTCTAGAGCGTAGTATTTAGTGTGCAATGTTTAAAGTCTATTGATAAGTGATGACTGGTTACTGTGCACTCTTGAATGTTGGTTTTTAATCTTTACTGTTTAATGAGTTTATTATTTTGTGTTTGGTGTTCAGAGTTTAACGCTTAATGTTTACAGTTTTGTGCTTTTGGAAATCTTTTTGGCTGCCGGGAAAGCTTTCCCGCACTGCTTGGTGTTTAAATTTTAAGGTTAATTTCTCAGTGTTTAGTGCTTAGTGTCTACTATTTAGGGATTAAAGATTAGGATTTTGTACAGTAAGTGGTTTATTTTTCTTTTTACATTTTTGTTACTGAGGTGGTCCTCCTTAACTGTACACCTTTTCTACATGTAGTGTTTATGTTTTACCTTAAATAACTGATCGTTTTGCACCTTTAAAGCAGTAAAAAAGGTAATATGGTGCAAGTATGTTCCCTAAATGCTGAAAAAACGGCTCGGAAAAACATGCTGAAGGTAAAAAAGGCTTGGAAAAGTACAGTTTAGTAAGTTTTTTACTGAGTGTGTACGTTTAGAAAGTTTCCTTCGGGGGGGAATTGCAGATTAACTCGCACTGTGTGAAGACAGGAAGAGCACAAAACAGTCCTTGAGTAAAGTGTATAATGGCACCAATCAGGCAAATACGACCTCACAATGAGAACCTAACACGTTCAGAGCGAATCCAGACTAATCTGTTTTCCGCTGAAACGCGGCCTGAAGCCCACAGGGAGTTTGGAGTGAAAGATATCGACTGTGTGAAAGGCCGATCTGATGCTGTGTGTGGCTGCCGTTTCAGATGAGGTCACCTCGGTAGGCCACGTGACGGAACAGCGACGACTGCAGAGCTGTGTGGGAGCGTCTCACGGCCGGCTGACCCTCACGGTCACGTACCAAAGATAACAGCTTCCTACCACTATGATTAACTAACCTTTAATTGTGGTTTGTTGTATTATTATTATTATATAGTAGTGTGTGTGTGTGTGTGTGTGTGTGTGTGTGTGTATGTGTGTGTGTGTGTGTGTGTATATATATTAGTATAAATAAAATTTTATCATAAAATGTATGCATAGATTAATAATTTTAATGTATGCATAGACTAATTAGCATAATGTATGCATATATTAATTGATCATAATTAATCATGACTAAATAATGATTTATATCATTATCAAATATCGCATAATTTATAATTTTTCATATAATAACGACTTTTCAAATGTTCTAAACTTTAATATTATCCAAAATGTTACATTTGATGTGCAAACGCCGAAACGTTATAATACAGTGGTCCGCTAATTTTGGACGCACCCCCCACCGCAGCCCTTATGGTAATTTAGTGAATTTATCTAGACGTTATTGTCACTTTAATACAATAATGTGTTGTTTTTTTAAATGTATGACGTTTTAAGTAAAAACATCGTTTAAAATGTTATTCCCAACGTTCCTGAACATTCGTTCCCGCTTCGGATTTCGCGACTTGTAAAATAATCCGTGACTTGCTGTTAGTTCTTTTTCTCTCACGTGAAAAATATACAGCGTTAATAAAAATCCAGCGAAACACACAAGGTACATGAGCGCACAACCCGAAGCACTGACGCTCTTCTTCATGCTCAGCATCTAAAACCCTTTATAATCTTTCAGCACACAAATGATCATGTATTCAACCTTGATGTAAAATCAACCTGTGATCTGCTTTACAGCCTGATAAATTCACCAGATTCTGTCCAATCACAACATCAGATTCTTTCTCTACTCGTAACAAAAGCAGGATCGGAACATGCAACATATTTATTCAGAACATTCAAAACGCACACAAAATAACCCACTGAGAAACGTGTGTGTAAACCAACACCAGGTTTAAGCTCACGCTGCCAAGAAATACTGCTTAATGTTTAGTGTTTAAGACTTAATGTCTTAGTCCAAAGATTCTAGTATTTGGTGAATAGTGTCTAGTGCTTAGTGTTAAGTGTCTATTCCTCAGTGTTTAGTTCTCAATGTCTAATGTTTAGAACTTAGGGTCTAGTGTGTAGTATTTAGTGTGTAGTGTGTAGTATTGAATGTCTAGTGTGTAGTATTTAGTGTCTAGTACTTAGTCCTTAGTGTCTAGTGTGTAGTATTTAGTGTCTAGTACTTAGTCATTAGTGTCTAGTGTGTAGTATTTAGTGTCTAGAAACTAGTCCTTAGTGTTTAGTGCTTAGTATTTAGTGTCTACTAACGAATCCTTAATGTCTAGTAACTAGTACTCAGTGTCTAGTGCTTAGTATTTAATGTCTAGTGCTTAGTCCTAAGTGTCTAGAAGCTAGTCCTTAGTGTCTAGTGTGTAGTATTTAGTGTCTAGTGCTTAGTGTCTAGTGTGTAGTATTTAGTGTCTAGTGCTTAGTCCTTAGTGCTTGGAATTTAGTGTCTAGTGCTTAGTCCTTAGTGTCTAATGTGTAGTATTTAGTGTCTAGTGCTTAGTCCTTAGTGTCTAGTGTGTAGTATTTAGTGTCTAGTGCTTAGTACTTAGTGTCTAGTAACTAGTCCATAGTGCCTAGTGCTTAGTATTTCATGTCTAGTGCTTAGTCCTTAGTTTCTAGTAGCTAGTCCTTAGTGTTTAGTATTTAGTGTCTACTAACTAGTCCTTAATGTCTAGTAACTAGTCCATAGTGTCTAGTGCTTAGTATTTAGTGTCTAGTGGTTAGTATTTAGTCCCTAGTGCTTATTCCCTAGTGCTTAGTATTTTGTGTGCAGTCGCTTAGTCTTTAGTGTCTAGTAACTAATCTTTAGTGTTTAGTGCTTAGAGTCTAGTGCTTAGACCTTATTGTCTGCAAACTAGTCCACAGTGTTTAGTGCTTAGTATTTAGTGCTCAGTCCTTAGTGACTAATGCTTAGTGTTTAATGCATAGCATTAGTCTTTAGAGTCTACTGCTTAGTGCTTAATGCATAATGTCCCCTGTTTACTGCTTAGTGTTTAGTTATTAGTTTCTAGTTCTTAGTGAATAAAATCCCTCCTGATGCTTTAACACAACACACAGCACAATCATCTGCATGTCAGCCACCACATGGGAAAGAAATATCAGAGGCCCAGCATCTAAAAGCCCTTACAAATAAATAAATAAATAAATAAATAAATAAATAAATAAATAAAAAGACCATGCTGTTACATAAACATGCATGCAGTTCAGCTAGTGGGTTATTTTGGGATTTGATGGAGGATGATGTCACACTCTCAGTTCACCTTTCACAGGAGCTGAACCCTGTATCATCAGGGCACAAAGAGCTTCAAATGAAAGGAAAAGGAAAGGAAATGAAAAGCCAGTTCATATTTTGAGCACTGATAATGATTAAGACTGCTGCTGTGAGAAAATAAACACACCCTCACACCATAAGGCCATGATGGTTTCTTTTTCTAGGTTGCATGCAATATGCAGCACGCACCCTGGGCTTGCATTATTATTATTATTATTATTATTATTATTATTTTATTATTATTACATGCTGTATGTTTTTATGTCATTCCCGATATTAAAAGAAATCCTACCGAATCGGCTTTGTCGCGTGCACTGCTGGGTTCGGATGCAGACTCACGGTTCGGTCCGGTTTCATTAGCTGTCCCCTTTTTTTTTTTGTTGCAATAATTACTCAGCAAAGCTTGCTAATGTTTACATGGCTAACGCTAAGCTAGCTTAGCCAGGCTGGGGAATATGGAAAGGCAGGCATTGACGCGGGCACGAGCTCTCGGGGCTTTCGAAGGCGCGCGCGCTGATGCGATGCACGAGCGTGTGAGGCCTTCGTGACCGGAAATGCGCGAATAACAAACAAACAAACACCGAGAAATAATAATAATTGCTCGTGCACGCTTTATGGGAGAGAGAAAGGTTTTTTTTTGGGTGTTTTGTTTTTGCCCTGTCGTTCATGCACTGGCACGGAATTCCCAGGAATGAGGTGATAAGGATATAAAAAAAAAAAAAAAAAAAAAAAAAAAGACGCACTTTAATAATAATAACAATAATAATAACAATAATGATAATAATACACTATGGGGAGACGGGCACGCGCAAAATCGGGGCGCGCGCTCGTGACGGATATTATTTATTTATATAAACAGCT
This sequence comes from Silurus aristotelis, assembly GCF_946808225.1. NCBI lineage: Eukaryota > Metazoa > Chordata > Actinopteri > Siluriformes > Siluridae > Silurus > Silurus aristotelis. Next base: position 3,462,415 of record NC_139579.1, read on the forward strand.
AAATCATAATAAAAATAAAAAAAAAAGATGCAGGATCATGAGGATGAAGGTTGTACCTCGGGAAGCAGGTGACTCGAGGTGCCGCTCCGGTGAGCCCTTGTGGTCAGGCGGCGGGGTGCGCGCGTTCAGCCCGCCGGCGCAGTCCGCGGTGCCGTGGCCGCTTCCGTGTGCAGGCGCGCGCGCGAGCGGCGTCACTACTCGCGTCGGGCTCGCGGCGGCGGCGGAGGCACCGGGCGCTCTCGGTGCTGCGACGTCGCCCCCGGCTGACGCACACGAGGAGGAAGAGGAGGAGGAGGGAGAGGAGCGGCGGCCCCCTCGCAGCAGTTGGTACGGCACCGTGGCGCGGACTGGCTGCAGCAACCGGCTCGCGCCGTTAACCACTGACGATGATGATGATGAAGATGAAGATAGGATGATGGTAGGGGATCCCGTGCTGCCTTTAGACCTCTGTTGCTGCTGATGAGTCGAGTTGCATGATGATGATGATGATGACGACATGATGAAGATGATCCTGCACTCTGAGGTTCTTCTTGTCGTAAAAAAAATATCCACATAAATATACTGTTTATAATTTTTTTTTTTTCCTTTTCTGCTGTAAATTAAACGCGTGTAGTATCACAGATAATATTATAAAACATATATATTTATACACATATATATATATTCTAGATTTATTTACAATACAAAAATATATAATGAAATATAAATAAATAAAATCCGCCGAAGTTCATGTGCGTGTTTTTTTTACTGATGTCCGGTTCCTCTCTTTCTCTCTCTCTTTCTATCCTTCTTTCTCTCACGCGTTCTTGATTGCTTACTAGAATAAAATCCGAAGGAATAAAAAAGTAGGTAAGAAGTTCTAAATGTTAGTGTTCCTGAAGTTAGATGAATATATTAAATATAAATAATGTTTATGTCTATAGGAGAAAGAAGAATAAATCTCTCAGGCTCGACTTGCTTGCAGTTCAAGCTGCTGCAAGTGACAGAAACTATAGCGGCAACTACAAACAGAAGCTAAGAGCCGGTGGGCGGGGCTTTTGCCATGTATAGAGCGGAGTGGGCGTGGCGCTTCTTTATATAGAGCAAATGGGCGTGGCTTTATTATCAAAGGAAAATTGAGTTGTTGTTTTTTTTTTTTTTAGTACATTTGTAATTTTGCCGGATTTTTTAGTGTGTGAATCATTTAGGCTTATTAAGGTATGTTGATCTATCTATCTATCTATCTATCTATCTATCTATCTATCTATCTATCTATCTATCTATCTATCTATCTATCTATCTATCTATCTATCTATCTATCTATCTATCAAATCTTACCCTAGCCCCTAAATAATACATTCAGTAATAAAAATAATAATAGTATAGTAATTAAAAAAAACAATAAACAAATGTAAGGACACGTGATTCTGTAAAGACAGGATGAAATGCGTATGTACAGTGATGCACCTGAGCCGTAACAAGTGTTTAATCCACTTGGTTTTGTACACAGCTCAGTACTGGAGCTATAATCCCACCATGTGAATGTACATGTAAATATTTGCAGATTAGTCTGAGTGTGACTTAGGTTTTATTTACGTGATGCTGATGATGTCGACACGCCTGTCGCACATGTATTGAATCAATTTATAAATTGTACTCTAAGTCAAGAAGATTACAGTTTTACATATTATTATTATTATTATTATTAATATTAATCCGTTCATTTTACTCTGCAGTGCAATATAAATTAGCGGGGGGGGGGGGGGGGTGGTTTCAATTAATAAATGAAATCATTTAAAAACTGCATTTTGCATTTACTCAGATTATCTGTGTATTATATTAAAATGTACTTGATGATCTGAATCATTTAAGTGACAAATATGCAAGGGTGCATATATAAGTGCAAATACTTTCACACACACACACACACACACACACACACACACACACACACACACACACACACACACACACACACACACACACACATGTATATAGCATAGATACAATTTTATCATAATGTATGCATAGATTAATGTATTATAATTGATGACAAAATAATGATTTATAATACAATAAATAAAATGTCATTTCTTTTGATTTATTTCAAATATCGCATCATTTATAATTTCTCATATATATTTAAGACTTTTCAAATGTACTAAACTTTAATATTTAATATTATCCTTATTATCTGAATCATTTAAGTGACAAATATACAGGGGCAAATACTTTTTCACACATGCACACACACACACACACACATACATACATACATACATATATATATATATATATATTTAAATACACAAATTATATGTATATAAATTAAAAACCTTTCCTGGAGTCGTCTTTTCTCATGCACTTGATTACTGTAATTGCTCACAGTGTAAAGAGAAACCAGGAAGTACATATTTATTTAAAAGCATGAAGGTGGTGCAACATTATCAGCTGTCCACAGAGAAAATGTGCTGCCTTGTGTGAACATCTTTATCAGCATCAGTGAGAAATGAGGTGGAACAACACACACACACACACACACACACACACACACACACACACACACACACACACACACACACACACACACACACACACACACACACACACACACCCATTTCTCTCTTTCTCACCCACTTATTATTTCAGACCAACAGATACTTCAACAATACATTCAATATCAAAGCATCTTTAATCCAATAACATTCATTCAAATACAAGATTATTGGCTGATGACCCCAAACCATAGAAATCTGATATAATGGATAAAACTGTGCACACATTGTAAAATTTTTGTGTCATTCAGAAGCAGGATTTTGAGTTGATTCTCTTTAATGGTGAATTTCATTCAAATGTTTTAATTTCCTGTAAACCGAAATGAGCGATGACGTATTTAGCATCTGACGTTTGTTTTTTCGAGGGTAACACACTCACAATTCCGCAGTGTGTAAACTGCACGACTTAATCATCAAATCAACGTCGCTGATTCAGGGTTTAAAAAAAAAAAAGAAAAAAAAAAAATCCTCCATCTGTACTCCGTCATTCCTCTGACATTCAATTCTTTATTACTCATAAAAGTTGAAAGTAATTCTAATATTTCTAAAATATTTTAGCCTCCTAAATTTGGTAATAAACAAATTTTTGAGACTAAATTTGTCCAAATTTTTTTTTATATTTTTTTATATATTTATATTATTATATTTAAATCTGGCTAAACTATTCTTTAAAATGTGAAACACAACAACCAGATTTTACCCAATATTTATTTATGCAGTTTTATCATCGAAAAATAATTCAAAAGTTGAATATAAAAATGTCAAACAGCAAAAAATAAAAGGCACAGACGCGTTAAATAAGAAACGAACACCACAAACCCGAACCATTAAACCACTAAATCCAGTGACTTCTCGTTTTTGGGAAGCACACGCTCCTTTTGTTTCAATGCAACAAACTCCATCATTATAAGTAATGAAGATTGAGTGAAAATGAATACAGAAATGCACAGATGTTGTTCCTCAATTTGCATAAATGGCATCTTTACACTCTCTTGGCATCAGGGACGTTCGAGGTTTCCAAACTTTCACCTCTTGAAAAACTCGTTAAAGATGTTCCTCACTAGTACTGTATAGTGTTAAAGTATGGAATGGTTGCCATGTTGGTTTCTTTTCACCCAAACCATTAAACATCCACCTCCATATCTGATAACATTTTCTCTCCTGTTCTTTGTCTTACAGAAGTTCTTCTGTTGGAGCCACGAAGGTCAGAACTTTCTTCCAGTCGTTCATTGTTCAATTCTTGCGTGTTTTTTGACTTAGGTTTATTGCATAGAAACAAAATCTTTTTCGAATTTTTTTTTTTACACACTATAGTTACCCATGTAATGTTCCAGACATGCAGTGTGTGCAACGTTGAAAATTTCTATTATTCAAAGTAAATTACAGTATGACGTGTAGAAAAAAAAAAAAGCGAGTATAATTGCAAACGAACCGTTTCGCATTGGACAACATGCTACAAACTTTCCTGAGAGGTTCACCAGAAACTCTGCGGATATCAGTTCCCGCTTGGCGTATTAGCACGTATTCCTGCCTTGTAAACTGTGTTTTTTTTTTATTTAAGGTCAGGGGGTCGGAGGTTACAGCTCGCACAGCACCGAGTTCTCCAGCGTGAAGTCGTAGCAGAAGTTAGCCAGGTTCTCGTTGATGTCTCTGGGCAGGGTGAAGTCGGAGAGATGAGGCAGGCCGGACTGCATGGCGAGGATGTGAGGCGCCAGGGTAAAAGGGATGTCTCCGAGGAGCTCCGTGTGACCGGGAACGCTGTCCGTGTTCGCCGGTTCGGCTGAGGGTTCTGAGGTAGGGGGCGCTGGAGAGGACTGGACGGCTTCGGGGGATTTGGGAGGCGTTGGTTTGGACGTCTGGAAAGAAAATGGTGGGTATCGTCAAGATTATCGGCAAATCTATTTTTGTATTCTGATTCAATTCATAACTTCATCGCTGGTCCATGTTTGTTGAGATTCAATGCACAAAGCATAATATATGATGAATATATGATGAATATATGAACAAAAATATTGGAACACCCGACTTTTTTCACAGTCACTATTGGAGGTATCAGTAAATCATCCCTTCACTTGAACTAAGAGACCCAAACCTGTTCCAGCATGACAATACCCCTGTGCACAAAGCCAGCTCCATGAAGATCTGCTTTACATGGCTTGCATACGATGGAAGATCTTGAGTGGCCTCCTCTAGAGCTCTGAGCTCAACCCTAAGCACCACAAGGCCTTCTCACCAACACCTACATCATCACCTGACTTTACTAAAACCCTTGCAGCCGAATGAGCACAAATCTCCAAAAAATCTTGAGGAACATCTTCCCAGAAAAGGGTACAGCAAATGTGGACTAAATGTGTGGAAGGTGTTCAAAAAGCACAAAGTCAGGTGTCAAACCATAGAGTGCATCAAGGATTTCAACTGTGAACATGTAGAAAGCTGATGTTCAATACGTTTCAGATTTTTCTGCCTCTTTACAGCTAAAGTAGGAACAGCTACAAATGTTCTGTAAACATGCTGAGGAACTTCTGCACTACACAGAGAGTGAAAAAGTGCCATAAAACAATCTTACACAGTGAATCAGTTCATTTTTGTGCTGTAGTGATGATAAATCTTGCAGGGCAGCTGGACAGTTTCTGGCTCCGTTCCAATTCTTTTTTAAACGTTCCCTCATCCACGTCCCCATTCAGTGGACTTAAATGAGGTCTTGGTGGCTCAAGACATGACCTGAGGTACTGTGATATAATTTCCCCCCCCTTCCTTTCTTCTGTGTGTGTGTGTGTGTGTGTGTGTGTGTGTGTGTGTGTGTGTGTGTGTGTGTATATATATATATATATATATATATATATATATATATATATATACAGTGAGGAAAATAAGTATTTGAACACCCTGCTATTTTGCAAGTTCTCCCACTTAGAAATCATGGAGGGGCCTGAAATTGTCATCGTAGGTGCATGTCCACTGTGAGAGACATAATCTAAAAAAAAATAAATTCAGAAATCACAATATATGATTTTGTAACTATTTATTTGTACGATACAGCTGCAAATAAGTATTTGAACACCTGAGAAAGTCAATGTTAATATTTGGTACAGGAGCCTTTGTTTGCAATTACAGAGGTCAAACGTTTCCTGTAGTTTTTCACCAGGTTTGCACACACTGCAGGAGGGATTTTGGCCCACTCCTCCACACAGATCTTCTCTAGATCAGTCAGGTTTCTGGCCTGTCGCTAAGAAACACGGAGTTTGAGTTCCTCCAAAGATTCTCTATTGGGTTTGGGTCTGGAGACTGGCTAGGCCATGCCAGAACCTTGATATGGTTCTTACAGAGCCACTCCTTGGTTATCCTGGCTGTGTGCTTCGGGTCATTGTCATGTTGGAAGACCCAGCCTCGACCCATCTTCAATGCTCTAACTGAGGGAAGGAGGTTGTTCCCCAAAACCCCGCAATACATGGCCCCGGTCATCCTCTCCTTAATACAGTGCAGTCGCCCTGTCCCATGTGCAGAAAAACACCCCCAAAGCATGATGCTACCACCCCCATGCTTCACAGTAGGGATGGTGTTCTTGGGATGGTACTCATCATTCTTCTTCCTCCAAACACGTTTAGTGGAATTATGACCCAAAAGTTCTATTTTGGTCTCATCTGACCACATGACTTTCTCCCATGACTCCTCTGGATCATCCAAATGGTCATTGGCAAACTTAAGATGTGCCTGGACATGTGCTGGTTTAAGCAGGGGAACCTTCCGTGCCATGCATGATTTCAAACCATGACGTCTTAGTGTATTACCAACAGTAACCTTGGAAACGGTGGTCCCAGCTCTTTTCAGGTCATTGACCAGCTCCTCCCGTGTAGTTCTGGGCTGATTTCTCACCTTCCTTAGGATCATTGAGACCCCACGAGGTGAGATCTTGCATGGAGCCCCAGCCCGAGGGAGATTGACAATCATGTTTAGCTTCTTCCATTTTCTAATGATTGCTCCAACAGTGGACCTTTTTTCACCAAGCTGCTTGGCAATTTCCCCGTAGCCCTTTCCAGCCTTGTGGAGGTGTACGATTTTGTCTCTAGTGTCTTTGGACAGCTCTTTGGTCCTGGCCATGTTAGTAGTTGGATTCTTACTGATTGTATGGGGTGGACAGGTGTCTTTATGCAGCTAATGACCTCAAACAGGTGCATCTAATTTAGGATAATAAATGTAGTGGAGGTGGACATTTTAAAGGCAGACTTTTGGGGTCTTTGAGGGTCAGAATTCTAGCTGATAGACAGGTGTTCAAATACTTATTTGCAGCTGTATCATACAAATAAATAGTTTAAAAATCATATATTGTGATTTCTGGAATTTTTTTTTTAGATTATGTCTCTCACAGTGGACATGCACCTACGATGACAATTTCAGACCCTCCATGATTTCTAAGTGGAAGAAATTGCAAAATAGCAGAGTGTTCAAATACTTATTTTCCTCACTGTATATATATATATATATATATATATATATATATATATATATATATATATATATATAAAATGCTGATTGTGTTTAAACAATTTGATAAGGAAGAATAAAATATAATGGGATTCACTGAATTCTTTTTTTTAAAGTAAATCATGTATATAAAAACTAAATGTAACTTTCATGGCCAAGAAAACCAGTCAGCAAACCGCCATGTTTTTACGACTGCTTTGTTTGCATTTTGGGTGAGTTTTTAATTTCAGACTAAAAACTGAAGCTCCTTGTATAATCAGATTATTTTTATTTTTTGCAAAAGTTGAAATCAAACAATCACTTAATCAACCGAACAAACCAACCAATCACTCAGTACTTCAGTGCTTTTCTAAGAGTCCTGGTGACGGTGATAAAGTCGAATAGTTTATTGTTTATCCAGCAAAAAGAACAATCCTATTAATATATCTATATATATATCATTATTAACCTTTTCATTCTTTATAGTCAGATTATATTTTAATATACTTAATTTTATACATTTTTTCCGTTACTCTGATTTTTTTTATTTTATTGTATTTCTTGACAAATAAAATTTTAATCGAATTGAATTAAAACTTAAAAGCAAAAAAAAAAAAAAAAAAGGTTTTACAAAGAAAAACTGGGACCCTTTGATGATTCTAATGAAGCAGCATCCGAGTTTGTAGCGTTGTTACTTTCAAAAAGGATGTCGAGAAGATAAACGGCCGAGCGTGCAAGGAAGTGATGTCATGACGGTCCTCGTTAACTGGATGTTAGTGCGCTAACAGAAACAGACGAACTCTATGAGTCAGGTTCAGTGTGTACATGAACTGGAACGAGAGATAAAAATCGTTCTGATGTTTATAAATCGGTGTGTATTTATGGGTTCGCAGTGACGATGGGATGCTTATCAACATTTCCACTTATAGCGTTTAGCCGACGCCTCTATCCAGAGCCACGTAGGTTTTTTTCCAAGCCAAGAATCGATAAACTTCCACTTCTCCATAACTGAAAAATAAAATCCGTTTCACGTCTGTGCTACAATCCGAGAGAAAATCGCGCCAATAACAGGAAGCTGATTGGCTGTTGGTCTCATTCGCCACGGAAACTAACAAACAAAAATTCTGCGGGAGCGTTGTGATGAGCTTTAGAGGAAGTTACATGGACATCGTAAGAAATTAAGACCCGTTTAAAACTATTTAAGACCCGGAACAGCGAATTTAAAACTTTTTAAGGCCTGAAGTTTTGTTTTTATGTAATTTTATAAGACTTTTTAGGACCTTTATAAGAAACCTGATCAACGCTGGTTGAAACTTAGGATGCAATCAGCCTAAAACTTTGTTATGGGAATAGTTTTTTTTGTTTACATAAATACACAAAACAAATAGGGACAGATGCGTTAGTTATCAACGAATTGAAATGTGCACCTTTTGGGAGTCTTTGGGTTAAAAAAAAATTTACTTATTTCCAGCTGCAGACAAAAATCAACTCCGTCTACTCAGTATTTTGTAGTGTACTTGGAGTTCTGGAGCCGTAGATTTATTCTGCATGGAATTAACTGATATGAAACTAAATGCACACAAGATGTTACAGGAAACGTTCACAGTGCACACGAGCAGTGATTCTCTCGAGGCTATCGGTATTATACAACATCGTAGTGCACGATGTTTGTGTCCTGGGATCGAAAAACGCTTGTTAGCATAAGATTAATCCTGAAGAAGATTCTCTTGCCAGAGACTGATTCAGAGTACGAAAAAAAGATCAAATATACAGTGGTCCCTCGGGTTACGAATTTAATTAAGAACCGACGTCCCCTTGAAATTTCGTCCGCGAGTTTCCAATGATTCGTATCCTGAATTCGGGAAACAGATCCGAAAACATTGCCGCATTTCCGAATTGTACGTATTCGGAGACGTTCGTATCCAGAGTTTCCGCTGTAATTGAAAAAGAAATCAAATTCTTTATACGCTGACAAAAGTAGTGGAACACCAGACTTTTCCAGCCATATGTTACTCTTCTTCCAAACTGTTATCGCAAAACAGATGAAGCTGGAAATTTTCCCAAATCTGTTCCAGCATGACGATGCCACCTTTGCACACGTCAAGCTCCATGAAGATCTGGTTTGGAGTGGAAGATCTCCAGCTCCATCCTCTTGAACACTTTTGGAACGAATCTGAACGCCGCCTGCACCCCAGGCCTCCTCACCCACATCAGTACCTGACTTTACCAACACCATTGTGGATGAACGAGCACAAATCTAGTGGAAAAATCTTCCCAGAGGAGTGGAGAGCATTATAGGAGGAAACGGGGACTGAAAGTGGACTGCGATGCTCAAAAAGCACATACCAACACTTATAGCCAGGTGTCCGCAAACTTTTGGCAATATAATGTATTACAAAAATACAAAAGCTGCTGTTACTCTATCGATTTGTAAAATGGACCCTCGGCGTAACACTAATACATTGTGCTGCTGGAAACTCGTTATCTTTAAAATCATTTCTGTGGGAAGTTTAATGAATTTTGTTTGGGTTTTTTTTGGAAGGAGTCTCCAGTCTCAGAGTTTTGTAATGGATTTCCCGAAGGCTTCAGGACTTTTTTTTTTTTTTTTTTGCTCAGTCTAAGTACAAGCTTATTAACTTCAAGAGTAAAAAAAGAGAAGCCGTGTGGAGGGAAATAGCTTTTATGGCTGCTATAGCGCAAGTGAAAACAGGAACTGAGTTTTGCAGATGTTCCGTATATATAAACATAAATAAAACAAAAAAAAACGGAATGTAGAAATGCTGAAATAGGCGCAAAATAGTATAATCGTGTCTGTTGACGACAACAATTATAGTAAAAGTGAATGACTCTGTGCGAGTGTTTGAGCTGGTCACGTGACACGGGTTGAAAAAAATAATCAAAAATAAAAATGTGGCTTTGATAAGTTTCCCCTCTTCCTCGTCATTCTGCGGTGTGCAATCTGTTCTGGTTCGTGTTACGCTGCCAAGCAACCAGACACACACACACACACACACACACACACACACACACACACACACACACACACACACACACACACACACACACACACTTCCACCTCAGCCTGCCACTTTCACTTACACACACACACATACACACACACACACACCTGCTCTGCAGCATCTTGGATACCATTAAAAACCATTATCATTTGCCCAATCCAGACACCTCCCTCACTATACAGTATAAAAGCATGTGACTCTTTTATATCAGCGATATGGCCTTTGGCACGGCGTGAGGAAAACCGATGCCATGGTTTCAGGTCTGTAACCAGGCACCTGCTGCTCACGTCACAAAACAAACACGGCCTTCTCTCTCGAACAGGAAGTGCGTGTCATCATTCAGCATGTGTACACACCTGACCAGTCCTCCAGACTGACTGAATTCTGTTCTGAAATATTGAAACGTATGGAATCCACATGAGCTGCTTGGCGACTCCTTTATTTTGTTTAAACACCAGGATGAAATCATAATCATCAGCTATGGAACTCTAACTGGGGAAAAACCCCTGTGTGAAAAAGGCATCATTTTATGGCACCATAAAAATGATATCTAAGATTACGAGAATGGAGCGTCGAGCGCTCCGGCGTTTAACTCCTTCAGGGTCGATTTCCTCGTAGTCTTCCAATAGCACGATATCCTTCAGACTGCACAACATCGCCAATTTCCTCAATGTCCGTTTGTTGTTTTTTTTTCTGCTGAAGTTTCCTACATAACCGCTGCAGTGTCCGTTTACTAATTAGAACCCCGTGCTGATGTGGAGGTAAATCCTGAGCTAAAGTAGGATCCAAATCCTAAACATCCATTTTATGCACAACAGCGAAACCTTTCTCACCAATTCGGTGATTTTTCTCAAAATATTACCGCTTTATTCCAGTATTGCTATGACTTTATCCTCCATATTTTCACTGTATTCTTGTAATTACTACTTTGTTCTCGGAAACTTAGATTTTCACACATTGCTTCTTTTTTTTTTTTTTTTTGCTAAAACGCCAATCGTACAATCCTGGGTTCTTGGTTTTAAGATGGCGAAGCGATTTTTTTCAGTGATTGTATCTTCGTATCTTCACACATGGGATTTGGAGCATGTGAACTGCTCGTAGAGACGGAATCGGGTTTTATATCCAAATCACGTTTTCATATCTATCTATCTATCTATCTATCTATCTATCTATCTATCTATCTATCTATCTATCTATCTATCTATCTATCTATCTATCTATCTATCTATCTATCTATCTATCTATCTATCTATCTATCTATCTATCTATCTATCTATGGTCGAGCGATCGCTCCATTTTGAACTCGTTTTGATTGGCGCTTGGTGTATCTACTGATCGCCAACAAACTGTTCAGCATCATTTCAAAATCAAGCAGAACATTTACAGAGGAATAAATGATGAAGAAACTCCAGACTCGAACCCAACACAGCACATGTGACCTCATTTGTGTGATTTCATTTGAAGTACCGGAATTTCCGGACTATTAGACGCACCCAAATATAAGCTACACTGAAACTAATGAACTTTACACAGGCTTTAATGAAAGACAGTGCCTGTAACACGGCTTGTATCTAAACAGTAGCCTACCAAGAAAGTCATTGTTCACTGTCTTCCTCCTTCCTTTCACAACTATTTCTCTCGAGAGTTTTTCTTTTGGCATCGTCGTGCGTTTAAAAATCACCATCGCTGAAGCTTTTCTCCCGATGCCGTGCAGCTCAGAACACAGGTGAAGTGTGTTTTCATACCCGGTTGTTTTCAGCGTGACGAATGATTCGCATTTCCTGTAGACGGTCCGAGTGAGCAGCAGGTCAAACGTCAGAGGAACATCATCCATATTTATGATGTGGTGCGGCCCGATTCAGTGGGAGCGCATCTAATTTAATATAAAGAGTTTCATTGGTTCACCTGAACCCGTTCGCCAATTTCACTGGTCTAATGTTATGGTGCTCAGTGTTTTGTCTTGAAGTTTGTGACCCGGATAAAACCCAGGAAAAATCCATAAATTAGCCGCTTCGTTGTTTAAGCCCTGGGGTTCAAAACGTGGGTAAAAAGTAGCGGCTTATAGTCCGGAAAATACGGTAATTGAAAATAAGGTTTTGTGCTCATGATCATTTTAATAGACATCAATCGGCGTTTGAGTCGTTAATATCTATATCTATTAATAGATCGGTTTAAAAGTAACAGAGTCTTTTTAAATTCACAAAAACTGAGTTAATTAGGTGAAGAATCTTGTGATAAAAATGATAAAAGGAAACACTGTAGCCGTAATAAATCATAGTACTTCGGATTAAGAACATCTAAAGGCAAATACTTTTGTACTTTTACTCAAGTGAAAGTTCAAAGAGAGCATTTTTACTGTTACTGAAGTGTCTCTCTACTTTTACTCCAATACACGGTTTGTGTCCACCACTGGAGACCGTTGATTTCAACCTTTAATGAATTTTGCAAGAAGTATGAAACCAACACAATAAAAGAAAGGTACTTAAACATACCACAGTTATATATATTTTTTTTAAAGTGTCAAATTCGACCTAAAATCAAAGCTTTTTGATTAAACAATTCAAAGGTTTCATTTTAGTCTGTTCCACGTGACCTTGTATTATATGCCTGTCGCAATAACAATGCTAGAAGACGATCAAAATACAAATCTCGATGGAAAACTCGCATTCACTGGGGGAAAATATACACAACTCACTTTTGAAGGTTGTACGATGACATTGGTGGATAACTGGGCCGTGTTTCTGGCTTGTCGTTTCGCTCCCTGTTCCTCTGCCGACTCTCCTGCAGGATGAGAAAAAGTAAGCAAATGTTAGGAAAATCCAGCAGTTCTGGTTTGGGTCCTGTTCATTTCTTTTTCTAGCAGTAACCTTAAGCGCTTCTTTCTTCATTCTAGCTTCAAATCAGCCTTCCCCTCTTACCACAGTCACCCGTATCAGCCGTCACTCATGGCACTGTGTAGCTTTGTTTTCTTGCCGTATAGCAGAAATGCAGTTGATGGGTTACACTCATGACACTGCATAAAGCCAACAAACGCCTTATTTTTGGCGTTTAAACGTCCCATTTCACGTTTAGTTTTGCTGTTCGAATATCTGTTGTTCTGGGAAGATGTTCCACTAGATTTTGTGGAGATTTGTGCTCATTTAGTAAAGTCAGGTACCGATGTTGGTGTAGGTGAGAAGGCCTGGGGTGCAGTTCACATTCATTCCAAGATCATCCCAAACAGGCCACTTAAAATCCTCCATGTAAATCTTCATGGAGGATGAATTGAGACTCTCCGTTACTACAGACTCGGGTTTTTCCCCAGACAGACCTCGGCCTCTAGAGGCTTCACACACACACACACACACACACACACACTGACTCACGGACCCACCGCGATGATCTCAACACCGGCACTTCACAGCACTCCATCTCACGAGACTTTGGTGTCCATGGCTGCAGAAATGGACAAAAAGCTGTGTGGAGGAAGCACACACCCACACAAAATTGCAAACATCATACACACACAGGTCTGAGATCACGTCCTACATCGGGACCACAGAGGTCAAAGACACGCCCTCGGGGGGTGCTGGTGTCTGTTACTCGCCTCTCGCAGACGTCAGCTTGATGGATACAGCAGAACCCATGTCACGTGCCAAAGTACTTCTGTGAAGAGCTGGAAGTCCCAAAGAGAGGAAAAGTCCAAAAATCGTCCAAAAGTATTAGCTGTAGTTTTCAATAAATCCAAATGTCTATTTCAATCACACACACACACACACACACACACACACACACCGAGCTCAATTCTATTCCTGCAAAACCTCTACTGTGTAGAACTCTCTACTGTGAGATTCTACTCTGCTCAATTCTCTATAAATCTATTCTAGTAAAATTCTGTTATTAGATCTGTTCTATTCTCAGCTGTTTGATCCTATCCTGGTAGAACTAAATTCTATTAGAAGTTCTATTCTATGCTTTTTTTCCTTTTATCGTAGTGAAATTCTACTATCCGATCTGTATTCTATTCTCTGAAATCCTAGATTTTTAGATTTCTATTCTAGATTCTCAGCAACACGATTGTATTCTATCCTCTGCTTTTCCGTTGTACTAAAATCGTTTGATTGGCTCTATATTCTGACCGATTCTCTGCAATTCTATTGTATTCTATTCTCTGCTATTCAATTGCAGCAAAATTATTCCATTTATAACCCCGTTCTATTCCCAGCTATCAGATTCCGGTGAAAAATTCAATTCAATTGAAAATCTATTTTGTCGAATTTCATTTCTGGTGAAATTAAATTTATTCGATTTCTATTCTGGAAAAATGTCATTCGATTACAACTCTATTCTGCTCTACTCTATTGTAGTGAAACGATCTCATCAGAATTCTGTTTTCAGCTATTCTATTCGGGTAAAACTCTTCTATTAGAACTACATTCTATACTCATCCATTCTATTCTCTTTTTCAACTCTATTCAGTTCTACACGAATTTAACACTGTTTTCGTCTAAATCAACTGCGTTCTAACAAAATCCACAAATTCTCTCTATTGTGATAAATCCATACTTTGTTTCTGCCCAAACTCTATTTATCTCTATATTAAACTCAACTAAATTCTAGAAAACCTCTGTATTCTATTCTCTATATTCTATCCTGCTCCAGTCTGTTCCAGTGCACACATGAACTCAACAAGGGCTCGCACACGGCGAAAAACAATAGACCCGGGAGTATGCTGGAGTCTGGAGAGACACGGCTTCAACGGTCTCTATGGTGCTGCCACAAAGATGAAAACCCCGACTGTGAATGCGAGTCATCGCCACGGCAACGATCGGCTGGTTCGATCCCGTTCCACCTGAACGGAACCAGAAGCGAGTAGCGATTACAGCAGTGGCGGAATGTCATGACGAACGAACGAAAGCAGCCGAGTGAGCGGCACAGAAAAGTCAGGCTCGTTCAACTTTTTATTTAAACGGCTCTTTTAAACAACGATGGTCTGATTCACGCACAGAATCTCACACAAGGATCGTCGTCTGACTGAACACAATTACATGAAACCTGAGCCGCACTGGGAAGACATGAATCACAGCTGTGGCTTTCAGGATAATGGCCATCTTTACTTTCATCGCAGAGGTGTGTGGAGACACGGGAGAGAAAAGCCGAGCGTACGATATTACAAAAGATCGGATTTTAGCAGCGCGAGGGTAAAGAAGGAAGGAAATTTGAGCGCCGCGTATTGCGTGAAAACAGGACGTTCGAGTGCAAGTGCAGGAACAACAGAAATCATAACAGACTTCACTGTTTCTATAACAAAAGTGATGTTGTAATACAGAACCACGAACTACTGCTGTGCTCCACGTGCAGTGTTAAATCACTGCCTTATAATGAAACTTGTAAATGTAATATTGTTCGCTGATCACTGATCGCTCCTTAGTTATATTTTAATAATAATATTATGACATTATAACATTATGTAAAGTAAATAACACTGATTATCTCTTCATCATGGCACCTGTTAGCGGGTGGGATTTGATAGGCAGCAAGTGAACATTTTGTCCTCAAAGTTGACGTGTTGAAAACAGGAAAAATGGGCGTAAGGATTTGATAAATTGTGACGTCTAGACGTCTGGGTCAGAGCATCTCCATAACTGCAGCTCTTGTGTGGTGTTCTGGTCTGTAGTGGTCAGTATCTATCAAAAGTGCTTCAAGGAAAGAACAGTGGTAAACCGGCGACAGGGTCGTGTGAGGCCGAGGCCTATTGATGTATGTGAGGAGCGAAGGCTGGTCCGTGTGATCCGATCCAACAGACGAGCTCCTGTAGCTCAAACTGCTGAAGAATGTTATGGTATATATATATATATATATATATATATATATATATATATATATATATATATATATATACGCCATGCAATTCCATCTGGACTGCGGCTCATTGGAACCGATTTCACCATACAACAGGGCAATGACCTGAACTGTTCGACACTCTGTAGGAGTTATTTAAAGAGCAAGCAGTGGTCTGGATTGTTATCGATCATAGAATATCCTGCCCAGTCAGCACACCTAAATCCTATTGAACTGCTCTGGGATGAACTGGATCACAAGGTCAGAATGAAATCTTCAACCAGTAAATTACACCTTTGGCACAAGAGGCACGACTGTCCAAACTCGCCGGATGCCCAGACCGTGTAAAGCTGTTATTCATGTTAAGGGAAAGTTTTCAATAAAAATGAAACGTAACATCTGTATATTTATATACTTGTTTTCAGTCAATGCCAATTTTCATACCATTAAATGAGAGTTTGTTGTATAGAAACAAAATTAACATGCATGTGTCTCTTAATAAAAACATAACATACTAGGCACTGGATAAAACCCTTTTTAGATCCAAAACAGCAGCCCTCTGACTTTATAGTGATTCAATTCTATTGGACTCAATTCTAAAGGAAACATCTGGATTCAGTTTTCTTCTGCTGAGTTGATCATCTTTCCTCTTGATGCAACAAGACAGATCTTGTTAGGATTATTTAAAAACAGAATCCAGTTTTTCCTGACTTCTAGGGGTCTTTCAGAGAAAACATGTTCTTGTTTTTTCACCTGAAATTTCTCTACTCACCAATAATGACGAATCCATCAGACTCTCTGTCGGATGATGGAGACTTTTTAGAGTCTTTCCGAAGTCCGAAAAAACTGAGCATCTTGCTGCATTAAAACAACATACGATGAACTGAAATATTAATAATACAAAACCCAGACAGTTCATGACAACAATAAACTGTAACGTTAAATCTCTTTAACTCAATAATAAACAGATCAGGTGCGATGACGTCACATGTCACCAGTTGGCCCATTTCGTTTATTTTAGCTTTGACTTACCTGAGACTTTTTCCTATTTATACCAAACTCCAAACACGAAAACCCTCAGCAACAGAAATAACTATAAACTGTACCACAGAAACCTAATTACATCGCCATTTCGTCATGTTTTGTCTAAATAAAAAAGCGCGTACCCGGACTTTTATAGCTCAAGTTAATGTTTACAAGTCACCCTGATTAGCACTGCGCATGCGCCAAGTTACTCGCGTGTGTTGTATTTTCTTTTACACTCCGACTGGGAACTAAAGAGTGACGATGGTTCCGCTCGAGCAAGACAGACAGACAGACAGACAGACCGACCGACAGACAGACCGACAGACAGACAGATAGACAGATAGATAGACAGACAGATAGATAGATAGATAGATAGATAGATAGATAGATAGATAGATAGATAGATAGATAGATAGATAGATAGATAGATGCGACAAAATGCAGTTTAGAATCTTCCAGAAGTACACAGTTGAAGATAAATGTTTATTTTAACAGTTAGTAGAAAAAACAATATATAAATTTATTATTTTTTGTTGATATTTAATTTAATCCGGAAGTTTTTAAATACCTGTTTATGACCATGCACATAAATACAAAAATAAAATGTGCCTTTAAAAATAATAATAAAATAAAAACACTATATTAATCACATTATAAGTATTAATACCTTATATGAATAAATGGTTTTATAGATTCTTGCTGAAAGAAAGTGGGGCTTTTTGTGTGTAGTTTAAGTGATGTGTAGTTTACGATTATTGGATTCAGTCCTTGTGAGTAAAAGTTGAGTTGATGTATGAATATACGGTTGTGTTTTTATTTTTGGGGAAGATGCAGGTAGTGTGTTATTGTAATTTAATACTATGATAGTATTATGGGAAGTGTATACATGTTTGAGTATTAGATTTGTATTTGACTCTCAGGTGTGCATGAGTCTGTCTGTCTCTCTGTCTGTCTACAAGTTGTGGAACTAGAAACGCGAATTTAGTTTATCACGGAAGCTAATAGTTAACGGACAATACGGAAGTAGACGCTGCAGTCAAATCGGAAATACGTCAGAGTTCATTTTGGCGCGGTTCTTTTTCATCCTCTAGGTTTGGACTCGGTCGGAGTTTTACAGTAAAGTAAAGTGTAAAGTGTAGAGGAGTATAAAATGTCGGGTGTATACGAGGCTTCGAAACCCAGGATTAACGCGTCGATGCTCCCGCAGTTCGCCAGCAGGCCGGTGTGCTTTATAGGGCGCGTGGAGAAGGTAAAGAGTTCAAACGTTTATTCAACAAACATGAATTCTATCTGTTTATTTATCTGTCTATAGCTACCTATATGACATATATATATATATATATATATATATATATATATATATATATATATATATATATATATATATATATCCGTCTGTCTGTCTCTATCTGTCTCTATCTATCTGTCTGTCTGTCTGTCTGTCTCTATCTATCTGTCTGTCTGTCTGTCTGTCTGTCAGTCTATATGCCTATCAGTCTGTCTATATGCATGTCTGTCTGTCTGTCTGTCTGTTTGTCGATATCTATCTATCTCTCTGTCAGTCTGTCTATATGTCTCTTTCTTTCTCTCTCTCTCTTTCTCTCTCTCATTCTCATATATATGTATGTGTGTGTGTGTGTGTGTGTGTGTGTGTGTGTGTGTGTGTGTGTGTGTGTGTGTATATGTCCTTTATAGAATTATAGCAAATATATTTTATGGAATTCATCTGATTGCCCAGTCACAAAGGTGTATGACTGTAAGAAGTAAATAATGAAAGCAGTCTTTATTAATGATGTTGGGTTGTGATTATAAAATAGTGCAGACACCCTGATCGTTCACACACCACACTCTGAGAGCAGCACGAACATGTTTGGATTGTAGATAAACTCCATCCTGACAGCCGTCACAATCTTCAAAATACAACTCCTCTTATCTGTGGGCATCAAACCACCTCTTATTGTCCTTTTTTCCCTTCCTGTCGTGGCATTATAATAATATCATATTCTGAACGATGACTGAAAGCTTGTACTGCGAGCTCTTCTCGTCTTTATTGCCATCTTATGAAAAGAACTCGCTTGTTGTATTCCTCAAGTCGCTCTGGACAAAAGCGTTCGCCAAATGAATAAATGTAAACAATGTTTGGTGATGGTATCTCTTTCACAGGTCCATCCGACAGGCAAATCGTTCACGTTGACGGACGGCGAGGGAAAGAACGCGTCCGTGGAGCTTAACGATCCGGTACGCGTTCGGAACTCTCTAAAAAACCTTTGATCGATTTTTATAGACTTGTGATCATTTTGACTCGACTGTCCCGTGTTTCTCCTCACAGCTGGAGGAAGAGTTGAGTGGAATAGTGGAAGTTCTCGGGATGGTGTCGAACAAAGGAACCATCATGGCTGCAGCGTACCACATGTTCAGGGAGGAGAAAGGAATTTCATTCGGTGGGTTTTTTCGTAAAAAAAACAAAACCTGGATGAGCATCACTTCGTTTATTTTTACACACGTACACTTTCGTTCCTTCTCCTTTAGAGTTTGCACAAGAACATCTGTTCCCTAACAATATTCACTCTGAATAAACTGTTGTTCCTATTAATGTGGCCGGTTAGTGTATTTATATATTGTATCTAGAGGTCGACCAATAGCGGATTTTACAGATCGCTAGGTCGGATCGTACTTGCTGTTAACCAATTAATTAACCGATAGTTTTTTCAAATGAATACTAATAATAATAAAAAAAGTACTGAATCATCAAAATGTGCAAAATGAAATAAAAATGATTTTGTAATTAACCTCCATTTCAATGGAAACAAAAAGTAACAATTCAAATAAACAAAAAAACAGTTCCAAGTAAAAGGAATGAAATCGATTCATTTTGATTCGCCTCTAGAGGTCGCTCTTGTACTGTATAGTTAATAGTTCTTTATTGTCATTGAACAGGGAAAAGAGGAAGGCCAAGGAGGAGGTTTATGGATGTGATTAGGAAAGACATGCAGGTAGTTGGTGTGAAAGAGGCAGATGTAGAGGACAGGGTAGTATGGAGACAGATGATCCGCTGTGGCGACCCCTGATGGGAGCAGCCGAAAGAAGAAGAAGAACAGGGTACAACAAAATGAAGTCCCAGTCCAAGCTATGATAGGAGCTGCTTTAGGATGGTTTCTGTGCTGTAAACTAATAGCAATAAATCGGTAAACAGCTATAACTATAACAACGGTAAACTCACGTGGGAAATTAAAGGGCCTGCATTTAACAATCCTCCAAATCAGAGAAATGATGCGTGTCTACAACGTAGCCCGGAAAAACTATCGGTATGGATTTTTGCCAATAGTTCTAGCGAGCAACCATCGGTACCGCAAAATCAGCTAAACCAATGAATCAGTCGACCTTCTGCTCTGTCACAATATATAAATACCCTAAAAATTCTTCATAAATCTGTTTTTGATGCAGAAGTGTAAGATTTTGTGAATAAATGTCTGCTGTTTTTCTCTCTCCTCCCTCTGTCTCTCTGTAGATTTGGAGCTGTACAACGAGGCCCTAAAAGTCATTAACGATTTCCCGCAATTTTACCCCTTCAAGTAAAACAAAGCAAAATGCTGCACTATACCTCTGTCCATTTGTTCTCCTCCTCCTTCTCTTATTTTGTATGTAGTTTTCTTTTCCTTGTAAATAATTGAAAGCAGTTCAGAGCGAAAAGCTTTTCATTTTTTAGATAAAAAGAAATTAAAATTGTTACAGAGATGTGTGTGCGTGCGTGCGTGCGTGTGTGCGTGCGTGCGTGCGTGTGTGTGTGTGTGTGTGTGTGTGTGTGTGTGTGTGTGTGTGTGTGTGTAGTGATTTTTCTATTAAATAAATGCACCACAGGATGTCTTCAGAGACATCAGAGAAGAACTTCACTAAAATCAGAGTTAAGATTCCTAGAAATGAAGGATTTATGGTACAAAATCCCTGAATGAAAGTAAAGATTTACTGATTCGAACCGACTCACCTCTTTATTCACAGTATGTACATTACAGTGACTAAACTGTGAGTCTCTCCATAATTTTCATGCAAATCCTCTATTACTAATCCACATTTGTTCCAGTTGTGTAAATGAGGTGGTAGCCTAATTTTAAGGCTGGTTAAGACTATGGATCTGAAGGTGGTAAGTTCAAATCCCAGGCACACCAAGCGGTCACTCCTGAGCCCCTTAGCAAGGCCCTTTACCCCATAGCTGCTCAGTTGTATGTATAAGTTGCTCTGGAAAAGAGCTTCTGCCACATGCCATAAATGTAAACGTAACTTCAGAGTTCTAAGTGCAACATTCAACAATATGTCATAGGATTAAAACATAACTTAATTTTGTGGAGCTGAAAATGGGAAGTCACCATTCTTCCATTATTTACTATTTATTGATATTATCATTTTCTGAACATCAAACTTGCATGAAATGCATTAGAAATTATAACACTACCGTAAAGCTGCCTGTAGATGGCGACACAAAACATGTCAGAATGATGAACTAAAAGCCACCATTTTATCCCAAAGACTATCAATCGAGCACACGCTCTGTTTAGAACTTATTTTGATTGGCGCTTGGTGTATCTACTGATCACCAACATACAGTTTAACAACTAGCAGAACATTTAGAGAAGAATAAATGATAAAGAAACTCCTGACTCGAACTCCACAACACACTTGGCTTTATCAGTGCATTTATTTTTTTTGTAAGTAATTAAAAAGAAGGTTTTGGGCTTGTGATCATTTTAATAGATATGAATCAAATGATAATAGGAACATAATAGATACATAGTACTTTGGATACTTAAGTACATTTAAAAGCAAATACTTTTGTACTTTTACTCAAGTGTTTACTTCGTCCACCACTGGTTACTGTAGAAATGTTAACAGCCTCGATTGCTGCTTTTATAACCAACATAACACCTTAGCACCATATATCATTCTTCTGAACACTAAAAATGTCACCTCATTAAAACGTCCGTTTAGAAAGTAAACTTTGAAACCTTTCCCCAAAGGGAAAAAAGTCCAACAGATAATTTACTCCCCTCATACACCGAACATGTCAGCTATATTTACATCATAAAGCTGAGTGGTACATAGGTTCCTATTTCAATTTGCTCAGGTTTCTTTAAGATTTTATCTAAATAATTCATTCATGAAAAGAGGACTGGTTTTAACGGTCAATGATTAATTGGGATTTTATGACACAAGCATTACACTATTTATTAAAGTAAAAACACCTGTATAAAGGAGGCCAGGTAATTGAGAAAGCGTTAGGCTAACTCTAAAGGAGAAATCTACAATTAGTTTAGGAGAAGCTGTTTGCATGATTGCAACCACAACATGCTGGGATTTTGTTAAAAAAAATACATAATTGAGACTCTGAAAACACAACAGTGAAGCGTGGTGGTGGTAGCATCGTGTCATGGAGATGCTTTTCATCAGCAAGGAAGGTGATCAGGTTTAGGAAAAAATCGGGTGACGGAAATTACAGGGTGATACTAGGAAACTAATTCCAGTCTTCAACAGAATTTTATTACTTAATGAGATCTCAGTGAGGAGCCAGTTTTTGGTTTGTAGTTGATTAAAATTTGCATGTCCACTGTATGTTTGAATCCCAGGACCACCAAGCTGCTTTTCAGTTGTATAAATGGGATAAACATAAGTCTTGCTGGAAAAGAGCAATGCAAATGCCTTTTCATAGGATTTCAATGTATTCCATAAATAAAATCAAAGATTTTTGCATAAGAGCCCAAATGTACCGAATCAAAGTAAATATTTATTGAATCTAATTAAGAATACATAGATTTTTTCGAGTCAAATTAGTACAAACTCATCGAATTAAAGTATAATTTACTCAGACAATGCAGTTTAAATTTATTCACAACAGTTATAAAATAAAGCTTATCAAATTGTGTATATCACCAGCCTGACAGAGAAATGATGGAGATGACTCTTTATAGAAAATCTGAAAGCTCATTCCATCACCAGAGGTCAGGACCCAAACACAGCAGTATTTTGCTCCACCTGTCATCTCTTCACTCTTTTTTTTTTTATCTCTTCCAGCTAAAATGGTTTTTGAGAAAGTGACATGGTAAAGACTCAGATTCTCCATAAATTCCATACTGCAGATACAAAACAGCCGCATATACATTCCCCTCCAGCAAACTGAATCTCTCGAGGTTCAGCAGTTCAGAGTTGTGAAGGCGAAAACACACATGGAAAGCGATCTCAACAGTTTTACTTCCTGAGGCTGTTACTCCAAGGAGCTGTAAGGGTTTGAAGTTTCGTTTAACACATAAATCTCACAACTTTGAACATTGTTAAACATGCCTGAGAGTAAAATAGTAAGGAGCAAATCTATTTCCCCTTAAAAATATATAGAAATATTTTAAATGTATTTACAAATTACATGAACAGGACCTTTCAGAATTAGTGTTACACTTCCTTAAAATGAGGAATAATGATTGTATTAAATAAACACTAAACATAAGAAGTCATGTTTTAAATGCAAATAAGAAGAAGTACTCAGACCAAATAATTCTAATAATCATAAACTTTTCATAAAAATATTAAACATGCAATAAAATGATTCTGAAATAAGTATACCAGTGTAGTATGATTACTATGAAAAGCAGTGTAGCATGTATAATTTATTTTTAATAACATATGAATACATCTGCATCTTTTGGCTTCTACTGCAGTCCGTAAAACTGTCTGTTAAAAAGTTGTGAAATTTGGTATACTGATTGAGATGGTTCTAAAAAGCATTCTGACCAAATTTTGTCCAAGTGCTGCCAACACTTTACTCCGCCATTAGGTGAAATTTGGTCCTATTTGTCCTTATTATTAGCATAACTTTTGAACCTGTGTACCTAACATGTGCAACACCTCTATCTCAGAACTGTTACAGAACTTAACCATGAAAGAAAAAAAATTTAAAGGCAACACCATCAAATGGTCAAAAGTTACAATAACATGCTTAAAATGCTTATACCTTTTACCATTTGTGTTCAACCTTCAATTTCCGTGTGTGGGTATCTCTCTGCAATGCATTTAAATAGAGAATCTCTTCATAACTTTTACATAACCGTCCACACTGACACACATCTTAGTCGGTATCTTCAGTACCCAACATCTTGGGGCTATGTAAGAGCAATAGCAACCACAAACAATCACCAAAGTAATAACAGACAACATGAAAAGTTACGGCAGTAGCTACTACAGCAATTCCACCTTTTCCGCTCATTGTTTCATCTAGACATCTTTCTCGAAAATTACACTACTGTCCATTGTCAAACCATTTACATCATGAATTAAACTACAAATCACTCTTAAATCCTTAAATTATAGCTAAACTTTCCTGTGAACGTTTTTGTGCTTGGCTCCCAAAATATACCATGTACGCCAACACATTTCTTCGAGAAAATTAGAAAAGGTATGTAATTAAGTTATAATTTATGATGACAAATGTGATAAAGATTCTGAGAGCTTGTACCTCCACCAGGTCTGGACCTGCAATTTGGCAGCTGTCTGGCTCCAGGCCACTTTTTGTCTCTCCTTTTAGAAACACACTATAGTCCATTACCATAAGAAACAACAGGAACCCGACTCATGCCGTGTTGTTAACCCACTCCCAGGCACTCACACAAACTCAAACTGTTGTTTAATGTTGTTTACTCACACAAACTCAAACTGTTGTTTACTTACTAAATGAGGTGCAGATGGCACCTCATTTACCACGGGATCTTTTTATCAGAAAAAATAGCACTCCTTTAATTAAGATTCATATCTTCTATCACAATCTTTATTGCCACCAGGTGATTTGTCATTCAGCATGATGGATGTACTTAATTTACACAAGAACTTTATTAAAAATGATCAAATGATTAGTAATTATAAGAAAAACATTAGAACCTCTATGATATGAAATACAACTGTAGAAATGTTGTAGAACTGTAGATTTTTTTATGTTAAGTATCACAATTCCATATCATGTCATTTACAGTATACATTTCAGTGTATTTCAACTTGCACTACAACGCAACAGATTAATTCTGTTCCATCACAAGGTGTTGATTTTAGCAAGTCTGGCTGTAGTGCATGTACTAGGCTAATAACAGTGTTAATTTTAATATGGTACTCCACATCTCTACTTCTAAACCCCCTAGAATAAACAAATTAGAGCATTTGGCAGATGCCCTTATCTAGAGTGGCTTATTTATCTTATTATATTTATCTCATTCATACAACTGAGCAGCTTTGGGATTAAGGGCCTTGTTTATGGACCCAGAAGCGGTGCCTTGTTCTGGCTGGTATTTAAACTCGTGCTATGGTTTGACTAAACAAAGCCGAAAAAAATGAATATAATTTGTTTTGTGTATTTGCTTTGCCACCTGCTATGCAGTAGTGATTGATAAATGAAGTACACCAGTAGAGGACAGTCAATACTGTACACACACTCATAGAAAACTGAACATGACACACACACACACACACACTGTGAGGAGCGCGCCGTCACTCTGTGTGCACACCCAAATCCTTACCGGATCTTCATTTTTCAAAGAAGGTCATCCTGGACAACTAAGGTGAGTGTTTTATAAATTCTATAAGAACATCCTTTTGTTTTTAAATATCTAAAATAGTGCTTTTTATGGTTTTAAAATAAATTAAAAAATTGCTGTTTTTTAAATAAAAAGGATGGACTCCTACACTGTATAAACTCTTTACACCTACAGGGTGTATTAATAGTTGTAGTGCTTTAATCAAACTGTATGTTCTGAGTGAAATACACACCACTACAGCACTACGACATACATTAAAGTGAAGGTGGTGTATATGCAAAGGTATTTTACTGATTAGGACTTGGGGATTGAATAAAGCATGAATGCATTCCAGGGCATTTTGGGATTTTTTGGCATTCCCTTTACAAAAAGTCACCAATTCCAATATGACTTGAGTAAAAGTCTTTTTTTTATATAGTACTTGAGTACTATTCATATTGAACGTAAGCTCAAAGATGCACTCGTCCTCAACACATTTGAAATACAAATCAATTTGTACACCTCAACACTGCATTAAACAAGTTCAACAAATATCCTTTTCAACACGCTAGAATGAAACAAAGATCAAACATGTTGGTGAAAAAAATAGACAAAGTAGAAAAGCAATCATTATAAAAAAGGATCTTCAATTAAGATATAAAATAACAATATAATGCCACAAAGTAGAAGAAACATTAGTATTCAATAAACAAATAAAATAAATAATTTAGATCAAATAAAAACCAAATATTCAGAGCTGACTGGGATTTCTCGCTCTCAAAGCTTTTATTCAACAAAAGCTGGTTTTTTAAGTCTTTGGAATTTATTCTAGTTCTTTTTGGAATAAAAATAAACCCAGCAGAGCAGCAGATGTTCCTCAACAGAGGTGCAAAATGTAATTGGTAACCTTCATCAATTAAAATGTAATGGAATAAAAAGTACATCTATTGAATCAAAAATGTAGATGAGTAGAGAGTAAAAGTTGTCTTTTATACCCGGTAAATCGAGAAAATACCCCAAAATGTCTTAGGTACAGTAACGAATTACACATAAACACTTTACACCAATGCACTATAACTTGAACTTTGGATTGGCAAGAAAAGGATATTCTTGATTGGTTTAGAAAAGGTAGACACTGAAGATTAATGAATAAATAAATAAATGATTGAACGAATGAATGCATAAATGTTGCCTGGTCTGTATATTGCAGGTGTGTGCACATGCAGGATGAAGTGTGTCTTGGTGCTGTGTGTTCTGCTGCTGGTCTTCTCTGGGAAAGGTCTGAGTCGACGAAGAAGCAGACAAAAAGTAAATAGTCTAGTGGTCCGAAACGAAACAAAAGGTAATGACTTTTACATTTATAGAACACTATAGGTCCAAAAACTCAGTTGAGGGAAAATATAGTTAGAAAAGCAATGGGTTTTTTTATATGATATTTTAAGTTCTGCTGGGTGACGCAGGTCTTTCGATATTATTTGAAGGCTGCTTTAAAGACTGAAGGTTGAGGATCTGGTGTTAACAACTACACAAAGCCTATAGAGGGAGCGTAGGAATCAGGTGGTGTGGGATCTAGAAAACTATTGCCTCATACATTTTTAACACCCATAAAAGAGAACCTAGGAAGCTTGAAATTAAGTCATGCAGTATTGGATGTGCACGAGACTCGAGTTCTTTCAGTCCAACCTTTGAACACCATGGCATTCATAAAGCTCGGTTTGTGCACAGCCTCATCAGCAACAGAACAGGTTCAGGCATTTTAGTCCCACTGAGGGGAAACAAAGACGTTCTATACAATTGTGTATTTATCTTTATGAGGAAGATGGTAGCTTAGTTTTGAAGGCATCAGGCTTTGGATCCAAAAGTCTTTGAATCCTAGCTACTGCTACTCCATAGCCCCTGAGCAATGCCCTTAACCTCATAGCTGCTCAGTTGTATGAGTATTATGTAGTGCATAATTCTAGTTTGTGTCTATTAAATAGATTTTTAAAGGCCAGCATTTTTTTTTATCCATTTTTTACGTTTTCTGTTTTAGCTCTGATTTGTCCAGTGGAGGTAGCCTTCCTGGTGGACAGCTCTGAGAAATCCAAGGCTCTTCTGTTCGAGAAGCAGTGCAGCTTCGTTAAGCGATTCAGCACCAGGTTGTCTTTGTTGGACGCTCCTGGCTGGCGGCTACGTCTACGTCTGGCTGTGTTGCAATACAGCAGCAGCGTCTCAGTGGAACACAACTTCCAAGGATGGCAGGATGTGGACGTCTTCCAAAGCCGAGTGTCGTCTATGGTCCACATCGGTCATGGCACGTATTTGGCCTACGCCATCTCGAATGCCACACAGCTTTTTACTCAGGAGACGACGGACAGTAGTGTTCGTATCGCCCTGTTAATGACGGACGGAGTGGATCATCCACGCAGCCCGAGCGCCGTTGCTGCAGCAGCCGAAGCAAAGAACAACAATATACACATTTTCGTCATTGGCTTGACACGAGATGTGCAAAGTGACACCAGGTTGAGGTCCATCGCCAGCCCTCCACTACATCAGCACTTTTTCAGCCTCGAGGATGATCATCTTGACGAGAGGCTTTTCAGAGAGTTGGTTAGTGGCTTTTTTTTATGAAATTACAAGGAAACACATAGTTTTGAAAATACTGTCAAAACAGAAGTATGAACAATTGCATCAGAAAATTTTTTTTACTTGTAAGTTCAAACATACTTGGCAATAAAGCTCTTTCTATTTCTGATTCTTAATCCCTTGTTCTGATCACGAGATCTCAAAACAAATCTGGAAACCTGCAAGAAATTTTCTTCAGATATCATGTGTACACACAATGTGTAAAAAGCTGAGCTCAGCATTTTATTTGTCAATAATATAATCCTTTGTTTTTTTTTATATTTGTTCTAGAGCACGGTGGTTAACACAGAAGTAAGTACTAATCTAAAGAAAATATGTGCTTTTGATTCTCATTCAGTACTACTGATGGCAGTTTTTCTTGGTTTCAGTGTCCGCAGCCCAAATATTGTTTGTGTGATAAAGGAGAGATGGGTCCTGCAGGAAACCCGGTGAGGAGACACACCATTTATCATCATCATCATCATCATCATCATCATCATCATCATCATCTCAAGTTGCTTGACCTTGAATCTTTCTGGCTACTCAAGTTGAATCCACTCAAGCCAGATCATTCTTTCTATATTGCAGTAAAACTGATATTATACAGTAGGGAAATACATGTACATACTTATACCACAGTATACTGGATTCTCAATTCTGATTGGGCAGAAATTTTTTAATTCATTTACTAAACAGTAGATCCTACAATAGTTCTGGCTGCATGGCAAATCATCGGTTTGATTTAATGCACTTGTTAGGATAAAAGTTATAACAGGACCTTGGTTTGGGGGCATTTCTCAATGTGGATAATGTATTGTCAGCAAATTGGAAGAAATTAAAAGAATGTCCTTCAGGAATGTTCTGTAATTAGGGAATAAGTAGTAAAAGTAAAAATACTTTGCGTCAGGTTGCTTCACCCCACCCCGTTGTTCATTATTTTTTCTATAGAAGCAAACTTTATCATCTTAAAGAATTGTAAGACATCTTTTTTTACTACTGAAAGTATGATTTTTCATTACATCATTCCTTCTGAATTTAAGGGAAAACCAGGAAACCCAGGACAACCTGGCCTTCCTGGTTCCAAAGGATCTAGAGTAAGTGCCCATCTTATATATTTATTTATTTATTTATTTTCCTAGATTATGCTAATCAGTTTCCTTCATATTACAGGGGGCACCTGGCTTGAACGGGCGACCGGGAATAGAAGGCCGTGAGGTATCACATTTGAACCATTATTAATGATTCTTTTAGCATTTTCGAGTGTTTATATAATCATTATGCTGTTTTCTGTTCTCATTACAGGGAAGACCAGGAGTAAGAGGTGAAAAGGTACATTTATTTATCACCTTTTAATAATGGAATGAGGCTTTGGTTATCAGATATGTCACACACAGCATTTCCTGAGAGATTAGTGTCTCACGGAGCTACAATTGTAGTGGTAGACCCCAAACCTCTGCCATGAGGTTACACTTTGGCCTTTGTTGGTTGGATGCTGAGGCAGAAAAACACAGAACTTTTTTCTAAAACACCAATCAAAGTTCAGAATTTTTTTTTTTATTGAATCTGAAAGGTTGTTTAATCTTTTCAGTCTTTGTATTTGTATCCAGCTGAAAACCTGGAGGACTGGACAAAGATCTCTAGAAGTTTCTTAAGTCTTGTTGTAGGAAGAATCTCAGTGCAGGAAATAGACAGATTTAGACACTACAGAACAAGACTACATATACAGTGTGACACATTCACAAGCAAAAAAATTAATATTGCAAGGAGGCTAACCTTCTCTGAGACAGACATGACCAAATCTTAACCAATAACAGAACGAAATAATAATTTATGAAACAAATGCCATATATCTCTATAAAAACAGTAGTCAGATAGGCTTTGGCATTCAAACAATGTTTCATTGCTATTAAGGGACTCTATCAATGTGTGCCAAGAAATGGTTCCCCAAACTGTTTGACTTCCAGCACCAGCCTGAACTCTTAACACAAGGCTTATTGGGTCCACAGATTTGTCCGGTTGATGCCAAACGCTTTGTCTGCATTCTGCAGATCAGGTGCCAATTCTCCAGTCTGTAACCTCAGCTTCCTGTTCTAGTGAAACCTATAGTACTGAAAAATGTTCAATGTGTTTCGTGCATTTAGAGATGCTTTTCTGATCACCATGTTTGTGAAGTGTAACTATTTCAGTGACTGTTGCCTTTCTGTGAGCTTTTAAACTGGCTAACAGAACTTTACATGAAGGTACTTTATATGAAGGTAACCTTATTTATAGGATTTATGTCTTTCAATGAAAAACAATCAAATCAATCAATCAATCTGAAAGTTATTTGGACTTACCCTAAACACAACACGAGCATCTCAAGAGTAGTCCAGTGATCCGTTAAGATAAAGTTTAACACCTCTGATTTACTCTCTCTTATTTGCCCCCTGCTAAAGGGTGAGAGAGGCGAGTGCGGTGCAGCAGGGCTGAAAGGAGAGAAAGTAAGTTTTGTGAATAATATTCTGTATCGCTGGTTCACACCCAGTCTGTTAGAGGTTGAATTTTTGGTACTTATTTTATTTCCACAGGGTGCAGAAGGACCACCGGGACGACATGGACCTCCAGGGGAGCAGGTGATCCTTATGTTTTTAGATCAAGTCAAATATGATTAAAATGCATAGTAAAAAAAAGGAACAATAAAAAGTTATAGCTTTTGTAAGAACAGATTGATGTTGATTAATACAATCAATCAATCAATCAATCAATAATTTAACATTAAATTTTATTTCCCCCCACATACCAAAGTGTTTTGTTAGAATTTACAAGACCATTTTCCAAATTTATCAAGGAACCAGGCTAAGCGACAACAGCTGGTGGTATTACTGCAACACAAGCATTAGGAAGTGTGTGTGTTACTTGTAATTATGTAGAATCATGGAGAAACAGCCACACACAAGCACACACACACACACACACACACACACACACACACACACACACACACACACACACACACACACACGCACACACAAGCACACAAACACACATGTTTAAAAATGACCCAATCAGCTCTCCTGTCTCTGCACTTATGGAATGTGATCCCAGGATTAGTCGTGATCCTGACAGTGATGTAGCAGTGAATCCCACTGTCAAGTCTGTTGTTCTTTCAATTGTTCCAGTCTGGAGATAGAGTTTATCTACAAGGATTAACACACACACACACACACACACACACACACACACACACACACACACACACACACACACACACACACACACACACACACACACACACATAACTCATTCCTCTTTAAAAGCCTGTGTGTAAACACATTAGACCTCACACACAACTCATCGAAAAATTATGAAAAAATAAATACATTTGAGAGGCCAATTCTATTTTCTATTCTACTTACTTACACACACACACACACACACACACACACACACACACACACACACACACACACACAAACCCACACAAAAATGCGCACAAGGAATTTCATTTATGTTTATATTTAAATATTATATTTCACTACAATTTTCTATATGGCTTAGGTGTATTAGAGATTTGTGTGTGTGGTTGTGTGTGTGTGTGTGTGTGTGTGTGTGTGTGTGTGTGTGTGTGTGTGTGTGTGTGTGTGTGTGTTTTTCAGGGTCTCATTGGTGGTCCCGGAGATCACGGTTCACCAGGTCCTGCTGGACCGAAAGTGAGTAAATATACTTTCTCCACTGTAAGGATAATTTTATTATAAATATTATAACAGAACAGAACAGAACAGAACAATAGAATTTAATTATAATTATGTAACTAATTTTTTTCACCAGGGTAACCGAGGACCTCCTGGAGCTTCTGGCCCACCAGGAGACCAGGGGATTGGCATTCCTGGTCCAAAGGTTAGCAAACAATTCAACTGGCACTATAATGTTGTGTACAGTAGCATCATGATTAAGATACACTATATTTCGTAGGGAGATCAGGGATACCAGGGCAGACTGGGCCCTACTGGACCTGTTGGAATAGGAGAGCCGGGACCACCAGTAAGCTACACAAGCAACAATATTATTTTTTACTGTTATTATATTGTATTCAACAGTTTTTATATGACTAACATGCATCGCAGCATCTACTTTAATAAAGGTTTCCTTCAGAATGTTATTGTAATGTTTCTCAAAAAAAAAAAAGAGC
Organism: Silurus aristotelis; assembly: GCF_946808225.1. NCBI lineage: Eukaryota > Metazoa > Chordata > Actinopteri > Siluriformes > Siluridae > Silurus > Silurus aristotelis. The sequence continues at coordinate 3,494,585 of NC_139579.1, forward strand.
ACTTTGTATCTACTAGTAATAATGTTCCTACCACTGCAAATGTTGCAGTAGCGGGGTAGAAGGCTTCCATCCTGACAGAACATGTGGTGATATTTCAAAGGTCCCACAATAACAATGTTCTATCTTGTTTTGTGAAGGGAGCACCTGGACCACCAGGACTGCCAGGTAACCAGGGTTTTCCAGGTGAGGGTTTACCAGGACCTAAGGTATGTAATCAATTACACACAAGTTGAGATCTCTTTTAACCCTTAGTATCTGCCTCAGTTTCATCCTCCAGGTTTTTATTTACACTCTAAATTGTCCACGTGTGGAGTAAATTGTTTATCAGTAATCATAATTAGATTTTATTTTCATCATAAATGCAATAGAAAATGAATTATACTGTATCTTATAAGACAATCTATCATTGTGTCAATGAAACCTCTCCATTGGTTGTCTCCATTGAAGTCTATAGGAAAAATCATCTATCTGACTTTGGTTTCAGGGGGACAGAGGCCTTCAGGGTCCGAAAGGTATACCCGGGCCCCAAGGCATAGGCATCAAAGGTGAAAAGGTGAAACATTTTAATTATTTAACATATTAAGTGTTCACATATCAGCTTTTAAAATCTTTTAAAAAAAAAGTTAATTATTTTTTTGGAATTGAAAAAAAGTGCAAAAAACTTATGATGTGAAACATCTGTACATTGGATTTTGGAATTCATTTGACATTTAAATAAAAAGAAATTGAGCCATTTGAGTGTTTAATGCGTTATATATTTTGACATTGTTCATTTTTTATAATGCTTAAAAAATTATCACATTATGATCACGTTATTTTGTGAAAATTGGCTAAAACAACTTTACAGTCCAAGATAATGATCCAGTTTTTTTATTTCCATTGTGTTTCTGATTTGGTTTCTTGTATACACACCATCATCCACAAAAAGGGGGCTTTAAAAACATGTGAAAGACATTCTCTCATTGCTATTGTAAACTCTCTGTACTGTAGGGGAACGCTGGAGATCCAGGACCACCGGGACTGATTGGATTCCCTGGAGCTGGGATTCAGGGAGAAAAGGCACTTTATATTTTACCTACCTAAATCCGACTCACCCACCCATCCACCCACCTACCCACCCATCCATCCACCTACCGACCTACCCACCCATTTTATTTATACATTTTTTTTTTATACAGGGTGAACAAGGGCCACTCGGGCCACCGGGCATTAGAGGAACTCCTGGTCTGAGCATTGTAGGTCCAAAGGTGAGTGTCACAAACACTGCATTATACAATGACAATTTTTTTTTAAGGTTTTGAGTTCTCTTCAAGGAAGTAGGAAAGGTAGGAGGGTGTAAACAAGGGTGTGTATCACAAGGAGCTTTAGGAGATCTGTCTGTCTGTCCAGCCTTCTTCTTCTTCTTCTTCTTCTCCTTACACCTGCTCCTGTTATAGATCCCCACAGCAGATCAACTGTCTCGATATCACCCTGTGCTCTACATCTACCTCTTTCAAACCAACCACCTGCATGTCTTTCCTGACCACATCCATAAACCTCCTCTTTAGCCTTTATTTTCCTCCTTCCTGATGGCTCCAGCCTTAGCATTCTTCTACCAATAGTTTGTTTATCCATTACAGTAATTTGACACCAATGACAATTTTCGTACTTTTTAAACAGAAACCTTGAAAAATCCTCTGTCCTGAAGACGTGTCAGTAAAAAAAGGGACATAAAGCAGCTTTTTCTGTTGTGATACAGGCAAATCAGTCATTATAGAAGGTCATCACCATGACCATTAACATCATCTTGTAACATCAACGGATTGTTCAGTACCAATAATAAAAGTACAATTTAAATGTTGATTGTGTTGACAGGGGGATCAGGGCTTTCCTGGTGAACACGGACTTCAAGGAGAAAGAGGCGCAGGAGAACCTGGACCAAAAGTACAATATGATCCACCCTCTGTCTTGACAACAATGTATAATGAAGTAGATTAATAACAATATACATGAAATACTTCTAAACCATAATTTATAATAAATGATAACGTACAATACAGGAATAATACAGGGATCCTGTTATTTAAAAGACAGGACACAAGGACACCTGCACCTGAGACAATGCTTTAATACTCAATTCCTCATCTTTCTTTGGCAACCAGCATTTGCTAATCTCCAGGGAAATGGCCATTGATAGAAACTGTACTTGTGGATGTGTATCCCTGATATGTAACAGTGACCCAAAGTATAATACCTGTGTACAGTGTATTATATATGTTCCAGGGGGAGCCGGGATCAGTTGGCGTGCCGGGAATTCCTGGTATCCCAGGAGAAGATGGAGCTGGGGGATCCAAGGTGAGGTTCATTTTTTTGGGCATAAGTGCAACGAGAAAGCTACAAAAATAAAAACAAGGTATGTGTAATTAAACAGATTGAATCCAAGGAGCTGAATTCAAAACTGAAAACTTGAGGTTGCCAGATTGTTTTCTGGAGTACCCTTGATTGTTTATTAATAACAACTGTCCCATCATTGTGTATAAGCGCTTATCTTTCAGCTTGAAAAAAGCTGAGTACAGCAATATATCCATAGTGTAGTGAATTATATGCAAGAGATGGATTGAAAAAGGAAATGTTTTGGATGAAACTGTTTAGAGTGTCAATAAACAACAGTGTAAGCTTTTTGTTGTGTTGCTGTTGTTGTTCCTCTTGGTTTATCTGCGCATGTGGAACGTTAGGGCGAGAAAGGTTTACCAGGTCTGCAAGGTCCTGACGGTGCACCAGGAAAAGGGATTCCAGGAGAAAAGGTAAATCATCATATATATTTTTATTTTGTTTAATATTTAATTGTCAAAAAATCATCATAATATACTGTGAGACTGTATTTGTATAATTATGCACTGATCTGTCTGTGGTATGCTGTTAATAGAAAATTTGGGGTTTACGCTATATTTGCTATATTTATGCTAAGTTTTGTGTAGTCTAAATATCTACAATCTTGTTATGCCATTAAAGAAATGCTAAGGTGAAAGATTACAGAGGGACAGGAAATACAGGGACAGACTGCTACAATGGCTGAGGGCTGCAGTTGCCATGAACAATGTTGCATTCAAGAGTCTATCAGTGAACAGATAATAATTAATGGACATTCTGTGTCACCCAGATGTTGCTGGGTTCCCTTTTAAGTCTGAATCCTCTCGGGGTTTCTTCCTCTTTACCATCTCACAAAGTTTGCCAATGTCACTCATTAAGGTTAAATCTATATGAACTCATTTATCACAATCATTAAAAAAATTCTTTGTTACAATGTCCATTATTAAAAGAGCTTTACAAATAAATCTGAACTGAATTTAGATTCAGTGCCTTACAGAAAACAAAATATAGGAAGCCTTATGAGGTGTCTATCAAGCTAGCTAACAATTACAGCTGCATGTACATCTGGACTTCAATAGTTAATCTAATGCAAATAAACAAACAACCGAACAAATAATTAAACTTTTGCTATATCGGAAAAATGCTGTACATTAAACTTGATACAGACTCATTGCACAGATATCACTGATTATAAACTGTGATATAAATGACGTAATATGTATGATGCCACTGAAGGGCGATCAAGGTGACCGAGGGATTCGTGGTCTTCCAGGATCTCCAGGACCTGCAGGACCATCTGGGGCAAAGGTCAATTTTGATTCATTCTTTAATGATATAATAAAATGTAATCACTGACAAATTGCCATGTGATGTGACGTTGTTGGAAAATAATCAACTTCGTAGTGGTAACAGTTTCAACGATGTATTGATAGACGTCCGTGGATAAACATTGGTTCATTATTTTAGGGAGAACCTGGTAGTCCTGGGATGCTGGGGATGCCTGGGCCGGTGGGTTTTGGAAATACTGGTCCAAAGGTAAATAAATATCAATGCACAAAAAAATATGAAGCACCTAAGCAAAAAAGCAACCATCCTGTTGTTACATCTTCATTAGCATAGATGATATTTTTACACAGAGCCAAGAACAGAGAATTGTTTTGGTGTGAGTCTGTGAATAATGTCATGACATTGAATTTCTGTGTTTTGTATTTTTATCAGGGTGAGCCTGGGCCTGTGGGTCCTCAGGGAGTGATTGGAGAGCCAGGAGTTGGAATCACAGGGCCAAAGGTGATATGATTTTTGATATGAACCATGTAAAGAAATAGTCCTATCTGCAGTATGTTTGAGGTATAGATGTTCTTGCATCATTTTTAGGGTGACAGAGGACCACCTGGACAAGCAGGACTACAGGGGCTGAAGGGAGAAGGTTACCCTGGGCATCAGGTGTTTATGTTTATGTGTAGAAGATCTGGTTGAAAACTAAAGCCAGTGATACTGTGGAGTTCATACATATACAAAACTGAACCAATCGCAATTAGCAAAAGCACAGTTTTAGTGCCAACATTTCTGGTACTCTATGTTTTTTTAAACAAGCAACTATAATATTGTGGTAATAGACAAGTTTCTTCATCCTTAAATTAGGGACTTCCTGGATTGCCTGGAGTACCAGGAGATATTGGACCAGAAGGACCTGGACTACCAGGACCTAAGGTCATGTTATATTCATAAAAAATGTTTGCATATGTCCTTTGTCTGTGTAAGGCTAATGAAAGTTCTGCATTGATAGGGGGACAGAGGTTCACCTGGGGTTCCTGGTCCACTTGGACCAACTGGGATAGGACTTACAGGACCAAAGGTAAGCTTTTTAGCTAATTTTAAGTAGACGAGTATAGGAAACAAAGAGATTCTTCTGTTCAAGTGTCATCTTGGGTTTACTTATAGGGTGTGACTGGTCACCCAGGTCCTCCAGGTCCTCCAGGCCCACCTGGTGAAGGCATTCAGGGTACAAAAGGAGAGCCAGGGTTCCAGGGAATACCAGGCCCCAGAGGCTTCACAGGAGAGGGTCTTCCAGGAAATAAGGTGCTGGAAACTCAGAATTTATTGTATTGTAAAATAATGAAGCAAGTTGTTTTGATTTGTATAGATGGCAGGTAAATAAAAAGGAATAGCAAGATGAGATTTCTGCATTTTTGTGCACAAGATTAATACTTATTGACCCACACAGGGTTGTTTCTTGTGTTGGTTAGTAATAAAGTCTTAATATCAACATTAGAGTAATGCAGAAAATATATTTGATATAAAATTGAATATGCTCTGGTTCCAGGGTGACAGAGGTCTACGTGGTGAGCGTGGGAGAAAAGGAGACAGCGGAGATTTCGGTGCACCTGGGCAACTAGGAGCAGCGGTATCCTCACCAATGCTTTCAATAGAATAATAAACTAATTTAGTGAAAACTGTCTTTCCATTTGTTTGTCATAAATCATAGACATGAAATATTTTTATTGTAGGGAAAACCTGGTCAGAAAGGAGGTCCTGGTCTCTCGGTAAGCTTAGTTATATGAGGTGGTATCAAAAAGGTTGGAGACTAGTTTTGTAACACGCCAACAGATGGCAGCACACAGCTGCATGCACAGTCACAGGGAGCACCAATCTTCATTCATAAGTCAGTGTGCCAAAAGATTTCCTGTGTACATCATGAGCTGTGCAATAGCGGTGCTATTCTGACCACGGTCTGTCACCGAGCTCTCTCACATGTGGGTTTCTAACTGGAAACAACATGATCTGACTTCCACGCCCACCCTACTCGCCAGATTTGGCTCTTGCGGACAAAGGTCGCTTTTTGACACCATTGCAGAGATTCAGCATTAATAGCAGAAGGTCCCTGTTTGACACCATTCGAAAAAATAGACTTACAGGACATATTCCAGTGGCATATTGTATTGCTGTGCAAAGGGACTATTTTAAAGGTGATGGGGTGTAAATGTAAATAAGTACTTTCTGGTAAACAGAGCTAGTCTTTTTTGATACCACCTCATGTACTATGTAATATATATACTGTACATGTGTGTGTGTGTGTGTGTGTGTGTGTGTGTGTGTGTGTGTGTGTGTGTGTGTGTGTGTGTCTGTGTGCTTAAAATGATTACACTAATGCCTTTCATTTCTTTAACAGAGAGAGCAAGTGATCAAGATAATCAGAGAAATGTGTGGTAATACAACTTGCCCATTTGATAATAAAATATATTTGATCTTTTTTTTTGGGAGGGTGATTTGTTTCTTAGTTATAGTTGTTCTTCTGTCGTATTTTCTTGATCTTAATGTGATTAAAAAAAACCTTGCCTGTGGAGGTCTACATCAACCAAGACTATAAAGTGACACCTGACTATAAGATTCATATATGTTGTTTGAACCGCCTACATTTACTCACCACTAGCTGTTATAATATCCTTCACTCTTCTTGGAAGATGTTTAGTTTAGATTTTGGAATGTGCTTGTGGAGATTGGTGTATTGTTGTATGTAGTGTATTATGATTTAAAAAAAAAGATGTTCTACGTATTTTTTCTGGTCTCCAGGTTGTGGCCTGAGGTGCAGCGGGAGTCCCCTGGAGCTTGTTTTCATAATCGACAGCTCTGAAAGTGTCGGGCCGGAGAACTTCGAGCTTACAAAGGACTTTCTGAACGCCCTGATAGACCGCGTGGCTGTGAGCCGTGAAGCCACACGTGTCGGAGTCTTATTGTATAGTCATGTCCACATGGTGGTGGTCAGCCTTCAGCAGCTGATCGACCGCACCAGCATTAAAGCGGCTGTACGCAACATGCCCTATCTGGGTGAGGGTACGTTTACCGGAAGTGCAATCCGCAGTGCCACGCGGTTATTCCAGGCCTCGCGGCACGGTGTGAGGAAGGTGGCACTGTTGCTTACAGACGGACAGGCTGACAGACGGGATGCGGTGCGCCTGGAGGTTGCCGCAGAAGAAGTGCACACGGCTGAGATCGAGATGTTTGTAATTGGCGTAATGAATGGCACTGAATCAGGTTACACCCAGTTTCAGAGTGAGATGAAATCCATCGCTTCAGATGAAGAGCACGTCTTCCTTATTCCTGACTTCATGAGCTTGTCCAGTATGTAGAGCATTTTTAAATGATTTGCCCAATGTTTTTTTTTTATACTATATTATAATTAATATTTAACATTTATTATTCATATCATTTTATTTAATCATGAGAATATTCATATTTATTTTCATGATTCAGTATAGGGTTTTTTTTGTAATAAGTTCAGTACTACTTTACATTGAGTGTTATGTTTGTTTGGTTTTTATCCAGTATCCATTTTTTTAAAACTATCGTTTGATTAATCGGTTATCGGCAAGTACGATCCAACCTCGCTTTCGGTATCAGTAAAATCGGTCGACCTCTAGTTATTAACAGTCTAATCATTTGTTATATTCGCCTGCCAATCATATGCATAACCAAGTAAATGTATTTATTTTAAAAGCAATGCATATTAAAAAAATGATAGTAATAATGCCTTTTTAATAGGAAATATATATATATACTGAAAAGTAATGCAAATTTGTCTGTACATTGCATAACAAATAATACACTAATCTAGCATTAGGGGACAAAATAATTACATTTAAAATTATAAGAAATTCTCCAGAAAAAAAAAATATGTGGCCCTCACAGAAAAAAGTTTGGGGACCCCTGCTATAGACTATAGATTTTCGAAATGTAGGGAAAAATCTAATAAAATCACACACAGTAATGTTTTTGCTTGTTCACAGGCTTGGAGAGTGAAATACTGAGTCGGACCTGTGAGCTGGACGACGACTGGGTTTTCAGCTTAAACAAGATCAGTAGTTTTCCAGCTGGAAATGCGGTGAGAGAAATTTTTCCATAATTCACTGCATTTCACATCAATATCATTAACGATCAACGAAACAAGCAAATGATGTTTCCGAATGTGGTTCATGTCTCTAAGTTTATTACTACATAAAGTTTTTGACTCTTGTCAATGATTCTGATATCACATTCCCTCTTTCTGTCCAGCCTGAAGCTCCAGTAGGCTTTAGCACCCCCGTTCCAGAAACGGATGAAACGCCAGCACCCGGAGATGATGCGAATGATTTTACGGAAGGGAAAAGTCTCCATCCTCCTGCCGTACCTGCGGCGAGACAACGACCACCTGCAAATGTCCTGTTTGACCCCGAGGTCAGCTCACCTTCACAGATTCACCCTCCACCATTCCAAGGAGCAGGTACACTCATACACTACTTGTTTCAGTGATTTACAGTTCTTTGTTCTACATCACTATAAAGTAATACGTTTGAATGAATGTAAATTACATAAATGGCATGATTTATTGTATACTATATATATATATATATATATATATATATATATATATATATATATATATATATATATATATACAGTGCTGTGATAAAGTATTTGCCCCCTTTCCTGATTATTTATCTGCATATTTGTCACACAAATCATTTAGGTCACCAAGCAAATGTTAATATTACCCAAAGATATCCAGAGTAAATACGAAATGATGTGATTATTTCATTTATTAGAGGAAAAAGGCTGTCCAAACCTGTGACCCAATGTGAAAAAGTAATTCAGCTAAATCAGGTATTAATTGTGAATAACCAGATTGTTTTAGTCAAGTCTATTTCTATAGAGCTTTTCACAACAGACATTCTCTGAAAGCAGCTTTACAGAGTTAAGAGTTAAGTTGAACGATGTGTATTTATCCCTGATGAGCAGCCATGGCGACTGTGACCCGGAAAAACTACCTTAGATGTTATGAGGAAGAAACCTTAAGAGGAACCAGACTCAAATGGAGAACCTTCATCATTTGGGTGACATCAAGAGTGTGATTATAGTCTTTAAAACAATACAGAACTGTTGAATCTAGAAATTACTTCAATAGAACGTGTCTGATGAAGTGACCCACGCTAAAAGATGGACAAAATGATCGTGATCTAAAACAGATAAGAAAGAAAGTAATACTTTTTCACAGCACTGGAAGCTCAGTTATATCACATGACGTATTTGCTGCTGAAGCATGTCAGAAATACAGTACAGTACATGTGTGTTTGCAGCTGTTGGCTGTACCGAGGGTCTGGACCCTGGGCCGTGCAGGAGCTACAAGGTGAAGTGGTACTACGATCGTTTGGCTAACGCCTGTGCGCAGTTCTGGTACGGTGGTTGCAACGGTAACAATAACCGCTTCGATACACACCAGAGCTGCGTGGACGCTTGTGTGAAAACGTGACATGCCTCAGAAAACTTTATCGGATTTAATACAAGAAATGGGAAAAGATGAAACATTTTCTCTGGTTGAACTGTAAAGGAAACATTTATTTTTTAGAACTGTAAATACAAATGAACAAATTGTTAGATTTGCTTAAGAAATGTATAGTGTTTTTTAGTGATTTGGAGTTAATACACAAGACGTAACACATGTGATGATCCTCTACACTTTTTTGTCTTTTTTTTTTTGTTACCGTAACAGAATAAACCAGTGTTTAAGTCCTCAAAACGTTTTTCCAACTAACATTTTTTTATTTATTTAAGCAACAGAGTATAATTGTTGTCCTTTTTTAGCAACATGAAGTTGCTTATTAGCACCTCCTTGGGCTCTCTCTCTCTCTCTCTCTCTCTCTCTCTCTCTCTCTCTCTCCCCCTCTCTCTCTCTCTCTCTCTCCACACACACACACACACACACACACAAAATGTATGAATATTTTCCTGATCATTTTATATTTTATATATATATATATATATATATATATAGTGGACCAACATTCCACAGGCCACAATCAACAACCTGATTAACTCTATGTGAAGAAGATGTGTTGCACTGCTTGAGGCAAATAGTGGTCACACCAGATACTGATTGGTTTTCAGACCACCCCGGACCCCCCAATACAGTAAAACTGCACATTTTAGAGTGGCTTTTTATTGTGTCCATCCTGAGACACACCTGTGTAATAATCATTTTGTCTAATCAGCACCTGATCTGCCACACCTGTGAGGTGGATGGATCATCTTGATGAAGGAGAAGTGCTCACTAATACAGATTTAGACAGAATTGTGATCAATATTTGAGAGAAACAGCCCTTTTGTGTGCATAGAAAAAGTCTTAGATCTGTTCACTGTATTTTTCACTCAGACTGCAGGTTGGAATTCGTGCTTTGACCAGCAGATGGCAGTAAGCGACTTAAATCTGCGTTATGATGAACCACTAACGTAGCATCAGGCGCTATTTCCGGGTTTTACAAGGACGTTGTTGGGTGGATTGCAAACAGACCTTTACTTCCTTCATAGGTGCACTTTGTGAGGGTGTTATATTTTGGACTATGCACGCTTTTGAGTGCACTACATATCATACGGGGCCTAATTTGGGTTTGGGACACTGGGAGTTTGAACGCGTGTGGGTTTGATTTGGAAAACAATGCTATTTTATTTGTTGCAAGTGTTGTAGTTTCTGTAGTATATTAAAGACACACACACACACACACACACACTTGCCATGTCCAGTCCAGCCCACGTGTCCAGGGTCCGAGCTCTGTATAAGAGGATCCTCATGCTGCACAGGTTCATGCCCATTGATCTGAAGGTTTTGGGTGATCACTACGTGAAGGACGAATTCAGAAGACACAGATCTGCATCTCCAGAGCAAGTCCAGCACTTCATGAAGGAATGGGAGGTAAAAAAAATAAAAATAATAATTAATAAAAAAAAAAAATTAAAACAAAATTAAAAAAAATCAGTGGAGCCACACGGTGGCGCCATCCACCTCATAACTAAAACCAACATCTTCAACTAGGTGTTTCAATGCTTCATCCATTTGTGATCATTCATCTTGAGGAAGAATCGTATCCTGATCAGGGTCACAGTCGATCCCAGGGGTGGGTTTGCAGATGTTGCATCTATTTATAGAGATGTTTTTGGGAACGAACGTGCAAAACTCCACCCAGAAGTATCAGATCAATTCTGTGAAATTACTGCTCACACACAGAGGCGTTTCAACACCCATGCGTTTATCAGTGGCAGTTCATCTGCTCTCTTCACAGTCTCTGCTTATTTGCATAAACTTTGTTGGGTAACAACTGGACACGCCCACATCGTTTCCCTAGTCGCGCTCGCTCATGTTGCCAGATCTCGTAAACATTAAACGGTGACTTCGTCTCTACGAATGTGTGAAAATCACTCAATCCTGTACAGAAGTGTTCAGAGCTGAGGGGAAAAAAATCTTATTATGGGCTGTTGAATATGAGACACTACAGGTGATTAAATTATAGAAAGCTCATGAGTGATGCTTAAAAATTTAGCATTTTAGTCATTTTGTGAACATTCTAATGTGATTTTATGCACATCCCAATTTCCGTTTAGTATTCATTAGCTGTTTTTATAACCTTCACTCTTTTGGGAAGATGTTCCACTAGATTTTGGAGTGTTCAGGTTGTTCGTGTGAATATGATTGAGCTCAGAGCTCTATATCAGGCCACTCACGTCTTCCACCATATCTAACCCATGTACAGCAGATCTTCATGGAGCTGGCTTTGTCATGCTGGAACATGGTTTGGGTCTCGTAATTCAAAAAGGGACAATTTAATGCTACCACATACTAATACGTGCTGGCTAGAAAAGTCAGGCGTCCCAATACTTTTGTTGATTTTTTTTCAGGAAAGATTAAAGTAATGCTGTGGATCACATGAGATGACAAAGGCAACATTATAATCAACATTTTTTTGAGAATTATTTATATTATCACTTTAGACATTGTGGCTTGTCATGCAGAAGATCCACAATCATGTGGCGACTCATGTGAAGTTAAAACATCTGCTGTCCAATTCCCAGAATTATCCACTCGATCGTGTAAACGAGGAAAAGTCAACAAACCGTGTCTACTTTCCGTTTAAAAAAAAAAAAATGATAATAAAAAAAAAATAAAGTAAACTAATTCATTGTGTTCACATGCGAGTCAGTTTATAAAGGAGAATAACACTGTGTATCATCATAACACATACACGGACATGTCCCTGGAAAACCTGTTTTCTGACACGTATACTGTATGTCATGATGTGATATTTCCGAGATGTGGACAGAACCCTAAAAGAACGCAGTTGACGGAAACAGTGACATGTTTATTTGTGTTGAGTATAAGAGAGTTTTTACTATGACGGAGAATAGAAGTACAACCCGAGTACAGTCGTCCCTCGATTTATCTCGGGGTCGAAATCACGCGGTCCGACTTTATCGTAACTATTTTGTTTCGCGAATCGTCCAGAATTCTTGCGAAAAATCGCGAAAAAAAATCTAAACGAATAAAAAATGGTTTTTATGGAGTTTCATGTTAAAACAAGGTCATTAATTCCTAAAAAATATAACAATTAATTATAAAATGAAGTAAAAGCGTACGTAAAAATTGTACATCGTATCATATATTTACTAGACAAAGAACACGTCGTGTTGTACGAAATCGCGGGTTCTACGGATGCTGAAAATCATAAGGAATTGTTCGCGTTACAAAACAACGTAGGTTTCCTGCTTATTTATTGGTTGTAGTATCCTAAAAAAAGGGCGGAGTTGAAGACCAACGTCACCAGATTTAGCCAATGAAAATACCGAATGCAGCGACGTGTATCTTTAACTCGTCCTTTTTTGACCTCGTAGGTCACGCCGACCAATAAACACGCAGAGAATCTACGCATAGGCTACGCTACAGTACTGTACTACAGTACTCACTATAAACGTGATATTTCTGCTAATTTACACCAACTGCATCTCGCTATATTCTCTTTTCTGTGCGTGTTTAAGGAGTGTTGGACGATGATTTATGGCTTAAACAATTTTTAAAAAGCATTTATCGCAAAACATAGCTGTAGCTGTACGATAGTTTCTAATTCATGAGTTGCCGGGATTTTTATAACAGCGAAGAATTCTGGCATTTTTCCTTCTCGTGAATAAAACACAGTGACCGGCGGACGATCTGATTCTCCAACAGCTGCCCTTGGAGTTTTATTTTCTGCACTAGTACGACTGTAGCTAAAGCAATTAATTATACATTATGAAGCAACAATTTTTTATATGGTTCGTTCTATCCGGAGGTGGTCAGTGAAAGAGAACAGAGTAAAAGCCTCCTGGAGGAGCCACACCTCTTTCCTCGCCATTCCTAACCCCGTAGGAGATTCGCCTTCTAGAAGCACTCCAACGAAAGGGGGGAGTGTGTGTGTGTGTGTGTGTGTGGTTGGGGTGAAGGTCCGGAAGGGCGGTGGTAGCGCCAGGAACAGACGCTGAGCGAGTCTCCAAATGCGATTAGGAGTGTTACTGAGTGTTCGCTCTAATCCAATTAGCGCAGAAGGCCACAAGGGAGTTCTCCGCCCCCCCCCCCCCCCCCCGCCTAATAAATCGGCCACATTGCACCATACAAGCTTTCCCTCGAGAGGAGGAAAAAAGAGAGCGAGGCAGAAAAAAGAGATCGTGACATATAGAAGATTGAGGAAGAGAAGTATGGAAAATGAAGACCTGACCAAAAGAACTAGACTAGTGACTAGCAGATTTATTATGAAGGATTTAATAGGATTTTAATTGCGTTTATATTATGCCCCCTAATGGTTGATTAGTTTATTACCAGACAAATGAGCGTTACTTTTCAAGAGATATCCAGTATATCCTATTAATAAAAGAGCATTATTACTATCATAATGAAATGATTTTTATATTCATTGCTATTGAAATCAAAACATTTCTCTCACATAATCTCACAAATAATGAGGCTGTTAATAACTAGAGTTCGACCAATTTTACTACGATAACTAGGTTGGATCGTACTTACCGATTACCATTTAATCAAACACTCCATGTAAAATAGTACTGAACCTTATTGCAAAAATAAAAAACGACTGAATTATGAAAATGTGCTAAAGGAAATAAATATGCATATATTAATACATTTTATTATATAATGAATACGTTTTGAATAATAAATATATTATTATAATATTACAATTTTACACGTATTATTATTATGCTACATAAGAGTGCTTTCAGATCAGAGGTTTCCTAAATAACACATGCATAAGAGGAAAGAAAAATAGAATATACTTTAAAATACATCAAAAGAGATTGAAAATTGGTTTACCATCCTTGAAAATGGCTGTGCATGTATTCGTGACAATTTAATCGATCACTCAATTGAATCAATATAATAAAATAAAAAAATGTGCATTAATTCGATTACATTTTTTATATTATAAAATATCAATTTATATATTATTTATATTATGCAAAAGCAGGCATTAGATTTTTTGAAATTGTTTTGAAAATTTAAACTGTTTTAATGTTGATCACAAATGTCAATAATAATAAACTGTTTAAAAAAAAAAAAAGACAAATTTAATATTTTGCATTTCTTCCCCATAACCGAACCCAAATTGAACCGAACCATGACTTAAAAACCGAAGTACCAACCGAACCGTAAATTTTGTGCACCGTTACACCATTAATATATATAATTTTGCTATGTTTCCACACGGACGATTTTAATTGCCGGATGTGTGCATCATGGAAGATTTTGTAGATTTTGATCAGTAAAACAAATAATTTTATTATTATTATTTTTTTAAATCTGAGTAAAGAAAGGACGTGAATAAATGTGTGTTGCATCATAGCTTAAAAATATGCCTATTTTATATTAATTTATTTATATTTTTAATTAAAATCGTCAAACAGAAACGGCATTAATCCGCATTAATAAAATGACTGGCGTTAAAATGAATTTGCGTCGACTCGTTTTTTGTTAATAAACTTTTTTCAACTTCTCTAAATTTATGATGTTCTTCTGGATTAGGGCTCTTGGAATGGCGCTGTTACTCATCAACAACTTCTGACCAATCAGAATCGAAAATTGAACTGCACTCTGATCTAGAGAGTTTATCATATTTCTCCCAGTTCTCATCAGTTACGAACTCAAAGAGCACTCGCTGTTACGTGGCTGTAATACTAAACAGTATATATGAGGTTGGTGGCGTCTGAGGGAAATATACGCACAGACAGATTGCGAATCGATAATCATTATGCAGACTGGTACCACCAGTCACTTCAGTGCGTGGTACTTTATCCCCCCTCCCCCCTTTTCTTTAACAGATCTGTTTAAGTGCTTTGTCCTTGGGAAAGCCAGTTTACTCCAGACTAATGACATCACAACCAGCGTTAGACCTGAACGCTGCCAAAAAGCCTGCCGTTGAACAATCCTCGTGATTCTTAAAATATAGCTGCTTGGCAAAACATTCTGTGTAATTACATTATGCAGGGAAGGAAGCCTCTCAGACAAATGGCTCCTTGCTCCTGAAATTGAATTGCGTCCAAACTTCCACAACGTTTCATGAATGGATGGATGACTCCAAGTTTCTCTTATTTATGTTTATGAATGAGCTCATCGTACGCTACCGTAGTTCAGGCAAAGAATTTACAATTACATTTTTCCTACACAATCAAATTTACACATCATACCTCGAGACGTGACCGATATCTTTGTCACTTTGCCAATCGGACAACGCCCTCCGCTTTGGGTTCGGTTCTCCTGTGCGTGCCGGGAAGAACTTTCCCGGATTTAATAAGAAGTTTCTGCATCGCAAAACCAATTCCAGTACGCACTGTGGGGGAGACGGGTCACGCGTGGGTTCCGACCTCTATTATGGCTTTGACTCCAGATCTTTACACGCTTTTCTAGATGTCCTCCAACTCCTAAACTGTGTGACCAGTTCAATGGTGTCAGAACCTTTCTTGACTTAAAAAAAAAAAAAAACACACCAAAATACTGATTTTTTTTTTTTTGTTTTAAATAAATTAAATCAATACCACTCTGCCCTAGTGTGTGTGGGTGTGTGTGTGTGTGTGTGTGTATGGGGGGGGCAATTAGCATGCATTACACTTGTTCTACACGTAATACAGGGTGACAGAGCAGAAAGCTAACTGACGCGAAAAAATAATTGGAGAACATGAAGGAAAGTCAAAATCACTTAAGTCTCCATTTCAGCGTTTTTTTTTTTTTGCTCGGCAACACCTCCTAATCGCTGCTGGCGGTCAGCAGTCAAAGTCTGCATGATTTCTATATGTTCAGGGGAAGGAAGGACAGTGGAAGGAAGGACAGTGAGGCGGCGAGCAGTTTTAACAGAACCAGGTTTCTTTATTGGTTTCTTTCACTTTGCGGAAACACACGTCTCCATCTCTAGAAAGCTCTCTTCTCTATCACTGATTAGATACATTCCCAACAGATGTGTGATTCCTACCGCTCGTCTCCCCCTGGCCTCACCCCCCTGCTGCCACAATATACTTTTTAGAAAAATAGTTCCACACATTCTTAAAGGTTTTCTGCTTGGACTTCTGTATTGTAGGTAAACACTCCTGGGCAAAAACAATGTGTCAAGCCCAAATATGTAGTTTGTAAAGGTCGTAAAAACAAATCATGAATCAGAAAATGTGCACAAACCAAACAAATATATGCCCAAAACTCTCCTGTGCCACCATTTATTACTTAGAATTTTTGTTCGTTGATGTGTTTGAGGGGCAAATAAATAGAAACGGGGAAGTTTGTTTATGTAGTCGTCTTGTGTAAAGGCCACATCATGATAACGATTCCAAAATGTAATGTGAAATGAATACACAAGAAACTACCACATGTACCACGAGATATTTTTCTATGATTCTTATTATTTGGTTATGATGCAGGTCATTAAATGCCTTATAAGTTTTACATTTACGATATTTTCAACAGACCTTTTCCAGAGCAGCTTACATTTATCTCAATCATACGACCGAGCAGTAAATTAGCACTGAGCAGATTTGGGGCCTTGCTCAGGGGCCCGGGAGTGGCAGCTTGGTATGGCTATGATTTGAACTCGCCACCTTCGGATCTAAAGTCCAATGCCTTAACCAATAAGCTACCACCTCATAAATGGAAGCAGGATTGTTGGAGCAGGAAGTGATCTACAAGATTGTCATTTCCAGACCAATAACTTGTTTGTTATGACTATTAAAGTCTTGAAATTTTGGGTTCAGCCGATTTTTTTTTTCTCTCAAGGACCTGGCCATTTTTGGGCTCCATCTTCATAAGATAACAAATGAGGAAAGAACAAAACACTTTAAGTCATGTAGGTATAGGTAAATTAATCAACGACATGGTGGTGTGATGAAGTGGTTGGTGTAACCCCCAATGTTGATACATTACCCCTTCGTTAAATAAAATTTATTGAAGAATTTATAAAAGAATGGTGCGTATGTTAGATGTTATGGAAATGACTGTGGAACAAATTAGTTCTCGAGGACTTTCCCATGACTGGAAATGTAAAGTCATAGCATTAAATTTGATCTTTGCTAAGTGCTGAAACTGGGGACCATAATGATTATATTAAAGAAATCTTTTTTTTTATATGGCGCTTCCACTATATTTGTTGTGAATAACACTTTCTGGCCAAACAGATTTGAGAATTTTAAAGTACTCTGGTATAAAAGTAATTATTGACATTAAAATGTAAGAACATTTGCTTAGAAAACAATTTTCAAAGCTGAAAAGGGCTCCTCCTACAGTTTAATGCAGGAATAGATTACACAATAAATTTATCCAGCACGTACTGAATTCTGTATATGAATGACGTCTATTAAGTGGGATGTGTTTTCCGCTTCTTTGATGTCCATGTCTTTTTTGGAGCTGCAGGACTACAGGGACACACTACAGACGCAGGTCCTACAGGCGGCTGGAAGAGAAAAGTCGGTCTTCGGCGCTGACCTGACCGAGCAGCAGCTCAAAGACTTTCAGGCCGAACAGATCGGGCAGCTTTACGAGCTGATGCTGGAGTCGAGCAAACCCAACCAGCAATTCAATATCCAGGATGAAGGGTCTCCGAAATGAGAATCTGCATGATGAATAGAACAGAATGGACTCGTATTGTGATTTACATACCGTCTGTGGATATTAAGAGTGTGTACTTGTACATTATATTGATTAAATGCTTTCTTGATTGGGTTTGTTCTTCTTTCTTTTTTTTCCACCTCATCTGGGAGGCACAAAAAAGTCATTCCTCCATGAGCATAATTATCTTCCAGGAAAACTACACAGACTAAGCTATTCTCAGGAGTCACTTGCCGTTCTCCAGGCATGCAAATCCAAAGCTGGAATCAATAATGCCTCCTTTCTAAACCCTTAACTCAATTATTATACGTTCCTGAAGCAGAAAACCTTGTTAGCCGCCAAGCGATTTTGTTGATATAATTGACAGAACTTCAAACATCAGTGTGCTTTATATGAACACATTACAGCTAGAAATCAGTGTGCCATGATAACAAGCTTGTGTTCGGGTTTATTGTCTCCATCTTGTCAAGATACTGTTTATTTTACGGATCAATTGTTTTCCGATGAATTACAGTTTCTGGCCGTACAAATCTGTATGGATCAGAAGGAACAGCTGCGGTGATCTCAATGCTGACGCAAAAACATTTCTATAGCTTCAGATTCCTGTTCTTGCCTTACTGAGTGTAATAGGATGTGGTTTACTGTATGTGTGGCTTTGTGACGCTTTTATTCTCACCACGGTTGAAAAGAGTTAAGAGTTGAAAAGTTATTAAACTCAAGGAAGGAGTTATTAAACATGAACCAGTCTGGTCTCATCAAATTAGCTTGTATTGTCGCTTCTTATTATAATTCGATTACGCCAGACTAAACTGTAGGTCATCCAGGATCCTTGGTGGAACACATAACAATAGGCAAGAATCCATCAAGTCTAAATACACTACAGTGTGAAATGAGTGCCAGTTTGATAGGAATATTAGCCTGAAAAAGGGGTTTGATAAATGTTTACTAAATGCTGCAGCTTTGTAAAGTGCAGCTGTGCAAATCTCTTGAGTCATACTGGGAAAAAATCCAATTGCAGGCTGTGCTTTTCACACCAAGGCCTTCAGTGGTGTCCCACCTGAATCATTCGACCTCTTAATACACCGCATTATGACGCTACGGCGCTAAAAACCAACATTATAACGAAACGCAGTATAACAGAGCACTGTATCACAGAGAGATCTCTTATACAGTGACAGTGAAATATATTACTAGTTAAGTCAAGTTTATTTCTATTGCGCTTTTCACAATGGACATTGTCTCAAAGCAGCTTCACAGAATTTAACAGTTAAGGTGAGCGATGTGTATTTATCCCTGATGAGCAGCCTGGGCGACTGTAGTGAGGAAAAACTCCCTTAGATGTTATGAGGGTGACATCAAGAGTGTGATTATAGTCTCGAAACAATACAAAACACTGGACAATGAGAACTCCAATTCTCCACAGAACACAATTCAACAAGTCTCCTTTCACTGAAGCCACAGCTGCACCACCTGCGTACATCATCTCTAGCAGAAGCATCGATATTAACATAGTAAAATGACCCTGGGTTTTCCTTGCATGTTGACAGTGCAATAAGATTAGGGGTGAAATGAAGGCAAATTGTATGTTTTTTATGCAAATTCTACTAAGAAAACACAAAAGTGTAAATGGTTCATGAAAACGCTTAATAACTGTTTTGATCTGCTTTGGCTGACCTTTCCATGTCCAGCTTTTGCACAGTCCAGCTTTTCTTTCGTGTCCTTGTAAGTGTATATGTGACCAAATTCATTTCTTCTCCTCTTTTAGCCATTGTGGAATGAAAAAAATGCTAAATCCACACAAATATATTTATTTACCAATATATTCGAGCTTGTGCACCCTGCTACAGATGTGAGCTCTGACTAGTGATCTCTCTGACCATCCGATCAAACGACGTGAAAATGCCGACGTTATTGTACACCTGCTAGATGGGCCTGGGAGCCGCAAACTTCAAATCCGATTAGTTAAAACAACAGTTTCAAGCAACATGGGTTTTGAGTTACAGGGTACCTGCAGTGTTCATTCTTAAGGCTTGAAGCGGATTCTTCGAATCTGGCAACCCGTGATGTGATGACTGAAATCTGATTGGATAGAAACTCAAGAGAGACTCTATGAAATAAAGAGAATATGCCATTGGTAATAATTGAATACATATTTATGGACAGAAACGTCCATATGAAAAATATTACCTCAGATGACACCATTATATAAAAAAACCTGATATATCGGTAAATAACAGAGGAAATCAGCAGGCTTTGGCTCAAACATCGACAACTAACAGCCATGCTATAAAGTCATGAGCACACATTAATACACATTTATCTTAGACCCTCCATATGATGGATATGCCACTTAAAAGTTGATAAAATATCAGGAAAGTAATGAACAATCAGTACTGGAGGAAACAATGAAAACCAAAAAGAAAATCTTAGTTCTCAAGTGTTTACAATTGACAAATCAATTCCCCACGTTGTCACAATATATTACGAAGCAGCGCATCCTCTTATTAAAGAAAATCAGGCAGGCTTCAAACACCTGGACTCAACAAGCAATGAGCCGACTAATTGAACGTGACATAGTAACTGTTGCAGATAAATCGAATCCTTGAAGTAGCATCTTCAGGCACACAGAGTTCCTGAGAATGCAGTGTACTCAACAAAAACGGGCCTTTCTTCTTTTTTTTATAAACGAGAGAACAGATGGAGCTCAGAGAGAATTTAAGACAATCCCAAATATTAGCAAAACATTTATATGAAGCGCCTTTGTGCAATACGAGCCATCTCACGGATCTCTGCTGACACAAATTAAAGTAGGACGTTTCACTATGGAGTGCCAACTCTCTTCTCTCTTTCTCTCTCTCTCTCTCTCTTCTCTCTCTCTCTTTCCTTTTTTTTTTTTTTTTCCCCACTGTGGATCTCATCACGACCGCCTTGTTTGTGTTTGAGTACTTGACTTCTATTCAAGTGTCAATAGCAGAGACCCGCTACGGCATGTGGAATAAGAGGACGAGCCGTAGCAGCGACCGACTCGGAGGGATGACTCATTCGCCATTGTTCCGGAGAGCACGAATCGTAGTTTTGTGTCATTTTCCGTATAGCGAGGGGTGTTCGAGGGCCATCAAATGTGTGAATCACATACTCCAACTCGTATTCAGCCAGTCGAAAAAATGACACTTCAAATCACCTCCATTTGCCTAATGCAAAATGCTTTTTTGTCAAAGTCATACACTTTTCCAGTGGTGGACGGTAACGAAGTAAATGTAATTCGTTACTGTACTTAAGGAGCTTTTTTGTGTATCTGTACTGTATACGTATTTCCATTTGGCGAGACTTTAACTTTAACTTCACTACATTTCAAAGTCAAATGTTTTACTTTTTCCTCGACTACATTTTGTGAAATCAGTCGTTCCCTTTTATTTATAAATGGATTACAACGTAACTGGTCAAACAGGCAGCAATCCACCAATCAGGATCGAGCGCACGCTCTGTTTAAACTCGTTTTTGATTGGCGCTTGGTGTATCTACTGATCACCACCATACAATTCAGCATCAGTTTAACATCAAACAGAACATTTAGAGAGGAATAAATGATGAAGAAACTCTAGAACTCAACACAACACACGTGTCCTCATTAGTGTGATATCTTTTGAAGTAGTTGAAAAGGTTTTGTGCTCATGATCATTTTAATAGACATCAATCAGCGCTTGAGTCATTAATATCATTCTATTAATAGGTATTAATATGTGCTGAGAGTAACAGAGTCTTCTCACATAAACTAAGTTGATTAAGCGAAGATTCTTGTGACAAAAATTATAGTCATAATAAATCATAGTACTTTGGACACTTAAGTACATGAAAGCAAATACTTTTGTACTTTTACTCAAGTGAGAGTTTAAAGGGACACTTTTATTTTTATGAGTGTATCTCTACTATTACTCAACTACATGCGCTGTGTACTTTATCCACCACTTTTCTGCCTTCATACACTCGCCATTTTAAGGACATTATTAAATGCAATCCTTGGGCTAACTCTTACACCTGATTTTGTGTGTACTCTTTTTAATCCTGTATCCTTCTCGTCTCTCTTTCTTTTTTTGTTTTGCTCTTAAACTCTTAAAGAGAGCTGTTCATGTCTTTCCTTTGGGTCTTCAACTTTAGTCTATGTAGCCAAAACTATAAAATAAGACGTTCCGATACTTTTCCGAGGGGGATCGGTAAGTCTTCAAATGACGTACTGGATAGGTAGCGGTAGCTACTGGAGCGCCCATGCATTGAAGGATTAAAGTGAATTATTTAACCGATTCTCAACTGAGCTGCTGCTTTAATGTTGTCTCTCCATTTCAGCTGCTCATATTGCACCATCTAAAATTCATTTAGATTATTATGCTGCTGGATAAAACTATAGGACATGAATAATAATAATAAAAAGTTACTGCCCACTCCTCCTCATCCTGTAGAAAGTAGGAATTTTTGGGGGATATCAATAATAATAATATTAGTATTAATATTTAGAGAAGATATGAATGGGAGAGAATGGAAAGAACTGATTTAATTCCAATCATTATGTGCAAAGTTTCATTCTATGCCATATTCTTATTTTCCAATCATTGCAAGGTTGCCCTTCATTCTGTAGCTGTCCACACGCTTTTTGTCTTTCGTGACACCAATCTCTTCTGAGATTTTGCTCTCCCTGTCTCCTCGTCACTGAAGACCCCAAAGATCACCAAAGCCTCACCCCTACAAACAAGAGCTGCGAGTCGATCAGGCCTCGTCTCGTCAGGAGTCTAATGTGAGGAGGCGGCATGAAGAATGAAGTTGCTCCTTTGACTGACGTGCTAATAAGTAGCCCCGACGTCTTGAGTCTCGTTCTTGCAAGATCTAGATGCACTGACAAAGCCGAAATGTACCGCGGGACAAATTTAGCAACGAATGCTTCGGCATGATGCACACCTGTCAGAGGCATCAGCGAACGAACACAAGGACACAGCAGGCTTTCGCTTCAACACGCAACACGACTGTGAACCTCTGATGAAATGAAGTTGGCATTTCAGGGAAAAGCATGAACAATAATCTAGACTAAATGAGAATGATCTGATTCTGAGTCTGAATTAAACACAAAATACTGAGTCATTTTTACCGAAAGCTTTTTGAGTGAGTGTAACAGCTCTGAACATCTATCCTGTGATGTCTAACAAGGTGAAGACACTCAAGGACTATAAACACTAACAAAAGTATTGGGACACTGGACTTTTCCAGCCATATGTGGTTCTTCCCCAAACTCTTACCACAAAGTCGGAATCAAACAATTGAATGTGCTAGCATGAAATTTTCCATTCATTTGAACCATGAGACCCAAACCTGTTCCAGCTTGTGCACAAAGCCAGCGCTATGCATTACAAGAGTTTGGAGTGGAAGTTCTCCTGCTATAAAGCTCTGACCTCAACCTTATTGAACACCTATGGGATGAATGTGAACACTGACTGCACCCCAGGCTTCCTCACCTCACCTACACCACTACCTGACTTTACTAACACACTTATGGATGAATGAGCACAAATCTCCACACAAATTTACTGGAACATCTTCCCAGAAGAGTGGAGGGTATTATAACAGAAAATGGGGACTAGGTGTGAAATGGGATGTTTAAAAAAGGACATACGAAGCTTATGGTCAGGTGTCTACAAACCTTTCTCATTTAGTGTGTTTAAGTTTGTGCACATGGATCTTCAATTCAGACCACAAGACTCAAAGACGTTAGAAACATCCACAATAATGTTTTTAGTATCAAAACAGCTTTAATATGCACATTCTACATTGGTGATCTAATTGTGATTAGTTGTATTGTAAGAATTTAGTTTCCTTTTTTATAGAATAGAATAGCTATTATTTGTCACATGTACATTACAGCACAGTGAAATTATTTCTTTGCATATCCCAGCTTGTTTGGAACCTGGGATCAGAGTGCAGCAATACGGGTTAAGGGCTGTGCAAAAGGGTCTAGGAGTGGCAGCTTGGCAATACTGGGATTTTTATCATTTTGGCCAAATGATGTATAATGCATTTGACAGCAACATACCATATATTTCTTATTATCTTTACCTTTTCTAAACAACAAACAACATTATTAGCCTAAAATATCCATTACACACACTGGGCTTCATTTATCATACTGGATACTTTCATAAATGAATAATCCAACGATTAAGTGACAAGCAAACATAGTAAAGTTAAGGACAAGCTGAGCATATAATTCATCTTTCTGAGAAAACAATTTTCTTGAGTGTGTGTGTTATTAGGAGCAGGTGTACATTATCAGAAGTTATTGCATATAATCATTATAGGGTTAGCAACATTGAATTCTGGGGTGAGTCTTGAGTCTTGGGTGAGTCTTCAGGGATTGAGTCTTCAATTTGTTTGCAAGAGTGTTTACACAAGACTGAGATATTTACGACACTCCAGTGAATTCCGATCCGTTTTTTTTTGTTGGATTTTTTTGTCAAATTTAAATATACAAGACCATTATAGACAGAAGATTTAGTGCAAGTCTATAGCATATGACAAGCTGCAATGGGCGAGTTGCATTACTGGAAAATTTATGAGCCTCCTTCTGGCAGTTTAGCCATTTTTAGTTTTCTGTGTTTGTCAGCTAGGACATGTAATTCACGCATGTAAATGTAAATCAGATGGTGGAACACTATTTACCAGCTTACACACATGAATACAAAGACATTTTATAGATATCAGATCAATTTTAAAGAAAATTCTACAAAAAAAAAAGAAAATTCTTATGAGATTAAGGAATATTTCACCAAAAAATTTGTGGACACCTGACCGTAAGTGTCTTGTTTGAACTTCCTCATTTCACATTGAGTCCCCATTTGCTGTTATAATAACCTCTACTCTTCTGGGAAGATGTTCCACTAGATTTTGGTGTGTGCTTGTGGAGATTTGTGCTCATTCAGACACACAGAAACTGATGTAGGTGAGGTGAGGAGGCCTGGGATGCAGTTAGCGTTCTAATTCATCCCAAAGGTGTTCAGTAGTGTAGATGTCAGAGCTCTGTAGCAGGCCACCTAAGATGTTCCACTCCAACCCATGTAAAGAATATGTTCATGGAGCTGGCTTTGTGCACATTGTCATGCTAAAACAGGTTTGAGTCTAAAAGTTTAAGTGAAGGGTACATTTCTAGACATCTTATACAATTGTGTGCCTCCAATTTTTGTGGTAACAGTTTGGGAAAGAATCAAATATGGCTGAAATAGACAAAATACTTTTGTCCATATAGCATATCATTTTTATTTGTTTAAAGGATCATTTGAAATCAACAGGCCTGCTTTATTAAACTGAATAAGAATGGATTAATTTTTCCATGAGTGTTAAAACAAAGGCAAAATTGGTATTCATAAAATTGTGTAATTTTGCACTTCACGTCATGCCAAGGATTTGGAGAATGTCATTTTGCGTTACTGTATATCACAATATAGTAAGAGTGACAATTCAAACTTTCTAAATCGAACTATCATTCGACATTCTTTTTGCCTTCGAGTGAGTAGAAATCATTTCAAGCTGTACTTCTGGTGTTCATATACCCTCATCTCTCATTTCATGCTCTGTGCTGTTTGTGCACATCAATTTTTCGTTTGGTGAGCATCACTAAAAGCAAATGAGCTGAAACACGTGTCTGGAACGATCCTTCGCACAATACGGATGATCAACATAATCTCTTGAGTGTGAAAAAAATCAATGATTATTTGTTTTGTTTCTTTGTCGTGGAGCCATTAATTATTCAGTCAGCTACAAAGCTAAAGATGTTACATATAATAAAAGCATGGTGTAATTATTGCAATTTTCAGCAAAACCCTGAGAGTCAATCAAAGCAATGCGCATAGAGACATTTCTTTTGGTTTTGTTGACAGTCCCGGCTTCATGTGCACACTGGTTTTTCATTAAAGGCTTCTCTATCATCGTTACTCCTTTGGGGTTGTGACGATCTGCACAAATCATCATTCTTCACTTATAATTGAAGCTCTAATTTGCTTATGATGAAAGTTTCACAATGACTTGCCTTTAAAAGTATAGGCATGATTATGAATATTTATGTTTTATTGGCTCTCGTTTTTTGCAAATGTCCCTGGTTGTCAACCAGAGAACATTAATTACTTGTTAAATGTGTGGCAATTAAATTTTTATATCGCAGTAATGAACCCTTATCATGTTTTAAGTGTTATCAGACATACACTATATAGATTGTGGACACCTGACCATAAGATTTGTATATGTTTTTTAAACATCTAATTCTACATTTAGTCCTCATTCCCAGATGTTCCATGCTGCTGTTCTGTGTGCTTGTGGGGACTGCTGCTCATTCAGCTACAAGACTTTTAGTAATTTTAAGCACTGATGTAAGGTGAGGAAGTCTGGGGTGCAGTCAGCATTCCAACTTATCTCAAAGGTGTTCAATAGGGTTGAGGTCAGAGCTCTTTAGGAGGCCACTTAAGATCTTCTACTCTTCCACTCTTCCATACCTTAATGGAGCTGGTTTTCTGCACAGGGGCATACTGGAACAGGTTTGGGCCTCCTTGTTTAAGTAAATAAAAAATGTTATGCTACTATTGTATCCTATACAATTACGCGGCTACAACTTTCAGAAGGTTTACCCAAAGCAATGCTTTAATCTTCCATAATTGAGGTGATTTGCTTCTCGATGCATAGCAAATAATACGATACAATAATGATCCACATGAAGCAGCTACTGATGCAATGCGATACGATTCCCACCATTACTATACAGTAAGATCCGATTTTGTATGTATGGTGCAGATAGTTCACTTTTATTTCTTTGGTTCAGACAGATCATCAATTTACTTAAGTGCCTTCTGACTTGTACGGCTCCTTCACAAACACTCCTTTGTATTACAAGGAGTAATACAAAAAAAAAAGAAAAAAGTTTATAGAAAACCATTCATTCTTTTCCTGTTCTGTCTCCAGGACGTTGCAGCTCTACCTCTGCCATGTTGATCTGTATTCTATGTGACTCTCAGGACACGACTGTAGTGTTGTGATACGTCATATTCACGTAGCAGTGGCGGTGCTGAGAGAACGCGCTCGAGAAACAGTTTAGAGAAGAGAAATCAATCTACATGTAATAAAGATTATTAATTATTTAATCATACATTGGACTTAATAACGATGCATCACATCGTTACCTTTTATGGCAGTGCACCGATGCAAATCGGCCAATCTTACCATCCCTACATTTGACCATATAGTGTATTAGTGACTTTGGGGGTGACTTTTTTCTTGATTTTCAAATTTTTCATTGAACAGAATAATGGGATTAAGAAAAATACATTTGATCCCAGATTTCTCAAGTGGTGAAAGCTAAGTTTCACCTACACCCAATTCCTTGTAATGCAAGCTGCAGTTCATGTTCTTAGTTTTCATAATGTGCAAATGTAATGCCATTGCCATCTGAAGACAGTTTCTGCAATGTCCAAAATGTTTTGTTTCAGTATTCGAGAGTGTCATCATTGCTACAACATTCGTGAAAGCCGCCAATAGGAGGATGGCATACCGTAAGTCACAGGACAGCCACAAATACAGTAGTGATGTTATTGAAAAGGAAAATGAAACATGCTAATGAACAGAATAATCTATAATCACCTCAAGCTCAGCTTGAAATATTTTCGTGTTTAGGAGGCAGACTGGATCGCGTTGACTGATGATGTAAGCCGAAAGTAATCATTTACGAATGTAGTCTAGCATTTAGATTTTGGCAGAGCCTTGGAGGGTCTTGTTGGTGGCGGCAGCTTGGTGATACTGGGAATTGAACTCATGTCCTTTTGATCAGAAATCCAACATGTTCATTTTAAGACAGAACTATTAATCATCTGTTGGAAATCACATAGAGTACAATACAGTTCTCTCTCTCTCTGCAACCTCCCAAAATTGTCCCAACCCTGATTTTAAGTACAAACTCTGCTCAAAAACACCACTGATAGTGTTATACGTGTTCAATCTTGCCCTTAGTGCACCACAGGTATATAACATAGTGTCAACATTTGTGCTCTATAAATACAGGTTCCAGTAAAGTGAGTGCTTCCTTCAAGATGAACACCATGGAGTGAGTTTTCATTAAGTGCTCCTCTATTAGCATTCCATTCAGGGACTGAGGTAATCTGCACAAAATGTCTTTCTTCATCTTTTAATACCGCTCTCGATAGCGTTTATAGCGCGAAAGTGTCGTCCGTGAGCTGAAATGCCGGACGGTATGAAAAATGTGCTTCTTAAAAAGCACAAGGTCGCGCTCGTAAAATTACAAAACGTTGAAAGGCTTCGGCTTTAGAAGAACACACACACACACACACACACACACACACACACACAGTCTCATGCACAATGGAGACATGGAACAGTACAGTCTTGTTTAGAACTTTTGAAGTGGTATTTGTTTGTGTTTGGCTTTTAATCAGTCAGCTACAGGTTTTGCTCAATCTTTTTATGTCAGCGGTTCAATGATATATATATAAGTGGAAAAATATTATTTTGCAGAAAAGAATCAGAGGAGAACAATTAGACTGGCTTGAATTCGAACAAGAAGGTCACGGTATTTCATATAACCACTTTTTACACCCTCGGAAAAGTGTCTCAGAAAGCACGTAAAACACATCGAAACTTGCGGCAGGACAGCAGAAGACCATATTGGGTTACTACTATATTTTCCACATTCACTTGTCTGGTGTGATCATTAACCCAACCGTTATTGACTTGTTATGTGGTAAAAGGGCTGGCGAGAGTATTGTCTCGTTCGCAACCCAGACTGTAAACGATATGTTAAAAAAGAGCACTGATGTTTACCGTCAACATGGAACCAATCAGTGTAGGGTGGCCGATCAATAACTTCCTGTCTATACAGGAAGCTCTACATCTTCATCTGCAGCACTTGCATGTGTTGTAGGGGTTCGGCTTTAACATGATCATTAATGAGAAGAGACTGAATTGAGCCAAAACGATTGAAAATTCCTTTAAGAGGTCAAATGACTTGAATTTTTTTCCTATGTTACTTAGAATATATGAACAAAAGTTTGTGGACACCTGATGATAAGATTTTTATAGGCTTTTTCAGCATCCTGTTTCACATTTAGTCTCCATTCATTGTTACAATAACCTCCACTCTTACTACTTACCACTCCAGTGGAGACGTTCCACTAGATTTGGGATTTTGCTTGTGGATATTTTCGCTCATTCAGAAACCAGAGTGGTGTCAAAGTCAGGTACTGATATAGGTGAGGTGACGAGGACTGGGGTGCGGTCAGTGTTCCAATTCATGTGCTCAATAGAAGGAGACTTTCCATTCCAAACCATGTAAACCATATCTTCATGGAGCTAAAACAAGTTTGGGTCTCTTTGTTCACATGAAGGGAAAATGTATATACAACTGTGTGCCTCCATCTTGCCTGGAAAAGTCAGTTGTCCCAATACTTTTGTTCAAAAAGTGTATTTCTATGACCTAAATGGTTCATTGTGAGTCTGGGTGCTTGGTATAGTTACTAACACACACATACATTGTTGGCTAATACTTTAATAATGGCTAATCAATCATTATTATAGGTTTGATTAAGTTAATTATCATATCCATTAACAACATTCTTAAGTATTTGAACTCAACCCCAAAGTGTAGACATGTGCTGAACTGGATAAACATTTATTTAAGTTGTTTGCTATCAAACAGACCCACTGGCAGAGTGCTGCGCTGTGTGTCAGTGTGTTATCTCTGGCATTTGACATCGAGAGAGATTAATTACCTATGCGGTCATCTGAAAATGTTTAGCGAGATGACTTTAATTGCAGTGGGAATTTTACATTCACCCCTTCTGGCTTTTTTGTATTTTATTTGATTAAATTTCTGACACAAATGACAGAACTACACAGCAGGGAAATATCATTTAAGTCTCAAGCAAACTGATGTGCCCAAGTGCATTTAGTGTTGCTGTGAGAAAAATACTGTATTGTTGTTGTTTTTTTCATTCAATTCAAATATTGAGTTAAATTTCACATGCAATAGATACCCAAGAAGGGTTAATTAATTAAGTATCTTCTTCTTCTTCTTCTTCTTTCGGCTGCTCCCATTAGGGGTCGCCACAGCGGATCATCCGTCTCCATACCACCCTGTCCTCTATATCTGCCTCTTTTGCACCAACTACCTGCATGTCTTCCCTCACCACATCCATTAACCTCCTCCTTGGCCTTCCTCTTTTCCTCCTACCTGGTGGCTCCATCTTCAGCATTTTTCTACCAATATAATTCATGTCCCTTCTCTGCACATGTCCAAACCATCTCAATCTCGCCTCCCTCACCTTGTCACCAAAACATCCTACATGGGCTGTCCCTCTAATAAACTCATTTCTAATCTTGTCCATCCTCGTCACTCCCAACGAAAACCTCAACATCTTCAGCTCTGCTACCTCCAGCTCCACCTCCTGTCTTTTACTCAATGCCACTGTCTCTAATCCATACAACATCGCAGGTCTCACCACAGTCCTATAAACTTTCCCTTTCATTCTTGCAGATACTCTTCTATCACAAATCACTCCTGTCACTCTTCTCCACCCACTCCACCCTGCCTGCACTCTTTTCTTTACTTCCCTAACACACTCTCCATTACTTTGCACTGTTGACCCCAGGTACCTGAACTCCTCCACCTTCTCCACCTCTTCTCCCTGCAACCGCATCACTCCACTGCCCTCCCTCTCATTCACACACATGTACTCTGTCTTACTTCTACTGACTTTCATTCCCCTTCTCTCCAGCGCATATCTCCACCTCTCCAGGCTCTTCTCAACCTGCTCTCTACTCTCACCACAAATCACAATATCATCTGCAAACATCATAGTCCAGGGAGACTCCTGTCTGACCTTGTCCGTCAACCTGTCCATCACCACTGCAAACAGGAAAGGGCTCAGGGCCGATCCTTGATGCAGTCCAACCTTCACCTTGAACCAGTCTGTCGTACCTACTGCACACTTTACTGCCGTCACACTGTCCTCATACATGTCCTGCACCACCCTCACATACTTCTCTGACACACCTGACTTCCTCATACAATACCACAACTCCTCTCTCGGCACCCTGTCATACGCTTTCTCTAAATCCACAAATACACAATGCAGCTCCTTCTGTCCTTCTCTATACTTCTCCATCAACATCCTCAAAGCAAATAAGGCATCTGTGGTGCTCTTCCTCGGCATGAAACCATACTGTTGCTCACAGATGGTCACCTCTTCTCTCAGCCTGGCTTCCACTACTCTTTCCCATAACTTCATGGTGTGACTGATCAACTTAATTCCCCTGTAGTTACTGCAGGTCTGCACATCTCCCTTATGCTTAAAGATCGGTACCAGCACACTCCTTCTCCATTCCTCAGGCATCCTCTCCCCTTCCAGAATCCTGTTAAACAATCTGGTTAAAAACTCCACTGCCATCTCTCCTAAACATCTCCACGCTTCTACCGGTATGTCATCTGGTCCAACCGACTTTCCATTCTTCATCCTCTTAATCGCTGCTCTCACTTCCTCCTTACTAATCCTATCTACATCCTGCCTCACCAACTCCACATCCTCCAACCTTTTCTCTCTCTGATTTTCCTCATTCATCAGCTGCTCAAAATACTCCCTCCATCTTCTCAACACACTCTCCTCACTAGTCAACACATTTCCCTCTCCATCCTTTATTGCTCTAACTTGCAGTACATCCTTCCCAGCTCGGTCCCTCTGCTTGGCCAATCGGTATAAATCCTTTTCTCCTTCCTTAGTGTCCAACCTCTTATACAGTTCCTCATATGCCTTTTCCTTTCGCCACATCCTTTTTAACCTGCTGCCGCATCTCCTTGTACTCCTGCCTACTTTTCTCATCACTCTGTCGATCCCACTTCTGTTTTGCCAACCTCTTTCCCCTAATGCTCTCCTGCACTTCCTCATTCCACCACCACGTCTCCTTGTCTTGCTTTCTATTTCCAGATGTCACACCAAGTACTTTTCTAGCTGCCTCCCTCATCACTCCTGCAGTAGTTGCCCAATCATCCGGCACCTCTTCACCACCACCAAGCCCCTGTCTGACCTCTTCCCTGAACCTCACACTACACTCTTCCTCCTTCAGTTTCCACCATCTTATTCTTCTTTCAAACCTTACTTTCCTCCTCTTCTTCTTCGCCTCCAAAACCATCCTACAGACCACCATCCGATGCTGTCTAGCTACACTGTCCCCCGCCAACACCTTACAGTCTCCAATCTCCTTCAGGTTGCATCTCCTACACAGAAGATAATCCACCTGTGTGCACCTTCCTCCACTCTTATACGTCACCCTATGATCCTCCTTCTTCTTAAAATACGTGTTCACCACTGCCATTTCCATCCTTTTAGCAAAATCTACCACCATCTGCCCTTCCACATTCCTCTCCTTAAAACCATACCTACCCATCACCTCCTCATCACCTCTGTTCCCTTCACCTACATGCCCATTAAAGTCTGCCCCAATCACCAATCGTTCTTTCCTAGGTACACCATCTACCACTTCATCTAATTCACTCCAGAATCTTTCTTTCTCCTCCATCTCACAGCCAACTTGTGGAGCATAGGCACTGATGACATTTATCATCATCCCTTCAACTTCCACCTTCAGGATCATCACCCTATCAGAAACTCTCTTCACCTCCACTACACTCTTACTGTACTCTTCCTTCAGAATCACCCCTACACCATTTCTCTTCCCATCCACACCATGATAAAACAGTTTAAACCCACCTCCAATGTTCCTGGCCTTACTCCCTTTCCACTTAGTCTCCTGAACACACAACACATCTACCTTTCTCCTCTCCATCATATCAGCTATCTCTCTCCCTTTACCCGTCATAGTACCAACATTTAAAGTACCAACCCGAACCTCTACTCTCCTACACTGCTCCTTTTCCTGCCGTCTCTGTAGACGCCTTCCTCCTCTCCTTCTCCTCCTTCGGCCAACAGTAGCCCAATTTCCACCGGTACCCTGTCGGCTAACGATACCTGTGGCGGTCGTTGTTAACCCGGGCCTCGACCGATCCGGTATGAAATTCTCATTTGTGATCCGCATATTTGATTTGGCACATGTTTTACGCTGGATGCCCTTCCTAACGCAACCCTCCCCATTTACCCGGGCTTGGGACCGGCACTAAGAGTACACTGGCTTGTGCCCCCCTAATGGCTGGGTTTAATTAAGTTAATTTATTAACTTAATAATTAACTTTAATTAATTAAGTATAAGGCTGTATAATTTCCTGTAAGACAACAAAATCAACTACAACCATTTTGTTGAAAAAAATAATAAAAATCACAAGGTTTTTCATTTCATTTGGTTTTTCTTGCTTCATAGCTGAAAGTCTGAAAGCACAGGCTCTGATTTAACGCTACATGTATATATCAGCGCACCTCCTGACAGAAGGTCCTGACGTGCCTTCTCAATAAATATCGATGCGTGTGAACAAATTCATATAGCGAGAAGGTGTGGAGATGAGATCATTAAGATGTGGTCCTAATTTTAAAATCCATTATCATCATGATGTTACCGCTAAACTGGCCTGAGTGTGAATATTTTAAGGTAATAAGCAGTAGTTGGAGGGAAAACCAGATATCACTCATCTGTGTTTGTAAGAGATCCTGTCTATTGTTTATTTTGAGACCACACTGTAAATTGTAGTGATATTTTGTGAAAATGTTCTCATCAGCCTCGATGGACTTGATCTTTGCATTCTTGTTACGGTAAGCTGATTTGATATTAAAAACTATGCATAATGCATTTATCGACTATGTTTGTTATTTTGTAGATTATACACTATTTACAGAAAAAAATGCGTCATATGCAAAACTATTCCAGTCTGAAACAGATATAAATTAAAATCAAGTTATTATCCAGTTTGTACCGGTTGTCAAAATGGACCACTGTCAGAATTCAAACATTAAATGTAAATTTTGTCATTGTTATGTGTGAATTTTATTTACATTGTGGTTGAAATACATCCCAGGGCAAAATTTATTTTAGCTCAGGAAAGTCTTTTTATTAAAACTATAATATATATAGTAAAGAAATGCAATAAATAAATAAAATAAGACACCATATGGATCCACACATATGCAAAGTAAATGGAAATTATGCTACATACAGCAAATTGTGATGTGGACTGGAAAGCTGGAAGCACATAATTTTCCAAAATATGCCCAGAGCCCTCAGTCCCTCACCCAACATCACTGCCTGTTCACCCTAATGCTCTTCTAGCTGGAAGATCACAAATCATCCACAGTTTTGTAATGAGATTTAGTCCATGTAATATTTGATATTGTATTTCCCTTATTATGAGATCATTATACTATTAATAAGTCTATTTCTATTTAAATACTATATGAAAAAAAGTTTTGGGACATGTAGTTTTTCCAGCCATATGTGGTTCTTCCCCAATCTGTTACTACAAAGTTGGAGGCACACAATTGTATAGGATGTCTTTGGTAGCATTTCATTTTTACTTCACTTGAACTAGAAGAGCCAAACCTGTTCCAGAATGACAATACCACTAGAGTGGAGTGGAAGATCTTGCATGGCCTGCTAGAGGGTTCTGGCCTCAAACCTACTGAACACCTTTGGTATGAATTGGAATGATGACTGCACCTCAGGTCTCCTCACCTCATCTACATCAGTATCGGTCTTAACTAACACCCTTGCAGATGAATGAGCACAAATCTCCAGAAGCACAGTTTAAAATCTAGTGGAACATCTTCCCAGAAGAGTGAAAGTTATTTTGCGTAAATAGGGGGTTCATGTAGAATGGAATGTTCCACATACACATCTTCTGGCCAGGTGTTCACAAATGTTTGTCCATGCAATTGTTTTATGCTAAGACATAATTGTGCTTCTTTTTGGTATGCAAGAAAATTCCCTAATGATAAGGATTAGCAATTTAATAGTGTATTTACTTCAAGTTTCAAAGACATTTTTTTGGATATAAGACTGAAGATATGGTTATACAATACACTATAATCTAATTATATTTACAATTGCATTAGTGAAGCATTTATGCTCCTCTTCTATCAGGGGATCTAAAGGGATTAGAACTGGTGCACAATTTATCACAGTAATTATTCCTGAAGCTATGACAAATATTTCCTTGTATAATCAGCTCCATTCTTTCTGAATAATAAAGATTTTTAATATGAAACATTTTCATGCAAAACATTGGAAACTGTTCCCTCATGACAAACTTCATTTATACATATCACTGCCAATAACACGTTTCACTCTACGGTGTGAGGGATGAGTTTAAATTTGACTAAATAATTAGGAATCAACTCATCATTATTGTAGTGGTTGAGAGTCCCAGGAGTGGTGACCTGGTGTTTTCCATATTTTAACATTCCAGACGTTGTTCATAAATGGTATAATATGCAGCTGTTCTGTGAAACATGATGTAAATGAGTGCTAAAATATTCTTTCTGGCTTATTATTCAGTAGTCACATGTATTATATACCTGGGTCTTCATATATATATATATATATATATATATATATATATATATATATATATATATATATATATATATATATATATATAAAAAAAACACACATTTTCACATTGCCATTATGGGGTATTGTTTGTAGTAAAATTTTGAGGAAAATCATTTATTTAATTTATTTTGGAAAAAAAAAATGTAAAAAAGTAAAGTGCTGTGAATACTTTCCTAACGCACTGTACTTATCTTGGAGAAGTGCACTAGAGATGAAGTGCACTTCTTGCTCTACTTGACTGGTAAAGAAGGTCAAGTGTGACACAGCAAGGATTGGGACGAGGACCGCTGATCTTCAGAAAGATGATTGATCCTTAAAAAAGAGCATTGTCATGATCAAAACAGGATTTTTTTTGGTGCTAAAAAAGGTGCATTGTAATCTGGAGTCATTTCAAGTACCTGCTCTGGCATTCCATCCCTGCAAAAGGCACATTGTTCCTATTATTTACAATGCACTATATATGATTCAATTATGTACATAAAATGTGGGTGTGTGTAGTATCTGATTTTCAAGGTTGTCGATGTATCAAATTATACACAAACCATAATCACAGATTGTTGTGCAGTATGTCTGGATTTGAAACTAGACCATAACCATGTAGACAGAAAGTGGCATCAAATTTTAAATCCCATATTCTCCCAGTATAAACTTTGCTATCAATTTACAAATTTGATATTGAATTGTCGCTGTCTGTGTTTCAGTTTGATGGTCTAAGAAAATGAACAGATCGTATTCTACTGTTCTAGTACACTCTCTTATAGTAAATGAAAAAAATGAGAAAAATAATGTAATTATTGAAGATAACTCTATTTAGAGTATGGGGGAAAAATATCACAATAAGTACAATTCCATAGGCAGCTTAGCAAACATGTTATATGGTTTGTTCAAAAACATCCATAACTAGCAGTAACTAGCTAGCTCCAAGACCAATGTTAAATATTGCTTATATATTTAATTGAGCTGGATGGTTTAATAATGTTTTTAGCAGTTTAACCCTAAAATACTAATCACTTATAAAACACAAAAAATATCTACATAACCATAACTGCTAGCTATCAACCGAATGCTAGCATTTAAGAGAGTTTTTGATTCATACTGTACGCCTAATGAGCCACTGTTTCACTTTTCCACAGAAAATGAGACACATATCGTGGACAAAATATCGTGGACAATTCCTATATTTATGTGTAATGCAATTGCAAAATCATTATCAGTACATTTGAATGAACACATGGTTAGCAAAGCACACTCCAAGTTTTCTGACTAGCAAAGGCATGAACTGGCTGTTTGAACCAGTGAATTTCTTTCTGTCTTCAAGGATTGCACATTATCTTTATTTTATTGACTTTTATATAACTGTAGACATGCTGCCTTTTAATACAGTATCATAGACTTTAATGATATTATATCATAAACTTTTCTGCATGTGATATGGCCTCTGTTACAGACCTTACAGAAGTTTGAAATGAAGGGGGAAGGAATGTAACTAACTATATTCACTCCTTAAAATATAAAGTTAAACATCCCACTGGTTCAGGGTGTATTATTAGGCAAATGATTCATGCATTTAAATCCTCTGTAACTTGATCCAACCAAGTCACATTATTTTTCTCAGTTTCACAGGTTGGTAGTGAATTTGGCACATACAGCTACTGTGTGGGTGTGTGTGTGTGTGTGTGTGTGTGTGCGTGCGCTTTGCCGGCAAACCCAGTCATTAAGCACATGATGAATGGACTTTTCTACAGTTAGTATAGAAAACAAGAACAAGGCAAATTAAAGCTCATTGTTTCCCATGAGACAGGAGCTGTAATTATCCAGTCAGTTTCCCAGCTGTTGATCATGTGGCCAACGCTGGAACGTTAGAAAAAAAGGCTCCGGAAATAATCAACATCACTTGAGGAAACCCTCCCAGTAATAGCATATATCTCAAGTCGGGGGATTCAGGAAAATGTTGTAAATTTTCCATTTTATCTGGAAAGTCAACCTGTTTTTTGATGGAATTGGGACACCTAGCTATTCTATCCATGTGTGGTTCTTCCCCACCACATGCCACAAAGTTGGCAATACTCTTAAGCACAAAGCCAGCTCCATGAAGACATGGAGTGGAAGTTGGAGTGGAAGATCTTGCGTGGCCTGCTAATAGAGTTTTGACCTCAATTCCACTGAACACCTTTGGGATGAATGTGAACACCAGCTGCCCCCTAGGCCTCCTCACCTCACCTTCATCAGTATGTGACTTTACTAACACCCTTGAAGTTAATGTAAGAAGTTGTGGTCAGACCACAGGGTCAGCCATGTTACAGCGCCCCTGGAGCACAGAGGGTTAAGGGCCTTGTTTAAGGGCAGCTTGACGATACCAAGGCATGAACCCCTGACCTTCTAATAAGTAGTGCAGAGCCTTAAACACTGAGTTATCACCTCCTGATGGGCGCCATTAAATGAGAATAAATCTCCACAATCACGCTCTTAAGAGCAAATGGGGACTAAATGTGGAATGTGACTTTTCTATGTAGAGTGTACATGCTTATTATAAGGGCGAAATTGTTTTACACTGGGAAATAATTGAGGAACCTTCTTTTTTGCAACCAATCAGCTAATTAACATTCCATCCATTCCAATGAAATGAGTGTGTCAGAGCAATAAAAACATTAAAATATGCAGGACAAGAGATTATTTTCCGGGTTCGCATTTAATGTACAATATTGAAAATGTCTTTAAACATCATCCTAATGTAAATCCTAGTGTCTGTGAGTGGAAGTCTAACATTATGGATGAATTTTTTATTTATTTATTTATATATTTATTTTTTACATTTTATCAGACTCAGCAGCTAATCACAAGCAATCGAGAAGACAATGCCTTCTCTAAGCATGTTAAGGACCACCACTTTAGCTTCCTCTAAGGTACAGCAAGAAACAAAGTATTTAGGTAATGACACTAATTGGAGACTTATTAAAAACTGAACAGGATGTTCTTTTCATATAAAATCATAAGGACTGACCCAGGATGTAACATTTTGCTAGATAGTCTGCTACATTTGGTTTTAGTAAACAGGAAAAAGTACTATCTAATTTGACAGAAATCAAGGAATTTGCAGACGAACAACTATAGACATATTCTGCCAGTAAGCGTGGGAAATTATCTTTTGATAATTAAAATAATAAGCTTTACTCATTGTTATGTACTGCAGAAAAATCTGAACAATTCTGAGAGTTCAAAAGTTTATTTGCACGTTGAATTCCGGTGCATAGAAATACACAACAATACGATTGCAACCTTCAAGATTCCAAAGCCAGAAAATGTGCCTCTGAGGTGAATACATTTATTGACATGTGTAGAAATAATGGAATGGCTCTCGTGACCCATTCTTTAACCTGGCATTCTTGAATAAATCACTAAACTGGAAATCGTTTGTCTAAGTTGAAACAGTTCTAAACAATACTAACATTCTTCTATCGTTGTATTATGGTTTTCTAGCCATATATCAACATGCACATCAAGTCATCTTTAATAAAAGAGAAAAACCTTGCAACATTAGTAACCGAGTAACCAAGACCTTCTTTTACTAGGCACGTTTTTTCTCAGTACTTACATCCTCGCTCGCTTTGTTCGCTGATAGGAACCTGACACCTAAATGCAGCCAGCTGTCAAGGCCGTCATGTTTCTAGTCAGGAAAAGATGTAAAATGTCAGAGGAGAAGCGAGAGGCCGCTGCTAAATGCAAAGGTAGCTCTTTATTTCAGCATGGCATCAAAACGGTGTACAAAAAAACTTTTAAAGCAATTCCAGAGCATCCTTTTTTTTTTTTTTTTTTTTTTTTTTATCTCTGCCGCATTAAGAATTTCAGTCATGCTTATATGTGTAGCCTTTTCACTGATTACTACATGTGGAGTACGTAAAAGTTTTTTTAAAGCGATGGTCTGTGAGTCATAAGGACAACCAGGTCAGTGCAACATTTAATGTGCTTTACTTCTACAATTTCAGAGAAAAAAGCATGTTTTGGGCCAGCTGCCAGCATGTAACTGAGACTTAATGATATTTCCCCAGTGAAGAACTAAGTTCAATAGATCTTTTAATGTCAACACTGGCCATATACCACGATTGTGTTGGCAAGGCTAATTTAATTACTTTGCTATACTTTGTAATTGGGTTAAGGTTTCTCAGCTTTACAAGGCATGTAGTCTTAAACTATATCATAACTTAGCCCCACGCTGTTTGGCAATTTCAAGTTCTTCAGGTAAATCTGATGATTTTTGTCACGTCGTTTTTGTCGTGTGGAGATTCAAATTTATAAATTCAGCAACAATATATATTTATTGCATCATTTTGCCCACTTGCAACCAGCACATTATCTAAAATTATGTAAACAACATCCACTCTGTGCTGTTACCAAGAAACTCATGCCCATATATCTCTTTTTCGTCATACAACTATCCAATCAGCCAATCATGTGTGAGCATCACAATATATAAATGAATGCACTGTTAGAGATTTAGTTCATAATCACATCAAACATCAGATTAAGGGGAAAATAAGGTATTACAATAGCGTGGTCAGATAACAGACTGTTTTCTGTGGTGAGTAGAAAAGCATCTTACAATGCACAACATGTGGAATCTTAAGGCCCATGGTTTACACAAGCAGGAGACTACATCTACTCATGTCAACCAAGAACAGGAATCTGAGGCTACAGTGATACATTTTTGCCAGAACAATTTTCCCAAATATTGAACTATAGTCAAAATTATCTTTTTGCTGAAAATAGCAACTGTTAATTTCTTGTAAAAAATTATTTTTTATCACATCCTCACAGTGGAATAAATATTGTACTGATGAAATGATATTGTCAGATAAACTGTGATATATATATATATATATATATATATATATATGTAAACATTAATCTACCGGTACTTCAAACAATACTGAAAAACAACAACAAAAGGTATCTATTTCCTTTAATTGATATATATTTTTATATGTTCTTCTATGGTGCTTGCTTTCTAGTTAGATGAAGAGTGAATATCTGGCCCAGGCCAAAACCAGAATAAATGTTTTTAAAGATTCTCATGGGACTCTCAGTTATTTCTGCCATTTGATAACTAATGTACCCAGGCTCAGAGAGCAGTCTGCTTTCCATGCCAGAAACGCATTAAACAAAGCCCCTTGGTGGCAACACACACCTGATGGATTCATCATTCATTCATGGCAAATTCGAGCTGCTGGGGTAAGCTAATAACTGACTCCCAAGTGAGTGTAGTAATGTCGTTCTTCATCAGGATTCAAGGCTATTATTGTGCTTATGCTGAAGACATTTTAGGAATGGAAATGCACATGGAGTTGTTGTATGAGGTGCATGCATATAGAGAATTGGCCACCAAATAAGGTCATGATGACAACGAAAGCGGAAAGTAAAGCCAAATGTATTAAATATGTACGTTTTATAACCATTTTGGAAGCAAGACGATTAAACAAAATGGGCGATTTAATAAAACAAGGATAAAATTTAAAAATTAAACACATATATTCGAAAAGTAGATTCCTAAATCACGTTTACGTTATTTATTTTATCACGTTTACTTTAGGCAGTAAAATTCAGGAATTGGAAAAAGGAGTTACATTTTCATTCCTCAGACATTGTTTTCACTGTGGTAAGCTTGTGGTTTATGAAAATGATCCACTCCCCAATTCCATTTTTCCTCTAAACACACTTTGAAATATACCGTATTTGCCCATATGTATATCATGGACTGTACATTATACATAAGTCATTTTTTTTTTACATTTTATACTGATTATTTGTTATAAAACAAGATCTTGAATTCAGTGGAGTGAAATCATTCCAGTTTGAGGTAAAAACTGTGAAACTGGCAATCCTGTTATTATTGCCCTGGCTGCTCTATCTTATCCACCGAAAATATTTACAGAATAAGCATGGGGCAGGGTGATACCTGCCCCATTGGACCAGTTTCTATTTTGAAACACATAAAGCAACTATAACATTATAAGGTTTACCAGGGCACTGTACATAGTGATCGGCAATTAAAAAAGTGATCAAATCAATGTCAGATTTCTGTAAAATTCAGTGGTGGGCCATGCATTTCACTACTCTAGGCCTTTAGTGGTGTCCTATCTAAATCAATCCATCTCTTAATACCATCATTATTATGCCATGTCTATATAACACATCAATATTATACAGAAACCCAGTATAACAAAGTGTTGCATCACAGACAGGTCTTTCATATAGCGTAAATAAATGCAACTGCTGAAGCAAAAAAAAGTAAGTCTCCTTTCACTGCAGCCACAGCTGCACCTCCTGCAACTCTAGCAGAAGCATCAATATTAACTTCATATAATGACCCTGGGTTTTACATGCATTTTTGAGCATCTTCCTGTGCATTATGGTTTTCCTGGTAATTTGAAATGAAGACAAATTGTGTTTTTGTGCAAATACTACAGTAAAGAAACACACAAGTATAAATGATTAATGGAAAAGTTTAACATGTGTTTTAACCTATTTTGTCTGAACTTTGCTTACAAGTTTTTAACTTTATATTTTAAAAGTACATGTAAATGTCCTTGTAAGTGACCATATTAGTTTCTTCTTCTCAGTCAGTCATTGTGGAATGGAAAAAAAAAAAAAACAGCTAATAAATTCATACAAATATACTTTATCTTGTGCTGTTTGCTACAGATGCAGTTTGCAAGCTCTGACTAGTGTGATCTCTCACCATCCAATGAAAGGATGTGAAAATGCAGACATTTTTGGGAGGCCTGCTAGATGCTACATTCTCTTTTAGAAGATCTCTAAAAAAAGCTATAGACTTACAGCAGCTATTTTTATATTTCTTCTATCAACTTACATGGAATCTTCTCATCATGCTTTTTTAATCGATACAGAAGAAAACAATCTAATCTTAGAGTACCAAAAGTCACTTTTACCTCCCTTGTTTAAATATATTACATTAAATGCAAGCACCCTGGACAAAATATTAGGTACATATACTAATACCACTGTTTTGATTGTACTGTAATATAATAATTACACTAGTGGCTGTAATAAATATTAATA
Source organism: Silurus aristotelis (assembly GCF_946808225.1). Classification (NCBI taxonomy): domain Eukaryota; kingdom Metazoa; phylum Chordata; class Actinopteri; order Siluriformes; family Siluridae; genus Silurus; species Silurus aristotelis. The sequence goes on from NC_139579.1 coordinate 3,537,015, forward strand.
AGGCAGATTTACTGACCTGCAGAATCCCCTATAAATAACAACAATACTAAAAACATTCTATGTCACTGACCCTATAATAATCTTCTTCTTTTCTTACTTGTAAGTAAACGTGAAATTGAGCTTCTCTTCACACCAAATCCTTCCATTTTGTGATTGTGATCTTGGCCCATTACAGAACTCGTTTTGAGCTGAAGGGAAAAAGCAAACAGGGCAACAAATCCCCTTTTATGTCTCGGACCTGCTTCGAAAAGTAATTACAGTTTCTTTATTGTTAAAGAACCTTGAATTCAAGGAAATGTATTCAAATACAATAAAGCGTCGATAAACCATTGGAGAATATTTATCCATGATGATCCAGTATACAGGAAACGTGATTCTTAGCAATTTTGTGAACTTTGGTGAGAAGCAGAAAGTTTTAGGGATAAATGGATGCTAATGCACACACAAGTTTTGCTCAAGTGTTTGTGGAGCATCTTATTGAAAATGAGACCTTATTACATGCTTATGCCTTTTCTTACGAAGATGTATGCAGGGGCTGATTCTTCACACTTGCACTACTCAATTAGCTTGATTTTATTGTTGACGATTTGTCATGATCTTGAATTGTTTGGTTCTTTGAAGCTCAACCTGGTTTCATAGCAACAGGTCCATAATCTAAAACCTGCTCAAGAGCTGTCTTATTAGATCATTGCATTATAAGCCGAGGTGATGTGAAAAGTTCACTTGTAGCCAAGTTCTTTTCCTTTTTTACAAGCACAAATAACATGGAGAGCTTTTTGTGTTCAGAGCACAATGCAGAATAGACTAGCTAGATCCTCTAGAACATCATTTATCTACTGAGAGAATTTTCATTCATTCATTTTGAGTTTTTATAAATTTTTGTACCTATTTCTTTTAGAAGTTAATCTTTTGGTCATTAATATGCATTGCACCAATCACAAAACCAGTTTCATATAAAAAAAAAAAAATAGATATATATATCTTATATATTTATTTCTTAGGCACATTTTTCTCTTAATGATAGAAATCTAATAAAACCAAATAAAAATAATAATGCTAGACATTTTAATAGACAGTTTGGTAAAGGCTGTTGATAAGAAACAAAATAAAAGTTTGTTTTTGCAGTTATTATGTCCATAATCATGCAGGAAATTGATTATTTATTGCTTTTTTTCCTTGTAAGGTTATTAAAGGGTTAAAGGTTGTAAATATAAGGTACCAGTATTGTTTATCGCTTGGATCTTTTATTAAAAAAAAAAAACAATTTCTTTTTTTGAAAATAAAATGAACATAAAAAAACGCAAAGTCATGCTATGGCTTGAAATGTGAACTGTTCTCAGCCCATTATAATCTTCCCTGAGTGTTTTTCAGTCCTTTTGTCTTTGCAATCAAACATCTAATCTTATCACCAATCTAAGTCTGTGACTGATCTATATTTTCTCTTTTTTTTTTTGTATGAGCCTCATTAGCTTTCAGTACAATTAAGCCCTCTTCGGCTACATTAGCATGGAACGACTGCAATTAAAAGCCATCAGATGTTGCTTCAAACCACTTAGTCTGTGCACCTGTTACATCCGTATATAAAATGTAATGCATGAGAGTTTAGAATATCATATCTCCCATGAAATTTCATAAATCCTGCAACATAAAAAGTTGTCAATTTTACATTGCATGCATCTCTGAAGAGAAACAAAATCTGTTTTTCATTGCTTTAATCCAAATTTAGATCATTCAATCCAAACCAATGACTTTCCGGTTTCATATTTAACCTTAAAGCATTTGATACAATAACAGCTATTGAATATGTATTAGGAGCAGTAAAAAGATGGAACACATGGTAATGAAAAAACTGAACATTTCTAGCCCCGGGCACATGCACTTGTTTGCATTGTTGTTTTGTTTAAAAAAAAAAAAACTCTTGGTGATAGTTCAAGCATAGAAAATGAGATATTATAGTACTGGAAATATTGTTCTGCTCTTGAACCTGGAGCAAAATACAATCCAAGCGTTCCAGTTTGTCAGGATTAAAGAGGTTTACTGGGGAAAGTGCCCGCCCTAGAAATGAATAATATTTTATTAATGTGGTTATTCTGTGTGTAAGGAAGTCAGAATTTGATTCTAAAGGAGCTGTTGACTCCGTATGTGCCTTTATGAAGAAGCACTACAGATCTGCATAACCTGTCTAATCTTTAGGAGTGGTTATTCAGAGGGCAAATCAATTTGTGTGCGATTTTAACGGCGCGTGGATTTAGAGACATCATTAGCTACGCGCTGTGAGTTTTCAAAACGGCTTCAAGGAACTGACAAATGCTGTTCACATTATGAAGGCTGATCTGGGGGTTGTGAGGAAACGTCTTCTACATTTGTTCTTCTCCAGACGCAAGACGGAATGAATCTGTGTCGCGTCGGTGGAAAATCAAAAGGGAACTCGTAGCAGAAAAGCCCCTTATCGAAAATGTGCACCTGCTTTGTGTTCCGAGTGGCGATTCGCCCACTTCCTGTCTACACGCTGAGGGGCATTTCTGTCCGAGCTTCTGAAAAGAGGAGGATGCAACAAAACCACTCACAAAGCAATACGAGAATTTGATTATGTGGGAGCTTAAATGCGAAAATGGATTTTGTTGCTAATTGTTTTTTTGAGGTTTTAAACAAAATTATTGGGACACTTGCCTTTTCCAGCCATATGTGCTTCTTCCCCAATCTGTTAGCTTGAAGTTGGAGGCACACAATTGTATAGGAGTCTTTGGAGGTGGTAGCATTCAATTACCCATTGACTTGGAACTGGAGATCTGCTCTAGCATAACAAGGCCCCTATGCACAAAGCCAGCCCCATGAAGATATGCTATACTTGAGTTGGAGTGGAAGATCTGAAGTGGCCTGCTATAGAGCTCTGACCTCAACATTTTGTGGACACTGATTGCACCCCCAATGCCTTCTCACCTACATCAGTACATTACTTTATTTACACCCTTGTGGCTGAATGAGCAAATCTCCACAAGCACACTCCAAAATATAGTGGAACATCTTCCCAGAAGAGTGGAGGATATTATAAAAGCAAATGGGGACTAAGTGAGCATGACGAGACTACTTTAAACACGAGTAATAATAATCATAATCATACTCCCTGTTAACGCTGATAAATCCAGGTCCAAATTAGAAATCTGCTGCTAAGACGATGCCAAAGAAGCCACCACATGCCACATAAAACAGCAATTCCTGTCTAATCCATTACTGCCTTCCGGTGTTACTTTAAAAGCCAGAAAGAAATCATTATTTATTGCAGGCATCCATCAAAGGGATGCCATTTAATTAACAAACAAACTGCAGTCCAATAGGGGCTACAAACAGCAGCATGTGATTGGCGCTATCTTAACATATTGATGCGCAGAATAGTAATGTGACGAAGACAGATAGCTGTGTGGAGCGCCTTCATTTAAAAGGTTAGTCACGTGAAATATCGATGATCAAACACTGGATCAATGCACTCACCAGAAGTAACAGGGAGCTTTATTCTTATTCATGCTGTACTCATAACATAACATTAAAACGTTTTTTTGTTTTTTATGTTTGTGTTTTTTTTTTTTGTTTAAGTCATTTTTGTGTGTGGGGAAACATGTTTTTGTAGTTTAATTATGGAAAAAAAGATTTATTGGACATTGTGGAATGTGACCAATACATTTCTAATAGCTAAAATTATTTACATAATTGCAAAATATTTTTTAGAATTTATTAGATTTTTTTTACTACAAACATTAATTTGTAGTAAATATTACATTTAAACATTATTTTATTCCTAATTTATGGTCAGGTTTTTACAATAAATCATTACAATTCTATATTTGAAATTGCAATATTTTGCACTTTATATAATACTAAAGCACTTTTAACTGAATTTTAACATATGAAATGTGCTATATAAGTAAAAGTTTTATTCCTACATCCCTGTATAATAATAATAATAATAATAATAATTATGATAATAATAATAATACGTGGGGGAAAACTTTTTTGTGCTAGTTATTTAATATACATACAATACACTATATAGGTAAAAGTTTGTGGACACAAAGTTTGTGCACTTTTTGAACATCCCATTCCACATTTATAGATTGATAGATAGATTGATAGATTGATAGATAGATAGATAGATAGATAGATAGATAGATAGATAGATAGACAGACAGACAGACAGACAGACAGACAGACAGACAGACAGACAGACAGACAGACAGACAGACAGACAGACAGATAGATAGATAGATAGATAGATAGATAGATAGATAGATAATTATATACATACATAAATACATACATACATACATACATACATACATACAAAGTTGCAGGATCACCTGAAAGCAGCAAGAACAGCAACTGGAGCAGTAAACAAAAACCTGCAGCTCAATAATTTCTGTTTCTACGCCACATGCAGTAAAATGTGTTGAAAATGAGCACTCAAGAAAGTATACAACTTGCCAAAAGCTGAAACAAAAACATAACTCTTTATAATTCAGTTCATAGTGTCTGGAGAAAGACTATGTCACAAGAGTATAAATTTGAAGTCGCACAGGAAGTGTACTTAATAATATAAATTGATTTCCCCCTTCACAGCATATTTCAATTACTAGAAAAAAAACAATGCTGTCAGTCTCTGTCTGCGATTTAACACTCCTTTATTACACCACCACTGAGAAACGGTGATTACAATCCATAAACATCACCTAAAGCTCACTTGCACACCTGTCACTGTGCATGCTACCCAAAATCGTTCGAGCTAGATTTGAGGAAAAAAGTGACTCATGCGTCTCGATACAGCAGTAGATCTCAAACTGACAGCTGAAGTGGTGCACTTGTCATTCAGAAGATTTTTCCGTGAGCATCAGGTGTCCGGCAGCGGAAGAGGCATAATATCAGAACCTCCACTGAGACTCCAACCTTTCTGTCGCTAATCTGAATGTTTAATTAGCCTCAATGCCCAGTAGAGTTTTTGTCTATCAAGCAAGAAAAAGTGCTGGTGGAAAAGAAAGAGGGTCCCAGACGTGGGCGGTTTTTGCATAATAAGACAGAAAGCTTGCAATCAGAAAAATCGACTGTCGAAAGTGATTCCACATGAGATGGAAAATAACGTCAAAAACAGCCACTTTGAATGACTAAAACCCCAGTAATATACTGCAATATTTAATAAGCATCGTTGATCCGTAGCCAATGTTAGAGCTTCCTGTACATACATACATACACAATATGGGCAAAAGTATTGGGACCTGGGATCTAAGAGAGTTTATAGAGCTTTACTATATCTTAGCTAGCTAGCTACTTCCTGTCTGACGTATGTTGAAAGAATTTACAGCAGTTTTGAGTATTTATAAGACTGTTGACTACCCAATTTGTACTTTACTAGTGAGTTGCATTTGATTTAAATATTCATATTTTGTCAAAAAATATATAAATTAGTTTACATTGATTAAATCGAATAAATATAAATTCTTTATAAATATAAATTCATAGATTAATCGATTAAATTGACACAAATTAAATTGTTAAGTTAAATTAAATAAATGAAAAAATTACATTCCATAGTTTACATTTGTTAGACCTAATTTGGGTATATTAGTGTGTGTCCAAAAAATAGTTTTATTTAATTTTATATAGATATGTTTTACTTAACTGTTCTACTTATTTCATCACACTTTAACAAATGTCTGCATTTAAGAAACACAAGATGGTTATTTAGTTCATTGCTTCCATCCCTCATTCATTCACTCATACACATAGAAACTCTTGAAGCTGTACATAAATCGCAAAAGAATCCATTTCGCTAGACTGATGTAAAAACGTTGGCGAGGACAACAAGTGGTAGCAATTTCTCACATGTGGAGAACAAAACCTGGAGAACAAAACCTGTGTTTTTCCAGTACGGCTCGAGAAGCCACACTAGCTACAGTAGATAAGGCTAGCTCACTACTATTTAAGATGGAGATGTGTGTAGCTTTGGGACAACCCCTTATATACCCTACGAGCAGTGAGTTTTGAGTTCACAGTCGAGCAACCCAATTCCCTCAACAAGAATTGGCATAATATTTGAGCTAACTAGCCTGTCAACATCCAGTTCGTTCTCTAGGTTTATTGTGATTTTTAAAGGACTGATAAAAGCAAAAAGACAAGCTCTTGTTAGACATAGGATGATTAAAAAATATATATATTTATAGATATTATTCTTAAATCATTTCTAACCTAAATGTAACACCCCAGAGTAAATTTTTCTGCATTGAATACTATGTCAGAACATATTCGGTTTCTTTCTTTCTTCATTATTGGTATTATTTCAGCTTACTTCTTAATGTAAGGTTTTTAACACAGCTTTGAATTCTCATCGAGTGTTGCATCAGACTTCACGACACGAGCCCACCATACAAATCGTTTATACTCGAATAGCTGTGTACCTCCTCCACACAGGTTATTGGTCAGGAGGTAATTGCATTTATAGCTCCGGAACAGCTTTGACACTAAAAACATTAATAGGCTTCATAATTGGCATAAACGATGCTTAAATGCATTCCCTGCGGTGCTCGGCAAAAAGTGGCTGCTGAAGTGGATCACAAACAAACATCTACACACACTGGAGCATCTGATTTATGCAGAAATGTATTGCTGTGGATATTCGAAGGCACAACCATCATCATTCGATTACAAAGACCGAAGAAATGATTTCTTTAGATCCTAAATAAATCATACTAATTACTGAAGCAGGTGCAATCTGGAAAATTGTTGCATGGATATTTGAAGTAATAATGTGCAAAATAGGGGAGGGATACGTAGTCAATATATGGTTAATCAATACCGAGTCACGGTTTGCATCTGCTAATTGTCCATGATAGCCACTGTGGCCTTCTGACCTTTTTGTGACGGTGGGATTAGATGCTCTAATGAAGACGCTAAATAAGTTTAGCAAAGCGCAACAGGCCAAAGGCAAAAAATACAATGCCCCTGTGAACAAAGACAGCTCCATGAAGATATATTTTACATGCATTTGGATTAGTTGTTGTTTTAGTTGATGTTGTTGTTTAGTGTAGCACCAGGGAGGAACGTTGTCTCATTTTTACTGTGTACCGTGTACCACTGTGTATAGTAGAAATGACAATAAAAGCCTCTTGACTTGACTTGACTTGACTTGACTTGACTAGAAGTTCAAGTCAAGTTTTGTGCATAACTTCATAAGAAACTGGGAGGGCGGTTCAGCGTTCTTTCAAAATGTAATAACTATTTTCTTAGAAACCAGACATACACTCAAAAACTGGTGAAAAGTGTTATATGAGCTGTAAATGTAACTTATATGACTACTGCTATAATTTTTTGCCTTCTCCTATATAGTAATATTGACGAACCCCCCCCCCCCCTCCTTTCTTTATATTGAGTTTTTCTTCTTCCAGCATGTTGGTCTGATTTGACTTTGACTTTGTTTCTCGCCTCCTAATGCGCACACTAATCAGCTTTTGTTCAAATACAGGATTGTTTTGTTGCTTTATAACAAATTTGTTTCATTGCATTTTTGGGATTTAAAACCTGCATTTAAACCTGCATGTTCAGTCTAAAGCGCCTCAGAGGCACGAGACTTATTGAGTCACAAAACAATTCACAAATTTTAATCCGGTTTCCATTTGGGCTCGTTCGTATTCTAATTCTCACTCGCTTAGTGATTTTTTTTCCTTCCTTCCTTGCATGAGATCCTCCAGCCGGTCGTTTGTGTGGAGGGCAGGTGAATCTATATTATTTGGATTGACAAAGTGACTGAGAAGTTCAACACTAAAGCGAAATTCTGCCACCTGATGTCCTTCAGAACACAGTTAAAGGTCATTTCTAGAAACATTTGTTTGCATTTTTTTTTTTTATCAGCTTTATTATGAGAAAAATTATGTTGTCTAAAATAAATAAATAAAAAAATTCATTCATTCATTCATTTATTGACGAATAGCCAAATAATAAATATTCACAAATAAAAAAAAATATGAATTAATACAAAAAACGAACATTCCAACACATAAAACAATCAATACATCAACATATAAATAAATAAACACATAAATAAATAACATACTGTTGAATTAAAGTAGAATAAAAAAAAAAAAAATTACAATAGGAATGTTTACCAAACAAAAATTAGCTTCCAATCACATGCCATATATTACAAATAACCTATAAACCAGAACTTTAAATATGGTGTTTAACAAGACATAAAAGACACAGGTGAAGGTGATAAGCGACACATGACAGTCATATGAGGTGCAGGAGCTGATGGGTGATGCAGTTTATTTCCACGTAACTTAAAGATTTTGTTTAATGATTTGTTCAGACTGTATTAGTACTATATTTACATTTAGGGCATTTAGCAGACACCCTTATCCAGAGCGACTTCAAACTGAGCAGTTGAGGATTAAGGGCCTTGCTCAAGGGCCCAGCAATAGCAGCTTGGTGGTGCTGGGATTTAAACCTATCACCTTCTAGAGTTCACTGCTATAACCACTGAGCTTAAACCTTCCTTAGTACAATTACGCTCCATTAAACTATTATTATTATTATTATTATTACTATTATTATTATGTGCTGTTCTTTATGATACAATGGGGTCTTGATATTGTGCAGATAGTATTGAATTTTTCCCCCAAATTTTATTCTCAGGTAAGCCTTCAATGAAACGACGCCCGCATTATCGCTTCACTACCGTTCCAGATTAACTGCAAATTAACTCGTCCAGTGTTATGACCAGTCACATGGAAAACTGCCTTTAACAGAAAGCTTTTATATACAGCTCAGGTTTCTTCCTCTTATCTCTCTTATATGAACAATAGCATTCTCTAAAAGCTTTGGTTTGACACAATCCACTCAGCCCCATATTAGTCACTTTATAACTAGTAAATTGTCACGGCCGTATTGTTTGAATAGAAAATTACACCGCAATTATAGGTTATGTAGGCAGCTTCAGCTGCCATTTTGCCATTGTGTGTGCTGTTGTCTGTGGACTCAAGTTCTCAACCATTCCTAAACTGTTTAAGTAAAAGCAGCATGGAGTGTTTTTTTTTTATTTCAGAAAAACATCTTGGAACGATGTTTCGAACATATGAACGTATGAAGAAACTTTTGAACGTATAAATTGTGGAACGCTACGGATTTTTAGAGCATATATCGCATAATGGATGTTGAAGATGAAAATGTTTATAGCGATGTACATCGATTGATCGCACGTAGTGATGAAAATTACGCTAACGCATTTTAAGGAGCGTTAGTCATCAGTAATGGACGGCGGAACGAATATACGGCGTAACACAAAAGAATACTGATCAAACGACGTGCGGTGCGGCTCGTATTGAAACGTGCGAATTTAAAATCAAAGTCGGAGCAAGGAAAAGGGGTCGTGGGGGGTCAAAGCGGAGCGGCGATCCTTCCTGTTAAATGGAAATTTCCACGTCACCTGCTGCAAAATCCTTGTTTTACACTTTCGACTTGCACGACCACTCACCAGGAATCACCCTCCATGAAACACGAGACGTAAAACGACTTTTGTTCGGTTGTTCATGTTTTTACATTTTTCTGGATAAATTGAACAACTGACTGAGTGCTGCTGAAAATGCCTCAGCTTTTAGCCACTAGAGAATGGAAATTGTAATCATTTTAATTATGTGTGCTATGTAGCATCAAAGTTTTCTAGACTCTTCTTCATGTTTTCTTGGGTAAGAAGATGATAGAAAACACAAGCACCATCATTAAGGCAATTATGGAGCTGTTATGGGGCTGTAAGCGCACTTATATATGAGACTTGAGAGAAAGATTTGCCTTATACAAACCCGAAAGGACTGTGGCTGTCTAACTGATATTTGTGCTCGCTGTTGTCTAAATGACCACACACTTTGTATTTGCTTACAGATGGCGTAAACTGGTTTCCTGCATCTAGAAGATATTTAAAGTCATGTTTTTTCAAATGGGGTCCATTTCTAAGCAGAGTGTGTGATTTTTATTTATTTGTTTGTGTTTTTTTTTTAGTTACAGCAATCAATTATCATCAACGTCATTATTCTTGCTTGTAAGGAAGCTGGGGTCAGCCATGATACAGAGCCCCTGGAGCAAAAAAGGGGTTAAGGGCCTTGCTCAAGGGCCCGAGAGTAGCATCTTGGCAGTGCTGGGGCTTGATCCCCAAACCTTAAAATCATTAACCCAGAACCTTAACCTTTGAACTACCACTGCCCTACAAAATCAAGAATTTAAGACAAAAAAAAAACAGCAATTGAGTATTAATCTAATAAACCTTAATATAAATACTGTGTGAGTAAATCTGGGCAAGACTGCATGTAATTGGGCATATCTGTGTTTATTATCCAAACTTGAGCTGTCTATTTTGGGTGAGTTTGTGTTCTTCTGTAGCCTCAGATTCCTGTTCTTGGCTGATAAAAGTGGAACCCAATGAGGTCTTCTGCTGTGGTAGATGCTTTGCTGCTTACCACGGTTGTAAAGAGTGCTTATTTGAGTTTAAGATCAAGGCATTTCCTTCCACAGACATACTATTCGCTGGATGTTTTTTGTTTTGCACACCATTCTGTGTAGAGTCAAAGCAGGAAAGTGAGGGTCTATTCTCAGTTTGTCTCAGTTGTTTCTGGAAACTTCAGTTTGTTTGCAATGGTTTCTGGGAACTAGAGATCTCCAAGCTAAGATCTGACATTCCTATTTAGTTGTAACCCTGTGTGGCTACTCAGGTTGAGTGGGTTTCATCCAAACCTCAATATCTCAAAAAGTCAGCCTATAAACAACCCTAATTTGAATTAATAATCTAATGTAGAATTTTGACTTCATTTAACAGTGAACTCATTTATTAAAAACAAGTTTTTGACTTCAATCGTTTGTCAAATTATTTGATGAAAAAAAGAGAAATCCTAGGCAACGGGAATTCTGTACATTCGCTGCATCAATGTCTACTGTTGAAAGCATTATATGTAAGTAGATTGTAGTGAATTGAATTAAAATGGGCACATCAGCCCACGACACAATGTTAACTTATAGGGAAACCACTTAAAGGTACATTTTGTCAAATGTTATATTGACACAGTATTTTTATTGGTTAAATTTGATACTCGGCTCTCACAGGTCAAGGCTTTCCTATTGGCCAGAGTCTGGAAACTGAAAACCTTCAGAGCTGAAATTAAATCTCTGAATGTGGGGAATGAAAGAATGCTTCCTGTTATGCAATAACCTCGAAGCAAGACCCTGAGAGAAAATGTTTTATAGAGGCAGCTGCAAAAGTCCTCATTTTTAATTATTTTTAATGATTTTAACCGTCAAGGTAAAACCTCCCATGATGGCATTTACAGTATACGCCAAAGCAGGGAGACATTTATAAATAAATATAGAAATAGAAGAAATTTGTGGCGTGTACAAAAAGTATCCAGAAAAACAAGATAAAGTCCTTCATCATGAGATGAAAAATTATTAGGATGCGGCGCTCTCACCGCTGCGGCCCGGGTTCGATCCCCGGTCAGGGAACCGACCCCAGCCACTCTTAGTGCCGGTCCCAAGCCCGCATAAATGGGGAGGGTTGTGTTAGGAAGGGCATCCAGCATAAAAACGTGCTAAATCAAACATGCGGATGATCTGCTGTGGCGCCCCCTAATGGGAGAAGCCAAAAGAAATATTAGGGATGCTAAAATATGAAATACGGATAAAAAAAATTGGAAAATCAAAATAAAACACTCTAAGAGCCTTCTTCATGTTGGTTGTGTATAAGTTAAAATCGTTCTGATGCTTTATACGTTACAAAATATGGATATTATACAATAAAATAATAGGGTGGATATATGACCTCTACCCTGATGAACACCTTTGGAATGAATGTGCATGTTGACTGCACCCCAGGCCTCCTCACCTCACCAGTACCCAACTGGACCATTTCTAACCCCTTTGTGGCTGAATGAGCACAAATCTCCACAAGTACTCTCCAAAATCTAGTGGAACATCTTTCCAGAAGAGTGGAGGTTGTTCTAACAGCAAATGTTGCCACTGCTATTAGCTTTTTTTTTTTACATCACTTGAGATCACAGAATAACTCTTTTCTACCATCAAGCTAACCCCTATCACATGACGGCTAGTAATGGGGAGGTTGAATTTTTTTTTTGAGGAAGCATTTTCCACACTCATGGTCTATCATTGGGTATTGTAATTGAGAGAGGAAAGAATGTATTCCTCCATTTTCACCCAGAGATCACAGCCAGTTTAGCCCTCTTGGACCCCAGCCACAGATAAGTAGACCTTGAGTTCATAATTGTGATCTTAAGACAACATGGCATATGATTTTTTGTTGCTCCACTGGGTTGCTTATTATTATTTCACAAAATGAGAAAGAGATAGGCAAAATTGTTTATAAACTAAATAGTTTTCATAAACTACTGATTTGTATCTCTGCTACTTCTAGTAAAGATATTGTTATAAACCGAGCAGATTGAATTGAATAATTTTCATAAAATACATTTTCAGTATTTACGTTTTTCTCATGCTGTTATAATACGTAGTTTCATTAAGATCAGAAAAAGTTCAGCTCAGTTTAGTGAGTGTGAGAAAGACTGTGCCCTGGTGTGTAAAAAGTCAGCAGAATACACGGACATGTATTTCTCTGTTCATGTAGTGTATAATTGAACGTTCACCCTTCACCTCCCCCTTTTATCTAATACCACAAGTAAACGTCATGAGTCAATCCAGTGTAACAAGGAGTGATGGAGAACACACCGTCCCTCCCTCATGGAAATAGACTCCACATGCGCTAGATGAAACGCCCGCCATTACCGCCTCAGCGTGACCGAGTAACTCGTAGGTACTGTTTTGGTGCTGTGAGTGATTGATGATGTTCTGTGCGCAGGACGGCAAAATGTTCCTGACCACATTAACAAGCGAGGGACTTTATTTAATTACATACGTCTTCTTTTTGGAAAGGGGACAATGACATCATAACGGATCCGTCCCTATGAATCATCATGGTTTGCATTAAAGAGGTAGTTTATAATTCTTATTCTCATTCATATTCAAACTCAGGGGTGTCTTTCTAAATATTCTGCTTACTGATGTGTGGTGGAACAAACAGGGATGAACAGCACTTTTAAACTGCAAAATGATTCACCCAGAGAGCAAAACCTTGCTGGCAAAACCAATTAAAACACCTTTCTTAAACTGGGAGAAGGGCATGGCATTGTGTTGAAAACTGTGCACCTCATTCAGGCAATGAATGCCTTTAAAAATATATATATATTATTTTCACTTGTGTTCACAGTTTGTAACCAAAACAAATCTTTGAAATGAAAATTTCATTTTTTGGGTTTTTTTTTGTGAATCAGATGCCTTTTGTCAATTAACAAAAGGCAAAAACTTCTGTCATTAACATTTACATTTATAGCATTTGGCAGATGCCCTTATTTAATAATTTCATTTATACAACTGAGCCAGTTGAGGGTTAGGGCCTTGCTCAAGGGCCCAGCAGTGGCAGCATAGTGGTGCTAGGATTTAAACTTACAATAGTCTGATCAGAAGTCTATAATATTTACGACTGAGCTACCACTTCCATTAAAAGGGAAATCTTGGTGCGACACTATATTGACAAAAGTATTGGGTCACATGACCTTTCCTCAATTCAATTCAATTCCTTTTTTATTTGTATAGCGCTTTTAACAATGAACATTGTCTCAAAGCAGCTTTACACAGATAATGTGGTGTTTAAAAGTAAATATGTTCTTTATAAGTTAGTTTGTCCCTGATGAGTGAGCCGGTGGCGACTGTGGCAAGAATAAACTCCCCGAGATGGCATAAGGAAGAAACCTTGAGAGGAACCAGACCCATCCTCATTTTTCCTGCTATATGTGGTTCTTTTCCAAACTGTTACCACAAAGCTGGAGGCACACAATTGTACAGGACGTCTTTAGATGTGTTTTAATAAAATTTTGCATTCACTTGAACTTGGAAACTCAAACTTGTTCCAGCATGGCAATGACCTTGTCTACAAAGTGAGCTCCTTGAAGATCTGGTTTACATGCTTAGGAAAGGAAGATCTTGCTGCTATAGAGCTCTGATCTCATCTCTACTGAACATCTTTGGGATGAATGTGAACGCTGATGCACCCCAGGTCTCCTCACCTCATCTACATCAGTACCTGCCTTTCATAATACCTTTGTGGCTGATGAACACAAATATCCATAAACACACACCAAAATCTAGTGGAACATCTTTTCAGAAGAGTGGAGGGAATTATAAGAGCAAATCGGGACAAAATCTGGAATGCAATGTTTAAAAATCACATACTGTACTTATGACCAGGTGACCCAATACTTTTGGGAATATAGTGTTGATGATTTGGTCAGTGTGACTAGTTATCATTCAAATTAAAATGCTAGCTGATAAGATTTTTGTTATATTTAAATGCATTGTTAAGTGTGTACATCATAATGATGTAAATATGACTAGTGGTAGCAGAATAGCCGTCTTTCTCACGACTCTCATGAGCCATAACACTGTATAATATCCAATTTCCTCAAAGCAGTTAAGCTCCTTGGACAAAAAATTTGTCACACATGTCATTTATTTCTTAATACTTGGTTACGCCTCTCCTAACAGCGCCTGTGTCAGCGTTAATGTCTTGAGAGTGTTCCTGCCAATTTTAGTCTACTCATGCTCTGTTTAAGAGCAGTTCAGCCTGACTTTTCTCCAGAAAACTTCACAATTAGACACATTTAAACAATAACACAAGTTATACAAAGAACAGAAAACGTTCTAAACCCCTGCTGACATATGCCTCCAGGAACAAAGTACTCCTTTTATATTTCTACTAAAAAAAGTAGTGAAAAATGATTCTTGCCACTAATTAAATTAAGCAAACAATTAATATAAGATATATTTATAACGGTATAAAATATATATTATTGTTCCATGGAAGACAAGGAAGATTTGGATGAAAAGATGTGGAGCTTTTCTATATATTTATATATCCATATATTTATAATATATTATATTTTCTAGCTTTTCTATATTTATAAAGAATTTACAATTTAACATCAACTATTTTTATGACTTAATCGCTTTTGATTTCGTAAATATCTTGCTGTAACCGCAGTTATGGGCGAATTAACATTTCCCGCCTTCTGTTTTAAAGAAAAATGAATATATCGAGTAACTTGGTTCATTTTAAGATGTACTGTTGACTGACTATGTGCATCGTGTTTTACAGATTATCTTTAAACATAATTTTACTTTGCTAATACATGAATGTTCTCTAAATGTAAACGTTTATAGGACTTCTGTTAGCAAATATTTGTAACTTTTTTTCTGAACTTTACTCATGTCACTTCTTTGTAAAAGTGTTGATGTCTCTTGTTTTCTCTCTGTTTTTCGAAACTTTAGATATGTGAGTTTTGGGAGTGACATTATTTCAAAATGTTTGACTCAGGAGAAAGTGCAAAATGATTACCGTACCATGCAATGATATCTCAATGTTACTTTAAAAATGTGAAAATAATGTTTAATGTTGCAATGTTACAGTTTTGTTGCATTATGTTTAATGTTAGATTTGGTTCCTTGTTGATCCCTGTTACTTGGTGGCACACAGGTTTTATACAATTGGTTTAATATAAGTACTGCATTATGTCCTGCTGATGCTTTTTTTTTTTTGTTTTTTTACTCCAGAAGCAACTGTAAACCAACGACAAATGTTTGAAAAAATGTAACGACTTTGACCATTTGTTTAATAGAATTAAAGAAATATGTTATTGGAAAAGAGTCAGTTTTATGTATTGCACAAGCTAAAATCACAGAAAATCATTTTCCATAACGTTTAATGAATTCATTCACATGAATTGAACGTGCTAGTGAAGCTTGTCTTTGGATTTATGTGATGAAACTGGATGGACATTTGACATGTATTTGAAATACATAAGTTTTGGGGTTAAATATTTTTTTGAGTGATCAATGAGAACATGAGGAAAAACTCAAGACTCAAAAGGGAACTTTTGCTCATTTTGGTGACAGCAGGTAATGCTACATCTATACTGTATGTATCTGTAATGTTTAGTCTGAATATCAAGTTTCTGAGCCACATATACTTTCTAATTTCAGGCATTTATATTGCCAGGAAATGCTTTTTACTTTTAATTTATTAAAAAATAACAAGCTACACTTTCGTGCCAGTAAAACATTACCTGTTGGGCTGCTATCTTAGCAAAATGACTTAAATCTGACAGCACAAGACCAACTCTGCCAGGTTGCCCATTAAATTTGGCAGCGTGGCTCTCCATTGACGATGCTACTAAAATGGAGAATGTTTATTAAAGACACTGGATGTGGAGTTGAAAAGGAAACACACACAACGACTGTTCCTAGAGTAACACCGAAGCGTTGATGAAAGAAATATGAAATAAAACGCTAAAAGAAACAATTTTGTGGCAGCACAATGGCTCAAGTTCGAGCGGCTGTCATCAAGTAGATTGACGAAATTATCTTAAATTGTAAGCTTAAAATAAATATGTAAGTACAAAAAAGCCATACAAAACATACAAAGAATAGCCAGGGGGAAAAAAAGAAAAAGGAGACACAAACAAAGCGCGACATTGTACGTGATTTTTCTTTTTACACTAGAATCAAATACCCATATACAATTGTAAATACGCCAAACAGATCAATGAGTAAAGCAAAATCACGCTCGAGAGCCTTTCACGTCGGATTGACGCTAGTTATCTGCGCATCATTTTTTTATACAAGACTCAAAAAATTCTATACATGCATTTGGTTGTGCATCGAATCTTAATCACAGGGTCCCTGATTCAATCCTGAGCTTAGGTTTATATCTATGTGGAGTCTGTTTTTGTTTCTGTGAAGTTTTCCTCCTGATTCTTTGCTTTATAATAGCTTAAATAGAATAAATATTATGCTAGCAACTGAGCAGCAACCTTTCATGTTGCTACTCACGTTAGCTAACGTTAGCAAGATTGATAAAGCAGCACAGCCTAGTGCAGGGATTCTCAACCTCAAGTTATACTAGCATGTCTATTTTTTGGTTTGTTTTCGCATATTAACACAGTTAGCACAATGTTAGCGAACTCACTAGTCCAGATTGATCTACTTGATGCCGCTTTGTCCTGTCAGGAACCAGGGATCTAGTAATCTATTCCTGAATACCAGAGATGGGAGGTAATGAAAATGGCTCTTACATTTTCGAACCAGTCTCGTTACTTTGGTTTTAATCTATTTGATTACATAATCAATATTTCCTCTCGTTGTGCGCATTTCTTGTCATTGTGCGGCTTTTTCAACCAACCATTGGTGTATTATTTCCTGGCTATCACACAACACAGACGTAGACTAGCTTACAAAGCTTACAAGCACGGCAGATTATTTTATTTCAGTGTTTTAATATAATGTGAGGTCTAGTTACCAGTTAACACTAAAACAGGTAGTAGTAATGACTACTTTTTACTTATTTAAATGTCAGAGCCCAAACTTCTTTACCTTAAGTGAAAAATTGGTCAGTACTTCAACTTTTAGTTGAGTTTTTTTTTTTTTTTTTTATTAGTATCTGTACTTTTCGAGTGAAGGATGTGTACTTTTGCCATCTCTGCTGAATACATCCACCATCTCCTGCTAGAGACAGGAGGAAACTGGAGAACCCAGTGGAAACAGGAATGGACAAGAAGAGTGTCATAAAGAGGAAGATGGATAAAAACACAGTGTATTTCCAGTACACTGAACATAAACACAATGAAACAAAGACAAAATAACAAAATGAACATACGTGAACTGTGAAACCATCAAAAATTAATGAAAACTCGACACAACAAAAGAGAAACAAATACGAATGCGACGCAAATTGAAGTATTATCCACTAATATCACACAGGTGCAGCCATGTGACAAAGAATATATGTGAAACTGAGGCTTCAGGGGGTTAAATTCACTGCATTATGAACTGTCTGGGCTTGGTTTCAAACAAAATAAAAAGCAACAATTGGAAACTAGGAATTAGAGATGATGACAATGTCATTGCATTTCCTTTCTTGCAAAAGACTGTAGCATTTACCGCTCATTAAATAGATCAAATTGTCTGTGCACAATTGTTTTTTTCACATCCTTTGGCTCAGACTGTTATTCTGAATGAGCATGTGAATCATAAACCTTTATATTTTACTTTGAGTGAGGGTGGTGAAGCTTTATTTAAGGGTTTGACTTGGATTTAGGAGCAGGGAGTATTGACTATTGAGCGACACTGAGTGCACAGTAGCATTGCAGTGATGCTTTGGTGCTACTGAACAGGAAGTTCAAATCTCTGGACTCTGAATTCTCTAAAACTGTTGACTGCTTGACCCAGACTCATCACTCAGAGTTTGGATGGGGACTCGCTCATTTGTTATATAAAGTCATTTCCACTGAAAGCACTTGTCAAAGACAGCACAGGAAAGATTCAGTGGTATGTTATGGGTGAATAAATCTTTAAACCGATTTGAATTCATAAAGCCGAGATTAAGTGATGACAAAAATACCAGCTTTCCATCAGAATGCATTTCTGGCATGTTTTGTCACATCAATAAAACGAAACGTATTTCCAATTGTCCTCGACAACCTGGTGAACATGGACTTGATTGAGTTTTGAAAGAAATTGCGCCATTGTGTTCGTAATTGCTGGGCACATTTGGGTTAACTTGGTGAAATGTTCATTTTTGATCTTTTTATTCAGTTTTTTTTATTATTAGTGGTGTATTTTTCATAATGTGTTGCTGAAAGGCATTTATAAGTACATCTAATATAAAAAAGTTAGGAGGTTTAAGGGCAAATGTAAGTTTCTTTCATATGCAGGGTCTGATAGAGAAATGTTTATATTTGGCAGAACAAAACTATACAGTTATGGTTATAGCCTCTTATGCTTTGTTTTTACTAAATGTGGTAAAATAGTAATGTTATTGTCTATTATAATTAATTGAAATATGAATTTAAGCTTAAAAAAGAAAACATTACCAGCATACAAAGGTGTTTTGATTTATTGTGCTGGGTTTTTTTAATGGTGACTGAAATAAACAAAATAACTCTAATTGATCTAGAGTTCTATTTGTCTGTCTGTCTGTCTGTCTGTCTGTCTGTCTGTCTGTCTGTCTGTCTGTCTGTCTGTCTATTTATCTATACAGAGTTTGATATATCAATCTGGAGTTCTTTCTATATTATTTTATATGTATGTATGTATGTATGTATGTATGTATGTATGTATGTATGTATGTATGTATGTATGTATGTATTTATCTGTCTGTTTGGTGTAGCTTAATGGTTTTCCATGTGCATTCTGAGATGCTATTCTTCTCATCATGGTTTTAAAGAGCAACCATGATGAGAAGAATAGCATCTCAGAATGCAAGTATATAAATATATTCTATATTTTATTCTATATAAAATAATATAGAAAGAACTCCAGATTGATATATCAAACTCTGTATAGATAAATAGACAGACAGACAGACAGACAGACAGACAGACAGACAGACAGACAGACAGACAGACAGACAGACAGACAAATAGAACTCTAGATCAATTAATACATAGAACTATACATATATACACAGACAGACAGACAGACAGACAGACAGACAGACAGACAGACAGACAGACAGACAGACAGAGAGACAGACAGAGAGACAGACAAATAGAACTCTAGATCAATTAATACATAGAACTATACATATATACGCAGACAGACAGACAGACAGACAGACAGACAGACAGACAGACAGACAGACAGATAGATAGATAGATAGATAGATAGATAGATAGATAGATAGATAGATAGATAGATAGATAGATAGAGGCAGACAGACAGACAGACAGACAGACAGACAGACAGACAGACAGACAGACAGACAGACAGATAGATAGATAGATAGATAGATAGATAGATAGATAGATAGATAGATAGATAGAAATGTTCCATAAAATGGTACATTTGCTCAGTTTACACATTTGATATGGTTTTTTTTATGTTCTATTGTGAATAAATTTGGTTTTATAAGATTAACATTTTGTTTTTATTTACTTTTTATACAGCGTTCCAACTTTTTTGAAATTGGGGTTGTAGATAAAACTGAACATCTAGCAAAATATGTCAAGGAAATTACGTTTATATCTAAAACAAAGATAAATATTTGTTTTGATTGTTCTACCAATGTTGGAGATAGTGCTCCTTGTGTTTGCTCCCAGTTGGAGACCCCAGTCTTCTTCTGTGTAGTGATTCTTCTTAAATATTTATTTTTTTGTTCTTTCTAAGAACCCTGAACTTCTCCTTACTAGCAAATTTCACTCTATTTCTTTTGACCACTAATGCAGCTTTATATCAGACGCTGTGGCTGCTTTCTCTCTTCTAAGTATTTTTCCCTTCAGTAGAAATGTGAAATATATTTATAGTGTACTAATGTTCCCTATTACATTCATGTTACATACAAGGAGGCGTAATATATTTGAACTAGAACTAGATGGTCTTGTAGTTATCTGCTTATTTTTAAAAAGTAGCCAGATCTGTAAATCTGCTAACAAAAAGATGTTGGATAATAATTTTAAAAAAAGTCCAGAGGTTTCGGAAATGAAGCAGAAGACAGGATGTGCTTTTAGGGGACAGATATTTTTGTGATTTACAATAATTTTTAATGGTGCACTTAGTGTAGCTCAGTGTGATTCTTCTTCATCTTGCTTAACTTGTTCTTTTACTTCTGTTACGTTCGGCCAATAATGCTGCATGATTTCAAACCTTTCTCTGTATTTTTCCCATCATCATAGCTCTTTATCCTTTGTAATTGTATGAGCAGTCATCGTATTGAAAATTATTAATTTAGGAAGCAACTATCCATGGTCTCAGGTCCTGTCAGTCTGGTGCCAATTAAAATCTGGACACACAGTTTGAACATTTGATATGTTTTTATGTTCTATTGTGAATAAATTTGGGTTCATGAGATTTACATTTTGTTTTAATTTACATTTAATGCAGTTACATCAATGTAGCCATTGACAGATGGAACTCCACAGCTAGCAAAATGTGTGAAGGAAATTATGTTTACATCTAAAATAAAGATAAATATTTATTTCTCTGGTCAATTACAGGGTAACCTTTTAGCATGACAGTTTTCAGTTCTCTTATATACATATCATTCTAATTCTTCATGTTTCAGACCTTTGGCTGGATTCCCAGTGAAGGAAGCATAGAATAATCTTAATGAAGGATAATACAATCATTTGACAAAAACAATAATAATTACACAATTCAAAAACAATTACAGTAAGTGCTAATTATGATTGTTTAAAGCATTGATAATGTATCCTCTCGGCCATGCGTTTAAATTCCTGCACCTACCTGCCGCTGCTGGGCCCTTGCGCAAGGCCCTTAACTCTCAGCTGCTCAGTTCTAGAAATGAGATAATTGTAGTTTGCTCTGGATAAAAATATCTGCCAAATACAGTAAATGAATTGACTCAATGTGTTAATATGGAACTTCTTTGAGGATAAGAATTTTATTTACACTTTACTTACTTTATGTAGTCCTGTAATACTGTTCACCATGGTCCTGGAGAAGCCCTTTTTGTTCTAAAGTATACAAGCTCTGTTGAGGAATGACAACTTAAATCCCACTTGACTTGACTTGTATCACTTACTACCTTATAATACCAAGTGCCTTCCTCTGAAGGTCACAATCATTCAAGGATTTAGGTTGAGAAATGCAAATGCTGTATTCTACCAAGAAAGGCAATTGCTCAAGGTCTGATATTATGTGTTATTGAAGGGAAGATCAATCAACTCAAAACTTTCAATCTGTAGAATCTGGTGAAGGTGGATAGTCAATTATATTAGCAAAAAATGCAATTTCGCAAATGCATTTTGTAATTGATTCAACCGGACTTGTTGATGGTCAGGGGCATCAGATTCATTGCATGGGATCCATTTAACACTAGAAATATAAAGCCACAGTAGCCATTGTCAAGTCAAGTCAAGTCAAGTCAAGTTTATTTCCATAGCTCTTTTCACAACAGATATCAAAGCAGCTTTACAAAATGTAACAGTTAAGGTGAACGATGTGTATTTATCCCTGATGAGCAGCAATGGCGACTGTGACCCGGAAAAACTCCCTTTCCTTTTATAAGAAGAAACCTTGAGAGCAACCAGACTCAAAAGGGGAACCCATCCTCATTTGGGTGATTGTTGGCACATCATCTCGTTGGTCAGCCTGATTTAGTGATAAAGTTGATCAAATTTCCTGTTTGCTCCCTTGCCTAATATAATATGTGATTTTTATAACATTTGACTCCTAGTGTTAGATGGATACGGTTTAATCGTTTCCTTGCACCCGATCCTACACTTTGAGTGTTTTAAGTACTAACTACAGTTTCCTGGACCACCCTACTGACACAGTATGGACACCTATAATTAGTATAATTAGAATTAATTTAAATTTTCAGTGTTTGGGCTACGACTCACAAGAATCGTGGTGTCGAATAAACATATATGTGTTTGTTAAAACCTGTATAAACTAATAAAATTCAGTGCACACACGTGTGGGTGCTCACCTGTTTTGCACAGAAATGACATTTGCATACATATGGGGTTAAGGTAGGATTAAATACAGGGACATAAAACACATTGTGTGGGTTGAAGTATTCAATCTCTGAGCGTCTTCTGCCAAATAAGGTCTTCTTTCTGATGGAAATCAGCGGTGCTCCTCCACCTCCAAGCAACCTCTCCTTTCCTCCGTCTCACTACACTTATTTACAGCTGAATTCATTTGAAAAAAGAAGCTGAATGAATCAAGAGCTCCAGAGATTAAAACCTGAGTGTGTGTCTTTCTTCCGCAAGATGTTACCACAAAGTTGGAGGCACACAATCGTATAGGACGTCTTTGGATGTGGTAGCATTAAGTATTCCCTTCTTTTAGACTAGGAGACCCAAAACTGTTCCAGCATGGCAATGCCCCTGTGCACAAAGCCAGCTCCATGAAGATATGCTTTACATGGGTTGGAGTGGAAGATCTCCTGCTATATAGAGCTCTGAACTCAGCCCTACTGAACACCTTTGGGATGAATTGGAACACTGACTGCACCTCAGGCAGGTACAGCTCAGGAGAAAGTGGGATTTTCTTTTCCTTTCTTTCTTTCTTTCTTTCTTTCTTTCTTTCTTTCTTTCTTTCTTTCTTTCTTTCTTTCTTTCTTTCTTTCTTTCATGAGAAAAGTCAATAGAGTTTTGGAAAGTCACTTTTTTTTATCTTGCCACTTTGACGCAAAACCACACTCTGACGTCTTTTGCTCATTTTAGCTCTGGGATCTCTCTCTCTCTCTCTCTCTCTCTCTCTCTCTCTCTCTCTCTCTCTCTCTCTCTCTCTTCCTCTAAGCACCTATTTAGTAATTCCTACGTAACTCATTGGTGAGTAAGTGCCACTGTCTCTCTTCTCCTCCCTCCCCCTTCACACCCATTAGAGCAGCCGAGCCCAGTTTATAGGAACTTCACCCGGCTTCCAAAGAAAGAAAAAAGTCTGACAGCACAGAGGCTTCGACTCCTGTCAAGGACGTTAGGGTCAGAGAAGAGTTTGTGTGAAGACACGTGCCAAACCCATTGATGTCTTTTCTGCTATAAAAGCTGCTGTGTGTGTCTCTCTGAACAGTAAGGCAAGAGGAAGCAGAGCAACAAGACAGGAGCGCTCTTTACATCTTTCTCTTTTTCTCTCTTTCTCCCTCTGTCTTTCTCTCAGTCCTCCACAGCACAGCATAAAGAGGACACTGACTCTGGGACATTTGCTCAATTTTTTTTCCAGGATGAAGTTGCTACTCTCAGTAGTGGTGATTTTTTTTGCTCTAAATGAAGTATTTGCAGAGGAAATGGGTCCAAATGAAGACCAGGATTACTGGGCAAACGGCTCTCTAATGCAGGTAAGAGGATTTCTTTCTTTTCTTTTTTTTTTACAAAAATAAAGAAGGAAAGAAAATGAAAAAGAAATGACAAGAAAGAAAAAATCTATAGTTGTAGATCAAATAAAATAAAACACACCACTTTGAAAATCATGATAAATTACAACCTTCATTTGTGTCCAGTTGGACTTTAATATATATTTAAATACTGGATTTTCTACTTTTGTAGTAAAATCGACTTTACATATTAAAGGAATAAACTGGAGCTTAATTCATTCATTAGCAATTAAAGTCAATAAAATTCCAGGTTTATTAAAGTCTTGTTGAAATGTCCAGCGTGTCGTCACGTTTGTTTATGCACCGCACGTCTTCTCTTCGACTTTGCACGCTGGAAGGCAGCCAAGCACTCCATAAAGAGCTATGAGCATGTTCTGAAAATGTCAAAAGAGAGCTGGTCTCATTTGTAAAGAAAATTCAAGCAGGGAAAAAATCCACGATCCACAGATAAAAACCTTTCACGCTGAACCCTTCAATCAGCAAACTATTTAATAAACCATTCTAGGTTTTTACACTCCAGCATTTGTTCAGATGATCCAGTTTACTGTAAATCTATACATTACCCAACGGATGAGGGTCAGTTGAACAGATTTTTTGTTGTTGTTGTTGCACACTATAAAGCCTTTTGCCCTATGTTTATCCTTACCATCTCATTTTCCACTAATCAAATAACCCTTCCCAGGATGAATGGCTTCAAGCCGATCCCTTCAGAGAGATACTCAGAAGGATAACGAGAAAACCTCGGCCACATCAGTTTATCGGTCTAATGGGGAAGCGATCCTCCGGTAAGATCAATTCATCCTAAAGCAATCTCACCTTCTCTTCCTCTCTCGCTTTTTTTATCCAGCAGTCATATGAATGATACATTGAGTGTAACGGAATGACCAGACTTTCTTTTTCTTTCTTTCTATCTATCTTTCTTTCGTTTTTTGCATGGTTTTACCTCCCAAAAGCCAACACACAGATTACACGAAAAAGTAAGTCATTGATTATTTGCAGTGTTTTTAATTTGGCTCACATTGTAATATTAAAGCCTTACTACATTAAACCATTTACCATTAGAACCTTCTGTTTTATAAATTGGATGATAGATAGATAGATAGATAGATAGATAGATAGATAGATAGATAGATAGATAGATAGATAGATAGATAGATAGATAGATAGATAGATAGATAGATACATACATACATACATACATACATACATACATACATACATACATACATTCATAAAAAGATCTCCAGATCAATAGATATATTAATCTACAGACAGACAGACAGACAGACAGACAGACAGACAGACAGACAGACAGACAGACAGACACATGAAAGATTGCTGTTACGGGGTAAACGGAAAATGATGTATGTATGAGCTGGTTTAAATCACACCCACACCTTTACCCACACACACACACACACACACACACACACACACACACACACACACACACACACACACACACACACACACATATATGCACTTCTACGTACAAACAGCAGGAGCTTCATCAGTGTTGTATCGCATTTGTGCTGTGTACAGTAATTACAGTGCTCACAGGGATATTCAACTGCCTCAGATGCTCGATGGCATCTATTCCAGTCTCTGTTCTTATCACATTTTAGTCTTTCGCTATGCCGAATTTAGTCAGGTTAAAAACTAGTTCAAGCAACATACATCAGAATCAAATACACTTTACTGTATTCTCTTGAACAAGCTGTTTAATTTGATCACTTGATCAATACATGTTTGTGCTCATATTTATTTTCCAGGGCATAAAATTAACTCCTTTGTGGGTCTGATGGGAAAAAGAAGCCAAGAGGAACCTGGTACGTATCGAATATATCGCATCCAAACTTTAGTAATAAACACCTATTGTATTGTCAATGTCCATATGTGCATTTACAGTTTACAATTACGCTTTCAAACTAAGAGGTAAAAAAAATGTATAAATAAATATAATAAACAACAACAATATAAATAAATAAATAACCATTATGCCGCAATATCCATCCAAGCAAGTGGCACATATTTCTGTGCACACTGAATGTGATTAACAATGAAAGGATCTGTTATTTATGCACACCCACTTCATCCTTCAATTTAGTTCTATAGCAGAAAATGTAAATGAAGTGGCATATTTTTTTAATATTTAATTATTAATCATCTTAATTTTACAATCTTCTCAGATTAAAACAGACCACAGACTGAATTTCTTAGACTGTAGATAGATAGATAGATAGATAGATAGATAGATAGATAGATAGATAGATAGATAGATAGATAGATAGATAGATAGATAGATAGATAGATAGATAGATAGATAGATAGATAGATAGATAGACACACAGTATAACACATCCTTCGGTAGTTTTTATTAACCCTTTTCTAGATCTTTTTCTGGTTCAATCTGCAACGTTACTCATGATTATCTCTTTCGTCTAGATTTATATGAATGGAGTTTGCTACAGAACTACAATCAAAGGCGCTGACAAACAGCTCAACCTCCATCATGTCTGCTTTTTGCTCAGTGGAGAGACCTCTCCTGTTTTTTTTTTTTTGTTTTTGTTTTAGTTTTTTGTTTGTTTGTTTTTTCCAAAAAATAAGTGGTTTTACTTCTAGACTCCAATAAAATGTTGTTTTCCACCGTGTGGTGATGTAGCAGTCAGTACCTGTGCCAATTTGTGTACTACGAATGGAAGCGACATTTTGATACTGTCCAACCTGTAATATTGTGTTACTGTCCTAAAAAGAAAAAGAAAAAAAATCCCACTAGTGACTATTTGCACTGCCAGTCTTTGCGTAGAGCCTCATTTTCAATGTTCAGTCACAATCTGACTGATCTGTACACACTGGTCATGTTGCTCATTGTCAGTATTTCCTGTCCATCATTGTAACTGTGGCTTAATATTATATTAAATATTAAAATTATTTTCCTTATTCGTGGAATTGTGCATTGCAAACATCGTGGTTGTAAATGTGGGGCGCCACCTAGTGGCTTGAAGAAAACATTGTGGTGCTTGATATACTGTAATGATATAATTTTGAGCAGATTATACCCCAGTTTATACCCCAAACATGATCACTGATGAAGTCTGAAACTAATCTGAGGGCAACTTTGGTGTTAAACGTGAAAGTTTTTAATAATAAAGTACACTAATATTTAAGTTTAGCATACTGACATAGCAGCAAATCAACTGTAGATAGTCTATTAAAACACACACACACACACACACACACGCGCGTTTTCCCATATGAGGAAAGAACTCATATCTCTCCATGTGCACAATGAACTTAAATAAACATGAATGTGAACACGCTTTTGACGTGACACACTAAATCACGTTGATGGTTCCACATGAACAGCCTAAAGATTCATGAAGTTTCTGAGCAACTCAGAAATTATTGAATTCAGTTTTTATTTGTATAGCAGTTTTAACAATGGACATTGTCCCAAAGCAGATTTACAGAATTACATAGGTTGACTGTGGCAATGAGAAAAACCTTGTGAGGAACCAGACTCAAAAGAAAACCCATCCTCATCTGGGTGGGATTGTAATAAATTTTTATTCATTATAGATCCATCATTGGTAAGAGTACTGTTTGTGGTGATGGGCACTTGCAGAACTGTTCAAGCAAAATCCAGTCCTGAGGCATTGTAGCAGAATATTTACATTAATTACAGTCGAAATCCATCCCACAGTTCTTGAGATGATCAGGAACTTCATGGATCTTTTAAGGAACCATTCCAAACTGTTACCACAAAGCTGGAGGCACTCAATTGTACATCTTTAGATGGCGCTATAATAAAACTTTGCATTCACTTGAACTTGGAAACCCAAACCTGTTCCAGCATGGCGATGCCCCTGTGCACAAATTGAGCTCATTGAAGATCTTGCTTTGGAGAGGAAGATCTTGCTGCTATAGAGCTCTGATCTCATCCCTACTGAACACCTTTGGGATGAATGTGAACGCTGACTGCAACTCAGGTCTCCTCACCTCATCTACATCAGTACCTGCCTTTCATAGTCCCCTTGTGGCTGATAAATAACATATCCATAAACACACTCCAAAATCTATACGAACATCTTCCCAGAAGAGTGGAGGGAATTATGAGAGCAAATTGGGATAAAATGTGGAATGCAATGCTCAAAATTCACATACTGTACTTATGACCAGGTGTTTTTGGCAGTAATTTTCCCCCCCAAAAAAATAAAACAAAGTTGTGAGGTAGTCTGAGATAAGTGGAGGAACATAATGTCCACTATGTCCATAAGCTCCACTAGGGGGCGAAGTTTATTTCATTTCATTGTAATAGTGTTTTTCAAAGTTCATTCCTATGAAGTTGTTTGCAGTGGAAAACAGAATGGCTACAGCATTTTGCATTCGGATGTTAATGAATTTTACACCTACAGGCCACCGTAGTTCCTCAACAACTGCCATTCTTTTTAGCAGCACTCCTGGGTTGTCTATAAAAGCTCCTTATAGCACGAAAACATAAGGACATCTTGCTGTTTTTGATGTTCTGTTCTGATTAATGTGAACAATGCTAATTAACAATTTACAAACAAACAAAAAATAATCTTATTTCCAGAACTTTCTCCAGCACTCAATGTTGTGTAAAAGACTGTAGAAAGGACATTACTCACAATCTTACCTGCATTTTCTTTGCATAAAATAAAATCATGAAAAAATAAATGTAAACCTTTTAAATTTGGAGGAAATATGGTGAATGTGTGCGAAGCCGTTTACCACTTCATATGACGCAGAAATGGGTTTATTAATTCCATAATAAAAGAGATACGAAGAGTGGAAATGTGCAAGGGGAGTACACCAATACACACAAAATACGCAAAAGGTTGGTTTTATTGGTTCTCTACGGCTTTAGAGGCTCAAACTCACCTTTATTCCAAAACACACTTTAAAATCTAGTGGAACATCTTCCCAAAAGAGTGAAGGCTACAGTATTGTGATAGTGAATGGAGATTAAATGTGTTCACAAACCGTCATCTATATATAATGTATTTCTTGCTATGGCGCTGCTCTAGCTGCTACGTTTATAAGCACACTTACTCTATACAATACACTTTGGGCTTGACAATGTGCTGATAAGTTACTGGACAATAATCAGCAGTAGTGCGGTAATAGACAGCATCACAATGTGATCATTTTCCAATAACGATACGCCCCCAAGTATATCATTCTTTTTTTATAACAATTTTTGAAGCTATTTAAAACGTTTAGCACTGTTATTAAAGGCACGCAAGATGATGCACGATTCTAACTCTGTAAACCGTTACACACTGTGTTTATCTTTAAAACAGAATGGGGCTTGATGTAACGAGTTACTGATCTTTGTCTGGTTTGTAAATGGAAAGGGTTCGGGCGGAGGGATCGATAGCTTCGATCCATCGAGGCATCCAGTAATGAGGCGTCCACTCGGAGCGTCCCGGGTAAAGCTTCTCAAAGATCTTCCGGAAGAAGAAGGCTTCTTTGGTAATGGGCGGGTTGAAGGGGAACAACACCGCCGCTTTCTCTAGCTCGCTGTCGTTCACCTACGGAGGAGTCATGAGACAAGCAAATACCCCAAATTTTACCACAGAGCTGAAGGCACACAATTGTGTAGGACGTCTTTAGATTCAATAGCCATTACATTTTCCCTTCACATGATCTAGTAGACAAAATCTGTGAACCAATGAAGATCTGCTTTACATGGAATGGAGAGAAGGATCTTGAGTGACCTGCTATAGAGTTTTGATGTGCTGAATAAGCACAAATCTCCACAAGCACACTCCAAAATCTAGCGGATCGTAAAATCTTCCCAGAAGAGTGGAGGTTATTATAACAGGAAATGGGAAATTAATGTGTTATGGGATGTTCAAAAAAAAGCATAAATGAGTCCACAAACTTTTGTTTATATAGTGTATTTAAACTCTTCTCGGTAGAATGCTTAATGTTAGACATGTAGTTTTAGCCAAAATAAAATAATGAATGTGAAATGTTTCGAGCTAGCAGCAGGGGGCGTTGTAGAGACAAATAATTATATTACATTAATTATATTACATATAAGGATTTTTTTCAATACACAATATAAAACAAAAAAACAGTGAATAATTTTATATAATATTTAAAAAAACAATTAACAAAAATATTATTTTCTATTTATTTATTTATTTATTTTTATAATCATTTTTTTAAAGGGGAAAATCAAACAAATTCTATTGTGTAACAATGCGATTAGAACGTATTTTTACCTCAGACTCGATGTGTTCCTGCAAGCTGGTGTACCAGGACTTCTTCACAGACGTCATTCCATCGCTGAAAGCTTCTTTACGTCTCCACAGAATCTCGTCAGGGATCAGATTCAGTCCTTCGAACGCTTCCCTCAGAAGACGCTTCTCCACGCCATCCTGTTCCCGTATAACACACGTGTTTTATAAGAGCAGAGAAAAAAAGACGTGATGTTGGTGTGAAATCATGAAAATGGTGTTTATAGTGTAGGTTACATCAACAGCATTTGATAAAGATATAGACAATTCTCAATTTCTGATTTGTCAGACAGAAGGTCCTGCAATAATGCAAAGGTTTATATTACTGCCCTTTTTCTATCGTAATAATAATAATAAAAACTTACAACAAAAAATGTGTAATTTTTCCACAAAGAATTGTTTCATTCAAATGTATGACAACAGAAGCTAACATGCTTTTCAGATGTTCTACTACCACATTTTTGTGGACAAAGAGAAGGACAAAGTGGGCAAACCTTGGGCATCCTCAGGTCATCAGGCAGAGAGAGGTAGTAAGCGGTAAACCTGTGGTCCAGGAAAGGAACTCTCAGCTCCAACCTAAAGAGACGAGGCCCAGAAAATAATCAACAATGAAATAAACTGGAAGAGACAATAATAATAAACTGATTACACTATACACTGTATGGCCAAAACTATGTGGACACCTCGACATAAGATTCTGTGTTTTTGAACATCCCATTCCACATTTGCTATTATAACAAGTTCCACTCTTTTGGGAAGGTCCCTAAAGACTCTTCTGGGAATAGCAGGAGATCTTCAACTCCAAAACGTGCAAAGTATATCATTAATCTGCTCACGAGTATTGTTATGGTGGAACAGGATTGGGTCTCTTAGTTCAAATGAAGGAGAAATTTAATTCTACTGCATCCACTGAATTCTATAAAATTGTGTGATCCCCCAACTTCATTGTAACAGTTTGGTAAAACCCACATATGGATGGGTGGAAATGTGAGCTGTCCCAATAGCTCAATATAGTGAATATACAAAAAAATACTTTCAGACTGTTGTTAAAAAATAATCCACCAGGGGTCAGTGTGGCGATTATTTCATACCCAAAGCGATCCTGAGTGTGTGGTTTCTTGTAAACGATAAACTGCAAGTTACAATGACGTCAATTCCAACATTCAGAAATGTAAAATAATTAGGGGGAAAACAAAGATGGCTCTACAAAAGTGTGTCTTCTGGTTCTGTTCTACCCCAGTGAACATTTATGCAACATATTGAACCAGCAAACAATAGCAAATAGCAAAAAAAAAAATTCTTATTGTCTTCTTCAGTCATCAATTATTATGGTCAGGATTATAAATGTAACTAAATATTTGTTTTTCTATATAAACTGTTCTAAATCAAATGCTGCTATTGACTCATCTGGAACTTGACACTGTTTACAGAGTGAGTGGTCATGTCAGTTTGACACGACAAAGTAAACGAGGGAAGCGACGATAATTGATTAAAGGGCAAATAGTTGAAATTTCACACAGGAGAAATGTTGTTTTTGGTGGTTCGGACCGGTTTAAGGCCAGGATTTACAAGTTCTCAACGAGAGCACCATTAACGTGTGATGGAGAGGGTAAAGCGTAACCACAGCATCGTCTCACCCGTGTGCTGCCGTCGTCCTGTCTGCTCTCAGTACGTCGAACAGATAAAGTTCCTCCATCAGGCGCACGCTTTCCTCTGCTCCAGCTCTGGCCGATGGAGCCTGAATTAAAAAGCATACATCTTTACTTATGTATGTACTGAATATATATATTCAGTACATACATCTTTACTTATGTATGTACTGAATATATATATTAAAAAAAAGCTTAATACAGATTTTACTTGAAATCAGTCCAACAAGTACCTTATGAAAGTAGATGTAGCCCTGCGTCAGTTCATCAGATCCCTCACCAGAGAAAATCACCACACTGTCTGTCTTTTCTCTGATGTATTTAGAGATCAGATACATGCCTGGAAACATGAACAATACAAAACACAAGACTCTTGAAAACCAAAGAACTGTCGTTTTGTATCAGATAGAATAGCAGTCATGCTAGGAGAAGAAATCTGACAAAAAAAAAAAAAAAGGGCACCATTGCTTTTCATGAATAACCTGAAGAAAACTGTTTTACACTGATACTTTTTTACTGAATCAATCAGTGGCAGAGGTCGACCGATTTATCGGTTTTGCCAATTAATGGGCATCGATAGTTGATTGCTGAAACTATCTGCAAAAATCCATACAGATAGTTTTTCCCCGTGTTGCGTTATACAGTACGAGAGCGGCCTCTAGAGGCAAACCACTGACATCACGTGACTTATTTTAAATACATTTTTATTTTTAACTTTTTTTTATTTATTAGGAGTGTTTGTGTACTTTTTGCTTTAGTTTGAATACATCTTTTATTTCACCGTAGTATTTATTTTATATAATTAATATATTACATTTGACTAATTCACCTCAGACAGAAAGAAGAATGTCGTTTAAACACAGTTTATGAGAAGACTGAATGACAAATGTCCAGTCTACCCACTGAACATTGTAGGCTAAAGAAAGTTTAAACTAGAATAACAATCCTAAAATACCATGCTGGATCAGTTGTGGGCTACAGGCATTGTGAAGCTCATAGCTCTAGTAAGCGTCGGGCTGCATTGTGCATGGAAATTGCACAATTCGTAATTTTGCGACAGGCTTACCAACTGACGCGCGCACTGTGGTGATGTCGTAACTCTCCAAGTGGAAAATAACCTCCTCCAGGGCGCGAATGCCTTCCTCGGGGGTAAAATTCACCTCGTGGTGTTCACTGCCTATATGGGTTGCAACCTAGGACAAAAAAAAAAAACTAAACACCTACAGACACTGAACTGTCTTGTTTTGGTGCCTCATAGCCAGGCTCCTGAACAAACCTCTATCTGAATACCAGCGCAAGATTAAGAGCTTTCTGATATCGATAGCCAACCTGTTTGTTTTTATGAAGCTTCCATGACGCAAAGAAGACTTATAAACACTGATTCCACCTCCGGCAAGCACCAATGACTGAGGTCATCGTGAATAAAAGCAACAGGACATGATTGGCTACACATACACTTGGCTCACAAACTAAAAGTCAATGAAATGTCAACCTTGGGTCTCAGTGCTCGCAGAAATGAACTGCTCCAGGCAAAAAATTTTAATTTCCACAAAAGCAGTGAAACCTTGTGTCAGATTCCATTATTTGGTATTTGATGCATTTTTTAAGAGTGTGAACATGAGAACAGTGTTGGATGGGCACCAAAACTGGACTCTAACCCGCTAGTATCGGCACCGTAACGTGGCATTAACCATAACTGATCAAACTCTTGATTCTGACCTTGCGTGCAGCTAGAACGTCCGGACTGTCTTCTGACCCGATAGCAAATGTCTGAATGGGATACTGCAGCTGCTCCTCCTTGGTTAGCTTAACGAGAGTAGCAGCGACGAGACTGGAGTCAAGGCCACCTAGAAATGTGAAGAGTGTTACATCGAAAAAAATACATAAAAAGTCATAAAGGAAAAAAGGAAACATGCAGGTGTACCTGAGAGGAGGCAGCCGATCCTCCTGTTGGCCATGAGGCGCTTCCTGACGCTGTTTTCAAACAGGATCCTGATGTTGCTTTTTACAGTCTCTGGACTAAAACCTATACAAAGTGTACAAACAGGAATTCTTTGTATTTGGGTTTTTTTTGGGGGGATATTATAAGGTAATAAAATTTTGGCTTCATGTGGATAAAGCTGTGAGGAGAAAAAGTATGCTAAAGCGTGTTTTTAGCTACAATTCTGCTAGTTAGCATGTGGGCATGAAGTCTTTAAGGAATGACGTGAAGCTAGCAAAGTGGAAACAATATAAAGGTTCGTTATCAGCATTTTCCTCAGATGCGTACGTATATAAACCAAAATGCCTCCGCTAAAAAGAAACAAATAAAGCTACAAATAAAACTGTAACACACATTGACAATAAAGATATGCTATACTACAACTAGTGTGTGTGTTCAAAGCTATAAAAGGGGTTAAATTACTGATGCCTTGGCATTAAATTAAACCCGCGGAAAATCAGAATGCCGTGCTAGCAACTAAAAAAGCTAGCATTTTCATTGTGCCAATATGAACACTGCTTATACAACAAGTTAGCATTGCTAACTTTCCAGTCGTGGTCCACCGGCCCTACAATTATCTTCTCAGTTCAGATATCTAATCAGTGTAGTTTCAGTGAACCCAGAATTTTGAGGTGCTTTTCTGCTCACCACAGCCACAAAGAGCGGTTTAATTTACCGTCACCAATCAGACCTTCTCTGATCTCTGATTCTCAACAGGGCGCGTGCACATGTAGAACTGTTACTGGATGTTTTTTGTTTGTCGCACCACTCCAGAGATTGTTTTGTGTGGTAAAAACAAGCCGGAGATTCCGAAACACGTTAACCATCCTATCTCGTACCAACCGGCTGACCGGATCGTCTGATTGGAAAACCGCATGAATGAACAGCCACACTGGTTTTCCTAATAAAAAGGACACTTCTTAAGTAAATGACTTTTGACCTCTTATGTTCTTACCTGTGCCGAGGTTCTCGATGTTGTCGTAGGTGGCGTGTTTGGGCTCTTCGGTGCAGCGGTGGAAGCGATCCAACTGAACTGACTCTACCTTTCCGTTCAGCTTCAGGTCAAACACCTCAAAGTGGCCTGGTAGGAATGGGTTGACCTTCACAGGGTTCGACATGGAGTGGGTGATCTGGGTCAGGCCTAGAGAATGATATAAAAAAAAATTTCTCACATTTTTGAGTGAACCTGACTTCCAAATGGCTTCTCTCCTCCCACTATACATGTTCACTACACAGTGTATTTGGTGAATGTATGTCTACATTATCATTTCACTGTGCAATCAATACATGTATGAATCATATTATACTGGTTATCATATTAAAAAAACAGAACATCCAAGACCTTTGGCCTCCGAACACACAGCGAGGAAGCCGTCTTCGGTCAGCATCCTGAATAAAGGCCTGACGCCGTACGTGTCTCTCCCCAGAAAAACCTTCCTATTGGCCGTGTCCAGAAGCACAAAGGCGAACACTCCGTCCAAAAGCGACGCCGTTTTCTCGATGCCAAATCGGTCGTACAGGTGGAGGATGATCTCTCCGTCCACTTTGGTCTGGTGCTCGAAATCAAAGTGCTTTTTCAGCTGTAGAGAAAAAAGATACCAGACAATAAACTACACAAGAATCTTAAATGAAGTAGTGATATAAACTTGTTCATTACTACCATATAATCACAGAATTGATCATATTATGGTATGTATTATTTATTTTATTATTATTGTTTTCAGGACTACAACGAATTAATCTAAAACTTATACACACCCGAAGGTGGTTGTAGATTTCTCCGTTATAACACAACCATAGGTACGGGAAACTCTTGATGCGTAACGGCTGCATCCCATACAGCTGGTCCACGATGGCTAATCGGTGGAAGCCGAAGCAGCAGTTGGTGAAGCCGTTGACATTTTCGAAGCGGAAAGCGTCCGGACCCCTGTGTGCGATCTTCATGGCACAGGTGCACTGAACTGACAGGCACTCATCACTGCCAAACAAGGCCCAAATACCACACATTGTGTTTCTGTAGGGAGAAAATGATACATAATACTGTAAAATAATGATTATATTATCAAGCTATTATAATCACGTTCTTCTATTATGTAGTTATTTCTTTCCTTATACTCTGAATGTGACGACATGCTCAGTTGTAGATCTAACCATGTTCCAATATCACTTCCTAATGAAAGCCTTTATTTGCATGTACACAGCACTGCAGAAAAGGTCACAAAGTAACACTAACAGGACAAAAACACTAGAGTATAAAAACAAGTGCATGTATATGTGCTCACGGTCCACTTGCCCTCCCATTATGCAATCAGTTCAGTCTAGTTTCAGTGAGCCCATGAGGATTCATGAGGAACCATCTGTTGTTAAACCATCTTGTGTGTTCTGAGATGCTTTTCTGCTCAACACAGATATAAAGAGTGGTTACCGTAGGCGTCCTGGCAGCTCGAACCAAACCATTCTTCTCTGATCAACGACGAAACTACTAACGCATGTTTTTTGTTGTCACTTGTAAAAATCCCAAAGGAGATTCTAAAATATGTATACCAGCCCATCTAGTATTAATCATGCCATGTCACTGATATTACATTATTTTTCCATTTTGGTGATTGAAGCTCTTGAATAATAATTAATGGAATAGCCAGAATAGAATAGAATAGCCTTTATTTGTCACATATACATTACAGCACAGTGAAATGTTGTTCTTCGCATATCCCAGCTTGCTTGGAAGCTGGGGTCAGAGCGCAGGGTCGGCCATGATACGGCGCCCCTGGAGCACACAGAGGGTTAAGGGCCTTGCTCAAGGGCCCAAGAGTGGCAGCTTGGCAATACCGGGGCTTGAACCCCCGACCTTCCGATCAGTAATCCAGCGCCTTAACCACTGGAGCCACCACTCCCCCGACTGAAGGTAGGATGAATACTACCGACATCTTTATATTTTTGCATTGGTCCACATGATTGATGATTGGCTGATTGGAAAACTGAAAATGGGAAATATGTGAACCAGCCAATCTGGTTCCAACCATGTGACAGCACGTGGATCATTTTCCAACATCACTCCATTTTCTGATAGATAGATATATTTCGGATATATTGAATGAACCAATCAGAAATGTCCCCTGTGAGTCATTTGAATGATTCTGCACTTTCGAAACAAAATTTTTTGTTAGGTTAAATGTAGCACCTAAGTGAACCCAGGAAATGAGCAAAATGAAATGCATTCTTTGTTTAATAAAAAAATAAAATAATAATAATCATTCAAATCTACCATAAACGTTTTCATTGGTGCCACTACACATCCTACGTCATTATTTAATAGTTAAGTCTTTAAAAAATGGATTAGAGGAGATAAGTGACTTGAGTTTAAAAGAGTCGAACGTTTGATTCGTTGTTTTGTTTGCTTGGGAATCATTTGCTCAAGGAGTCGCCCAAGTGAATCGATTCGCTCGGAAGCAGGAGCAGAAGGACTGATGTAACTGTAACACACCATGTGGATATATAAAGAAACGTTTAAGATAGATTATTAAAGTTGATTATTAAAAAAAAAAGAATAAAATAGGGATTTTAGTGTTTATAAGAAAAAAAATACAATAATTCGAAAATTACATTAAATCTTGAACGGCGTTTTCTAGATTATTAAAAGTCCGAAATCGTGGTGTAAAAAAAAAAGTAGCATTTCCAGCAAAAGTGAACAATAATATTAATAATAATATTAACAGCAATAATATTAATATCTGTTGTTACCTTGGGTGTAAGAGATGAGTCTGTGCTACGGTGGCCTGAAGCAGACACGCGTCTCACGCAAGAAATGCGCATGATGAAACTCAGCTGCAGATGTCATAGTATTCAAGAGAGTGGGCGGGGCGTCACTAGTGGGCGTGTCAACCATTCATAAACATGTGCTTTGTGTTCTTGTGAACAGATGGATATTTTTAAAACGTTTAAACTTTCAAGCAATTGTTTCTTTTTGTAAATTATATTAGATTGTAACGTCATTTACAATATTATATTCCACTTTTAAGTTACAGACCTGCTAAAAAGTATTTCACTGTGTGTAATGTGTGTAACAAATAACAATTAAACTACTACTACCACTAATAATAATAATAATAATAATCATAACTGTTACTAATACTGCATCTTCTACTACTACTACTACTACTAGAACTACTAATATTTATTACCACTACAACTACAACTAATAAATACTTCTACCAACTATTATTACTGCTAACCATTACTATGACTATCACTACAATAAATACTAATAATAATTAAGTAATAAGTTAATAAATTATTTCCATTTAATATAATTGAAATTTAAATAATGTACAAATGTTTTCATGCCTGAATCAGAAGTGTACACAAATTTCCTGCATGATTAATACCTGCATCCTTTATCATACACAGGCAACCTGCTGTCTGTAAATATAAGAAGTGACCTCTGGGATCGCCTTTAATGTCACACGAATGTAAAAAAAAATATAAAGAGGTTTGAGAAAGAACTTTCCAGCAAACAACCAAATGCAAGTAAAAACTCGAGAGCTGTTTTTTTCTTCTTTTTTTTTTTTTACAATAATATTTAGATTTTGTTTTTATTATAAATAAATGTACATTCCATACAAATCGCTTCATTGAATTAGCTAAATGAACAGTCAGGCTAACTGATAACACAAGGAAGAGTTGAAGCGTAAAAAAAAAGAGACTATTTAAAACAGGAATAACCACAGATCTCTGTTTCTGTGGTCTGAAGAGGGTAAATTGGACAATTACAGTATGAACAAGAAGCACAAGCAGCCATGGCGTTGTATCAGAATACAGCGTATCACAATGTTGACTTGAACGCAGGCTTGAAATAAACGTCTTTCGAGCTACAGCGAAATTAGTTGTGTTAGTGCGAAAGAAAAGAAAAATCTTGGCAAAAACAAAACAAAATACACTATAAAAAAATCTGAATTAAAAACCTCAGAAAATCTTTCCGGTGTTTGTAGGCATGTGTTGACAATCCTTTGTGCAACATACAGAGATATTTGAATTCAATCACAAGATATGATCACAGTATGAACAAAATGGTACGTGATCTCACCCCTTAAACTCCAGGAACTGGAATCCTGTGTGATATTAGAGAAAACTCCACTTTCTGCTCTTGTTTTTCCATATAACCCGAAGCGAAGAGCAAAAAAGTCCAGAGGATAGAGTCAGACCAGATCCAGTTCCTCCTGCTTACATGGAATTGAGCCAAAACCTCCAGGCGATGAAGACAACTCAAGAGTGCTTCAGGGTTCTTATAGGCTTTTATATTGTACATATGTCAGCCTTCGTTACCATAGAAACCATAAAGCATTAGCATGAGCGTATTCATACAAGCCTGTATCTTCCAGAACGACCTTTAGAGATGCTGTGATAAAGAAAGTTGATACATTTTGAGTGCGATATAAAGATCTAATCTCGACAACATGCCTGATTTGCGTCCATGTGAATGAAAACGGCGACGTTTCCAATTAGAGGCACTTTAAACAAAAGTCCTTCAAAAGAAAAAGAAAAAAAAATAAAAATCTCGTTATAAAACTAGCTGCCTTCTACACGGTGTGCTAAAATAGTGCTCGGCTGTTCTCCAATACCGCTTCAATATTGCTGTCGGAGGCGAGGGGCCGTCTCGGACCTTTTTTTTGGTGGGAACGGTGCGAGATCGATGCTACGGTGTGTTTTTTTTTTCCCCCCGTCGTCATGGTTCGGGCTGAACGGGGAAGAAATCGTCGGTCCTGAACACGCAGGGAATCTCTTGGTGTTGCTGTGCTGCTCGTTTGGGGCTGGACGGTTTCTAGTGAAACGAGGAAGGAGGAAAAAATAAATAAAAATGATGCATGATGAATCACATCCAATGTTTATAACAATATTGCAATTCAGAAACTGGCAGTAAACTGTGAAGAAACTGGAAACTCTTGACTAGTATTATCTGGGTGTGACTGGTACGTGGTACAGGATGTTCAGGCTGATAAAAAAAAAAGGACCTCGGATCATGATAAAGTAAGAGGAAGTAAAGTGGTATTACATGACGTTGAAGGAGGAAGTGAATTCTTCTCTTTATAATAGAACCTGAACTACATGTGATCGCGACAGTTATGCTATAATGAGATGCGTTATTACTTGTTTAATTGCACCAGAAATGTATTTACTACCTAATAAAAAAAAAAACGCTAGTGACAATCGTGAGATGGTAGCTAGCTGCTAAACATACAACAAACTGCCATGAACAATTGTACACATGAAAAACATACCTAGATGTAATATACTATAAAGGTCGACCACTTTATGGATAGTAGTATAGTGCATAGTAAAATATTACTGTAAAAATATTACTGAACTATGTTGTGGAAAATAAAAGACCCTCCAAATAAATAAAATCAGGTACATCCAACATGAAAAATAAATAAATAAACACATATAATAAATTAATAAATAAAGACACTTCACATAAACAGCACATGGCATCAGTGATTCACCTCTAGAGGCTGCTCTCATACTGTATATCGCAACCCGGAAAAACTATCGGGTTATGGATTTTTGTCGTTAGCCAATAGTTCCAATCGACAATCGGTGCCGATTAATCGGCAAAACCTACAAATTGGTCGACCTCTAATAAAAACTGCTTTTTTTTTTTTATACCAAATGTGGGTCTATATGTAGTAATGATTCACTGTCACCTCTCACAAGTTGATTATACTCCAATATCCACAAAGTGCCTTATCCTGGCACTTTGTCAGCAATTAAAAATCTGAATATATAATACATATATACGACATGTACTTTTTATCCATTTATAGTAACATTTAATGACGAACTAAAAAAGAAAAGTCCTGTCTGGACACTGGAGACTCCTTCCATAAATGTAGATTATTATTTATTTATTTTTGTTAAATAATAAAAAAGAAAAAAATTTTATTCATCCAGTAATGTATTAATCCAGTAAGACCAGTAGGTATATGTGATATAAAGAACTTGTCATCTTGCCCTGAAATCTCTGACCAGTTTCTCATATTATAGAATATCAATAGACAATCTTTGCCCAGGAGCTCCACCATCTAAGTGTCCCACAAAGCTGGAATTCAGCCTTAGGCTTTTCATGTTAACGTGCAAAAGTTCTTGTTAAGTGTGTGTATCTGGATCATTCCATTTTCGTGCTGCGGGGAAACGTACTGCCACCTTCAGGTGTGTCGTTATTGCTCGTATAAGATGCAACAAATTGGACGTTCTGGTGTTTTGGTGTTGAACAATGTCTTTTGGGTGAAAATTGAAGATGATGTATTGCTGAACTGTTCGAAGAATGAAGTAGAAACCAAATGATCAAATGCAATCACCCCCACCACAATTCCCAACTTCACCTTATTATAGCATTAAACCTACAGAACATTTAACATAAATATTATATAATTTTGGAGTGAAAGATCTTGAATGGCCTGCTATAGAGCTCTGACCTCATCCCTAGGCCTCCTCATCCCTCACACACCAAAATCTAGTAAAACATCTTCCCAGAAGAGTGGAGTCCATTCACATCCCATTTTTGTAATATTACTTACATTTAAGAATCCAGAGACATTCATTGTTCGGAAAATCTTTTTGAACGCTCCAGGCAGAGTCCGGGCTTCGCCTTCAGCCTCGGTTACTTGCTCCTCCATGGCGCTCACGTTGGCTGTGACCATCTTCACGAAAGACTTATTATATAATAGATAAAATAGATATTAATACACGCGTGTAAGTGACTGTCGTATATCCGCCGATCGTAATTACTTAAGCAAATGAATACCTCCAGCTTGTCGATTTTCCGGTAAATCTGTCTCATGTCCTCGGATTTTTGGTGAATCTGGGG
Source organism: Silurus aristotelis (assembly GCF_946808225.1). Classification (NCBI taxonomy): domain Eukaryota; kingdom Metazoa; phylum Chordata; class Actinopteri; order Siluriformes; family Siluridae; genus Silurus; species Silurus aristotelis. Next base: position 3,578,758 of record NC_139579.1, read on the forward strand.
CAGGCTGATGTTCACGATCTGAGAGGTGTCATTGCGTATCTGCGGCGAAAGACAATAAATTATCTTGTGCTTTACTGTTAAGAGCATTCACGTAGTTATACATGTGATTCTGTGCATTTGTTATTAACTCACCATATCCAGCATCCCCACAAACTCGTCCACTCGAGTGAGCATTTCTTCCAGACTCTTCTCCAGACATACAATCTGCAACAGATAGAAAAGCGTACAAATCTTAAACACGATCAAGAGCGCTAGTAAAAGTAACGTGGTGATAATACAATACTTTGCTTCTGACCTGGACATGTGCTGCGGCATGTTACTGCTTTAACCTCCGATTACTACTATTATACCTTACTATTAGTACTATTACCATACTACAACTATACACACTACTAATACCACACAATTGCTCCAGGTACTTTCTTACCTCCTCTATAATACTATTACAACTAGTAGTACAAACCCATTCCCTACTAACATACTACTATAAATACACTACACGTGTCATCAGCATCATACACTACCACAATTCTACTATTACTACCTAAACACTATTACACAACACCACCACACTACTACTAGAACACTACTACTACCACCACCACCGCCATACTACTACCAGAACACTACTACACAGTACTAATCCTACCACCTTACTACTACCATACTACTGTTTCAATATCACTACAACCATGACCTACTGTATAATCACCACCATATTACTACAATAACACTACAACTACCACCACCACCACACTACTACCAGAACACTACAACTACCACCACACTACTACCAGAACACTACAACTACCACCACACTACTACCAGAACACTACAACTACCACCACACTACTACCAGAACACTACAACTACCACCACACTACTACCAGAACACTACAACTACCACCACGCTACTACCAGAACACCACAACTACCACCATGCTACTACCAGAACACTACTACTACCACCACCACCACCACACTACTGCCAGAACACTACAACTACCACCACGCTACTACCAGAACACTACTACTACCACCACCACCACTACCACCACACTACTGCCAGAACACTACTACTACCACCACGCTACTACCAGAACACTACTACTACCACCACCACCACCACCACCACACTACTACCAGAACACTACTACTACCACCACGCTACTACCAGAACACTACTACCGCCACCACCACCACCACCACCACGCTACTAGCAGAACACTACTACTACCACCACGCTACTACCAGAACACTACTACTACCAACACCACCACCACCACCACACTACTACCAGAACACTACTACTACCACCACGCTACTACCAGAACACTACTACTACTACCACCACCACCACACTACTACCAGAACACTACTACTACTACCACCACCACCACACTACTACCAGAACACCACTACTACTACCACCACCACCACACTACTACCAGAACACCACTACTACTACCACCACCACCACACTACTACCAGAACACTACTACTACTACCACCACCACCACACTACTACCAGAACACTACTACTACCACCACCACCACCACCACACTACTACCAGAACACTACTACTACCACCACGCTACTACCAGAACACTACTACTACCACCACCACCACCACCACCACACTACTACCAGAACACTACTACTACCACCACGCTACTACCAGAACACTACTACTACCACCACCACCACCACCACCACCACCACGCTACTAGCAGAACACTACTACTACCACCACGCTACTACCAGAACACTACTACTACCACCACGCTACTACCAGAACACTACTACTACCAACACCACCACCACCACCACACTACTACCAGAACACTACTACTACCACCACGCTACTACCAGAACACTACTACTACCACCACCACCACCACCACCACGCTACTAGCAGAACACTACTACTACCACCACGCTACTACCAGAACACTACTACTACCACCACGCTACTACCAGAACACTACTACTACCACCACGCTACTACCAGAACACTACTACTACCAACACCACCACCACCACCACACTACTACCAGAACACTACTACTACCACCACGCTACTACCAGAACACTACTACTACCACCACCACCACCACCACCACCACCACGCTACTAGCAGAACACTACTACTACCACCACGCTACTACCAGAACACTACTACTACCACCACGCTACTACCAGAACACTACTACTACCAACACCACCACCACCACCACACTACTACCAGAACACTACTACTACCACCACGCTACTACCAGAACACTACTACTACCACCACCACCACCACCACCACGCTACTAGCAGAACACTACTACTACCACCACGCTACTACCAGAACACTACTACTACCACCACCACCACCACCACCACCACACTACTACCAGAACACTACTACTACCACCACGCTACTACCAGAACACTACTACTACCAACACCACCACCACCACCACACTACTACCAGAACACTACTACTACCACCACGCTACTACCAGAACACTACTACTACTACCACCACCACCACACTACTACCAGAACACTACTACTACTACCACCACCACCACACTACTACCAGAACACCACTACTACTACCACCACCACCACACTACTACCAGAACACCACTACTACTACCACCACCACCACACTACTACCAGAACACCACTACTACTACCACCACCACCACACTACTACCAGAACACTACTACTACTACCACCACCACCACACTACTACCAGAACACCACTACTACTACCACCACCACCACACTACTACCAGAACACTACTACTACTACCACCACCACCACACTACTACCAGAACACCACTACTACTACCACCACCACCACACTACTACCAGAACACTACTACTACTACCACCACCACCACACTACTACCAGAACACTACTACTACTACCACCACCACCACACTACTACCAGAACACTACTACTACCACCACCACCACCACCACGCTACTACCAGAACACTACAACTACCAACACCACCACACTACTACTACCACCACCATTCTACTACCAGAACACTACCATTCCTACCACCTTCCTACTATTACCACACATGACACCATTACTACCACTACCAGACCACTACTACACAGTACTATAATCCTCATGGTACCAGGGTTCGTGTCTGGGACGAAGCCGATGGAAGAATAAAGACAGTAAAGGTGATAACAGTGTTTCAGGTTTAGGTATTAATACCAAAACCAAGCTTTAAGGAGCAGAAAACCATGGATGACATCCCTCACCTCCTCTCCTGCATCTGCTCGGATATAAGAGGAGTAACTGAGCGCAGTCTGTCTCAGGATCTCATCCTCCTGCTCATGGACGGGACTCTGGACAGCAGCAGCAGCACCACCACCACCACCACCATTATCATCATCATTACCATCACCACCGTCCGGCCCGGGACTCTGACGCACGTCACCGCTAAAACTGGGACTTTCCGAATCGTTCCCGGCAAAGCTGGGGCTCTGGGAGACGTTCAGCCCGAAGCTGGGGCTCTGGGAGACGTTTCCGTTGCTCAGGCCCTCACTCAGCATGGACACAGTGCTGGCGCTTTGGGACACGATCCCGCTGTCTCGGCTCACCTCCTCACTCGACTCCTCCAGCGGAGACAGCACCGGCGCCCGCCCTAACCGATGCTCCATGTCCGCATCCACGGATTTACCCACGTGTCTGCGTGTGTCCTTGTACCGGTTTCTGCAAATACGCTTATTTTCCCTGATGATTCTCCAGAGCAAGTCAGACTTCCGCATTCATCATGTGACTACAATTCCCCCCCCTCCCCCCATCTCCTCCTCAAATACGGATCCTCGAGAGGCTCAAGAAATTCGCACGTTTGGTATTTTGAATGTCTTTTTTGACTATTTATTGATTAATAATTATATTATATATTATATTATTTAAATTATATAAACTTTTTTGTGCATTTACTCACGTTACTGTAATTGATTCGTTATTGTTTTTAAAATCTGTAAGTACTATTATTTAAGTAGGTTTTGGGGAAATGTATTATTATTATTATTATTATTATTATTATTATTATTATTATTATTATAAATATATTATTTATCAAATATTTTGTACAATAAAGCTGTCTGGATTTCCAGATAAGGGTAAAATGAATGAAAAGTGTTATATTTTAATGTGGTAAATATTTTAACTGCTGATGTTGTATTAGATTATAAATCACTATATTTTTAAGAATACTTATATTTATTACTGTATTACCACTCAAATTAGACTCATTAGATTTAATTTTGTTATTTCACTTTATTTTTTTAAAGGTGTTCCTGCCATTTAAAACAACTAGTTTAAGATTTACAGCCCCTTTTTAAACTACACTATTAAGCCCACCACCCCCTGTTAAACAAAACAAAAAAAAAAAAAAACGAATTACATTTTACTCTGAAACTACTTTTTACTTGAGTAGAATATTTTATTACTTTTTCCATCTCTGTCTACAACACCATTTCTCTCTTTGGTTAAATCCACATATTTTTGGAAGTTGGATTGACCAAAACCGGTTCCGCAACAAAGCAAACACACTTCCAGTACAGATTATTGTAGACATTCATAAAATTACTTCTAGGACTGCCCTTTACCTGAACAGTGTCCCAGGCCCTGCTGATCTCCACACCATGATAACGGCACCACCACCACCATGCTTCACTGTGATGGTGGTGTACAATTATAATATCGGTAAACATTTGGTGGGTTGTTTTTTACATATATATATATATATATATATATATAGAGAGAGAGAGAGAGAGAGAGAGAGAGAGAGAGAGAGAGAGAGAGAGAGAGAGAGAGAGAGAGAGAGAGGTTCTGTCAAATAGAGGAATACCACTTTAGGGTGTACTTGGAGAGAAATCAAATTCAGGGTGGTAACACGGTGTTACAGGGTGGTAATAGGGTGGTTCAGGGTGGTAACTCTTTGTCTTTGTTTTCATCTTATTGGTTCACACTGCCCACACTTCATTATTAAATGAGCCATTGCTTTGTACATTTTTAAAACTACTTGGCTATTTTATGTATCCACTGCTTGTCTGCTGTGCAAATGTTTTACAATGTTATAAATGAAGAATGCTTTCAAAAATAGAAGGATTAATAGTTCTCAATTAAAAAAACAAAGTAAATGCACAGAAAAGAATCCAAATCAAAGAGCATCAATCCGTCTAGGTATACAGTTTATGAAGAAACTCAGCAGGTTGTTCCAAACATTTTAAAGAAATACCCATGGATCTAGGCTGACTCAAATCCTTCTGTCTCTTCATGAAGTTCAGATCGGGGATCTGTGAAGGGGAAAGCTTTATTACCAGGACTCCTTGTTCTTCACTACACTAAAAAAAAAGCACATCTTGAAACCACAGTCTTCTTTGAAATCTTTTGCCTGGGAGAGATGTTGCTGTGCTCGATCTTGCAATGGTGTTTGACCTGTGACATGAAATAATCCTAAGAAACTTTACCTTAGTAGCAAAGTTTGGTTGTTCCTTAACCCAAGTCTTCTTTACAGCTGTTTCTGTTTCAGTTAATGACTGTGTTTTAACCTACATATTAAATTAATCATATTTAGCACTGGTTAATCATAGGTAAGGGGGGTGAGATTGAGATGGTTTGGACATGTGCAGAGGAGGAACATGGGGTATATCAGTAGAAGAATGCTGAGGATGGAGCCACCAGAAAGAAGGAAAAGAGGAAGACCAATGAGGTTAATGGATGTGGTGAGGGAAGACATGCAGGTAGTTGGTTTGAAAGAGGCAGATGTAGAGGACAGAGGGGTATGGAGACGGATGATCCACTGTGAAGACCTCTAATGGGAGAAGCCGAAAGAAGATGATGTTGATTGATAAACAATTGTAATAGATATTTTTCAGAGCATTCCAACTTCACAGCAGTAGTCCTATAGTTACATAGAAGACAAATTAAAATAATAAGCAAACAGATAAACCCAAATGAGCCAAATGATAGATTTGGACAGTAAATATTTCTTCATATTTCTGCAGCTTATAAAATTGACCTTTTTACTACATTTTTAAAAAGATTTTTATTCAAAATTAAAATTGATGTACAGAAAAGAGAAAAAAAGGAAAAACGGACAAAGAAACGAAAAAACAAAGACAATGCTTAACATTTTAGAGTTTCTGCAGAATAAATATATATTTATTCTTATTTAAGATGCTTCCCGGCACTTCAGTGAACTCCAGTAGCGACCAGCAGAGGGCGACACTGATCTGCCCGTGAACTGAAATAAACAAACGAACGTTCAGAGGCTGAATAAAAGAGGATGCAGGGGTTATGAGTCCTATGTTTGATTCTAAGGCACACAGGATCATGAAGATCATATGTAGATACAAGTGGACTATTCTACACTTCTAACATTTCATGTAGGAAAAAAACAAACAAACAAAAAAAACAGGTAACCCAGAGTGCGCACACAGTCACAATGATCCCTAAGCGAGTGAAACAGGACACATAAATGTCACCCAAACACCTCATTCTTTAACCAAAGGAGTCAAAAAATAAACACTGAAAGGATTCATACTTCATACTGTATAACGATTGTTCCCAGATCCAGTGGTGATAAAAGTGCACATTAAAATAGTCCATAAAAAAAAATAAAACAAAAGGTTCTGGTGCGAATTTGAAGGTCGGTGCCGTATTTTGATTAATCCTGCAAATAATTTGGCCATTTTAATGAGGTCATATACCATAAGAAACAACCCTCGTGCAAACCCTGGACTCCCAGAATGCACTGCGCTGCGCTACGGCTGAGCTACAAGAGGACTTAACTTGCGAGAGCTTTGACAGAGATGTAAACTGATGTATTTAGAGAAATAAAAAGAGGTAAAAAAAAAGTTGGAAAAGTTAGGCAGCCTAGAAAGGTTGAGACGAAACTCATAAACTAAACTCATTTCATCATTGAACATCACAAAGTAATTATAAAAATCTGCAAGTCGCTCAAGGGCGGGTTTATTTTCTTTAAGGACCGCTAGCACCTGCATGTGGAAGCTAAACACTGAAGCATCTCTGGAGAACAGATACTGTACACAGCTGTGTGTACTCGTGTCACGAGCCCGAGCTGAGAATTCATTAGGAGGTAACCGACAAAAATTCCTGCTTGTTAGTCAGCAAACAGCATTACATATAAGCCAATTCATAGTAGGTGGGGGTTTAGGGGTGGTCTGGGGAATCCCAGCAAAAAAGTCAAAACCATATTCCCAAAGGTGCATTATGTTTAAAAAGAAACAGATCTGTGAAGTTATAGTGATTCACGAAAGCACAGTGACGAAAGTCCTACATCTCCTTCAGCTGGAATGAAATTTAAAGCCACAGAACAGAGTCAGTGACACTTTGGTAAAAGCATGAAGAAAAGTCTGAGCTGATTGGTTGTTTATATCTCCCAGAATTCCAGTGGACTGCGGTATTGGGAAAACTTTTGAAAAACTGTACTGTATGGACGAACACCACAGCCAATCTGATTTAGAAAAAATGATCAAATTTGATATAAATGACATTTGTGGTGTTAAATTTTAATCAGTGGCTCTAGAAAAGTAGTAAAAAGAAAAAAAAGAAGGGAAAACCGATATAAAAGACACATGTACCACAATTTCCCGTATGCGGCCCCCCCCCTGATGGATACAATAAGACATGTCATTTAAGAAAAACTAGTAAAAAGATGTTAAATTACATTGTACAAAAAAGCTTGAGGAAAGCACATCAAGTCTGTTGCCCCAGGCTGTAAAGTCTCTGGGTGGGATTAGGTTTAGAAGGCAATATAATAAGCATGTGTGTGTGTGTGTGTGTGTGTGTGTGTGTGTGTGTGTGTGTGTGTTATAGCGTGATGACCATGCCATCCTCCTCTACTCCACCGCTGGGTAGCACCAGGCTGTTCCGAGGGTCCGTCCTCAGGCTGCTGAGGATTTTGTGGAGGCTGCCGTTGCTTTCTCTGGCACCGTTGTAGGACGTGTGATGAAGGTTCAGGTCTCTGTAAAGCCTGTAGCTCAGGCTGCTATGGCCTGTTCCATTGAGGCTGGAGTGAGAATGGAAGGAAGCCGTGGACACGGCGGAGAGCGGTCTGCTTTGAGGTTTGGGCGGCGAGGCGGAGGTCAACTGAGTGGATCGAGACGTGAGCGATGCCAGAGAGGCGTTCGAATGGCGAGTCTGGCGACTGATGCTGTTCTCGATGACAATGTCCGACTCTTCATCGCTGTCTAGGTCGTCGTGCCCATAGCTGGAGCTCACGGCGGGCATGGACGAAGGCAGAGACTGCATGCTGGTGATGCCCGAGCTGCTGCTGCTATCCGAAGACTGACCCGAACTTCCGGACACGCGGCTGGCACGCACCACATTGTTGCGCTGATTAGCCGGCTTCACCGTAACAATCAAGTTGTGGCTGTTGGCGATCATCATGTCGGTCACCTGGTCCAAGGTCTTCCCAGTCACCTCGATTCCGTTGACCTCGAGAACCTCATCGTTGACGGCAAGCAAGCCTGTTCCTTCCGCCAGGCCGCCAGGGACCATTCGCGAGATAAAGATGCCCGGGACCTTCTCAAGTCCGTGCGCCGTGACACGTACACTTGTGCCGTCTCGGATGTAGAACCCCAGAGGTTTGTGCGAGCCATGACGGTACAGCCTCACACGCCGGTGCGACTCGGGCACGATGTCCACGTCGATGATTGACGATACAGGACGGAAGTCCTGAGGAAAACCGATGCGGATCTGCGGCCGCTTCCTGTTCAGGTCGTTGCGCAGGGCGACCACGGCCTTTTTCTTTCGGGTTAGTGTGTTGGTGCCAAAGGTGCTGTAGTCAATTTCCTCTGCAAAAGAGACAAAGAAGAAGACAGTGGAACTGTTAATATTATTTCACATTTGTTAATATTATTTTTGTCTAGACTCCAAAGGTAGGATAATGACTGCAACCTCATGAGCTAAACATGCCCCAGTATTGTACACTAATAACTGGTGACTATCAAAAGGAAATCATAATATAAAACCTTTGCACATCCTTGCATATGTATAACACAATCTTAATAATACGGAAGTCTTACGAGGCCATGCATTACAATATTTTCATCTTTTCTCGTGAATTCGACACAAACAATGTTTACTTGTGATCAGCAATTAATTTTTCTGTGTATTCGGCATGAGAGCGTGTTTTAGAAGCAGCTTCATCGCAGCAACATGGATGATCGCGTTTGTTTTTTTACTTTCGACGTTATGGCGAGAAAATTAAGTCGCGATCACGGAAAAAAAAAATGGAAAGTTCATCATTTTTTTATAATTAAAAAAATTGTATATGTATATTAAGAAATATTCTGTATTTGAGAATGTTTTTTCCACAAATTCCCTCATTTCCAGTTCAATTCAATTAATTTATAAAGCAACTATGGATATTGTCACAAAGCATCTTTAGAAAAATTCCAGAATTTAGAAAGTAACCAGATGTAGACACCTTTTGAGTTTAGTTGTGGACAGCAGTGTTTATTTTTTTGTGAATTTTATGACCTTTGTTCATATTTAACTTACAAACACAATCTAACACGTAGCAGATTTTACAGGAAGTGGGTTTTCGGGACGGTCACATTTCCTGTGCAGAGTATGGCTTTAGAGATCACACAACAACCAGAACAACAACAAATGAGTAAACAGTAAATAAATATCTGAGCAAACACCACTTCTGACGAAGCTAGCATGTAATATTCCAGAGTAGCCATCAGCTTCCGGCCCAGAAACCCTCCGCATGAATGTGATGGGCGGACCAAGAACGAGCAATTAAGCGGTATACGGCTCTCCACACACCCTGCTGTCAGATGCCTTTTGTGCCCCTGCTAATGACCAAGTTTCCCCCAGAAGACCACACAGCAGTTCCATGACGATTCTCAGGCAGCACGTAGTTCACTGCAATCAATTCAGACAACCACAGCTATTCAAGGTGCATACCACCACTACAAAACACCATCCCGGGTTCCAGCTGCTGCCCGGCACGGAGTATAAATAACAGACGGTGGCTGACCGTACATGCTCTGATATATTTAACAGTACTCATACGAAGCTTTAGAGATTTATCAAAGCGGCACTTTGTGGTTATTGTTACGCAGCATCTGACTGAATGCAGACTTACTTTTATTATGTGCTGGAATTTCAGCTGATAGGAAACACATTGGCTTTCTCTCTGGCTCCCATTAGGAACGTAAAGCACTTGCCAGACTTATATTCATGACTTGCTCTTATCTACGAACATAATAAGTACACCTCATGTCTTGACATCTGTCCAGAGGTTTATGATACGGTTTGGAATAAGTAAAAGCTCGACGAAGAGCTTTAAAGCACTACATCATGCTCAGATTATATTATCCTAGGTATTCAGCCTGGAGCTAGAAGTCAATTTAATTCAGGTTCGGTACCGGATGTTTTGGGGGTTTCAAATCCCAGGAGATACTATCAGAAGACGACAATGGTTTAAAGAAACAACTCCGGTGTTTTTTTTTTTTCAACGAGATCTCCATCTTCCTCATCTAAAGCATGTGTATGAACATCACACACACACACACACACACACACACACACACACACACACACACACACACACACACACACACACACACACACACACACACACACACACACACCACAATCACAAATTCTGTTCCCACATCCCATTACATATTTAGTCCCCATAATAACCTCCACTCTTCTGCAAAGTTGTTCTAATAGATTTTGGATTGTGGCTGTGGAGATGTAGAGATACTAACATCCTCAGCTATGAGGATGTTAGTAAAGTCAGGTAATAATGTAGGTGAGGTGAGGAGGCCTGGGGTGCATCAGCATTCCAAATTTATCCTGTTCAATAGGGTTGAGATCAGAAGAACTCAAGTTCTTCCACTCTAACTCATGTAAACCATATCTTAATGGAGCTGGCTTTGTTCACAGGAACATTGTCAGGCTGGAACAGGTTTGGGTCTCCTAGTTCTGCATCGAAACACGTCCTGTAAAATTCTGTCTCCACAGGAAAAACACCATATAGCTCTTCTGGTGTTTTAATACTTGTCCGTATAGTGTAACTTTGGATCACGGTTTAGCATGAGCAGACCTTCTGAGACACTGATGCATGATGGGAAAACAAACACTGCCTAGCCGTTTCCAGACACTGTGATAGCACAGCCTACTAGACAGAACACAAAGTCTAATTGAAATAGAAAGAAAAATGCTCCTCCATTTGAAGATTTCCTGCACGATTTGTGCCAAACCTTAAAAACATTTTGGCTAAACTAGGCGCAGAAACATGAGCAAGCTAAAATGCTAAGAAAACAATTACAGGCTTTTGCAAATGATCCTCCAGTCAAGAAAGAATTAACTCACTAGAAACTGCACTGAAAACCAAAAAAAACCCCAAAAATAAACCAAGCGAGACGTGACATCATCAATCACAATGGCTTCAGTGAGCACCGCATGCCAACGTTAGCATGCAGACAATGAGTTTTTTTTAAAGCTTCAGTGAAGAGACGAAGTTCTTCACACGGTGCCAGGCACCCGTTGCTGTCACCTGACTCAGCCTGGCGGAGGGGCAGGGTTCAGAGGTCAGGGGTTACTCAGGGAGTGGGAGGAGAGGAGTGGAGTGGAGTGGAGAAGGAGGGTGGGAAGGAGGGATACATTCCAGCATGATTCAAAGTTTTAAACATTCAGATCTGCCGTGCATTAAAAGCTGCACCTAGATCCAAGGCTGTACCGTGGCTGATTTGTCCGCCTTTTGGAAGAATAATCAGTCGGTCATTGTTGTTGCAGACGCTCTGCCGGTGCGTGATAATAGGATCGCGCTGTGGGAACGGGACGGTGGGAGAGCAGGCGAGTCTTTTGTTGCAGATTTCCCACCTCTCATTAACTTTCACAGTGAAAACGGCCCCCCTTTCAAGTCATGCACAATTTTGACAGAGGCTAATAAAAGCAGGGATCTAAAGGCTTTAACAGGCACTCATTAGGGCTCCCGATGCAGTTTACTCTGCATCTACTCTAGGGCATAATAAAAAGTCTCAATTAAATCCAAACACCCAGAAAAAATCAATTAATGTGCCAGGATTTCAGTCGACGATCCTTTCGGAGATAAAATAAACGTAGCAAACGGATTAGCGATGTGACACAAAAAGCAAGGATCTGCTTAGCCCAGGCTTGAGCAATCCATTACCAACAACGTTGATTTTTTTTTTCTCCTTTAGCTTAGCTGTTTTTAAACACCTGAATATGAACAACAACCAAAAAGAAAAGCAACTACGAATCGAGAAAACGTGAAACAAATTTGCGGTAAATGGGGCTACGTGATTCGATAGAAACGGATTGTTACAATGAGCATTAAAACAGGGGGATGGAAGACTAACTCAACTCCAGAGAAAATACAAAATCACAGTAGCAACATTAGATTAATGTTCACAATGCATTCGTCTCAAAAAAACTTATTATATAAGGATATAAAACAAATCAACGTCCGAGTGTTGTACTGTGGCCCATCGGGTTCTTGTCCAATCATGTTGCGTCCTGTGTTTTTATTCCTTTTGTACCACAACAATGAGTCACCAATCACAAACAAGGAACAACATCATTACAAAATCGTCTAGAACCTAAATATAATTATTTCATCATTGTTGATTTCACTGCTGCAAAACATTTCATCAGTTAAATCGAATACGAAACTCTTTTCAAACTGGTAAGAGCCGCCTTACTGTAACTTCAGGATCCAGTGTCATCGTATGAGATCTTTTTACTTCCTTCAGACTGTAGATCGCCAAGATATGCATGAAGCACTAGCTGGGTTTAATAACTGAACACAGGAAGCGGGCTGAATCGGGAAACTTTCCATGAGTCTACAACCAGTACCAAGGACTGTTTTTATTTTATTTAGGAATCATGCATATTTGGTTATTTTTCTAAATCACAAAATGTCATTTCAGTGGTGTGGAATTAAGTATATTTATCCAGAATATACTTTTTTTTTTTTTTTTGGGGGGGGGGGGGGGGGTCCCCACATATTCAGGGTCTACAGTAATATTTTGGTGAATTTACTGGGAATAATTGAGCGGTTTTAATTTCCCAAAGGCAGCTTTATTAAAATGACCTTTGAATTTGTCTTTGGCTTAGCTTTATTATTTTGGCTAGGTTACTAGGACACTACATAAAGTGCACGTGTGCAAACAACATTTAGTAAAAGCAGCACAACGAGGCAAAAACACAGTAACAGTGCAGCATTGATCAGTACAGTAAATGCATGTTATTGCAAATAAATTGTCCATTTAGTAATAAATGCTGTGCATGTAAACATTGTGGTTATTTGTGCAAAAACTTTCAATGAAAATCTTCATTTGAGTGTGTGTAATTGAAAAATTTGCATCATAAAAGTTATTGATGTGATGCATTAATTGATTGTTTTTAACATATTTGCATCGGTAAGAAACGACTGATTTATATATATTTGTAAGTAGATGTGCCATACTTTTATTATTTAGAAAGAGACCAATAATTTGTGACCAATGTAGATTGGATATGACGTATCACAAGAGGCGTGTCCTGAGAGTCGCATAGAATACAAAGATTAACATGGCAGAGGTAGAGCTGTGTCTTCATGGAGACAGAACAGAAAAAAAACATCTGGTTTTATTTCATATTTTATCTTTTTCTTCAAAGGCCTGTTTAAGAAAGGGCCACGTCTTAGAAGTCAAAGTCGGATCGCACTGCATCGTAATAGGGGTAAATCTCATCAGTAGCTGCTTCATATGTATCTTTAATGCATCGCATTGTTGGCTATCGATGAGAGACGTGTGTCAGTCCAGCCACTTTGTATTGTCTGATTTCAGAATTCAGAAACATGACGAGTGAAACCAGCCACACTGTAATACTGGATTCTATTTCCTTCACTGTAACGGATTTCAAGCATCACCTGTGCTATTACTGCTTGACTTGGATTTTCCAGCACATTTTTCTACAGGTTGAAAACGAAACATAAAGGTTTGCTGACAGACTCCCGAATTATCTCTTTTATCTCCTGAAACATATAGAGAAGTCAGTGGAACTGAAAAAACTGCAGGTTTACAATATAAATCTAATTGCCTTGAGCGTGTACTTGTCTTTTGCTGAATCTTGAAGTTCTTGAAATCACGGAGCTCCTCCTCGACTATTAAAGTTAGTGCACAGTCAGCACACACACACACACACACACACACACACACACATGCACACTTTTCCTCTTTCAACCTGTTTCACCAGTCTTGCCCTGTCTCACATCTGGGAAAAGTTAAAGGCCTACATGCAGAGGAGGTAAAGAATGTGCCGTTAGATTAGCCTCCTTTTCAATCTCCTTTCTTGTCGACACAACGCGTTCTCCACAGGTCATGGCGGTGTGACAATCTGTATTCGCGTGTGTGTGTATGTGTGTTAGTGTGTGTGGGTGTGTGAATCGAGACACAGCTTTAAAAATTTCTCCAAATGGACACAGACAGCAGAGGAAAACCTCAATAAACGTCTGCCAGGCAAACCAAAACAATACCCTACAAAAAAAAAGATGTTTATTAACAGTAGCAGGAAAAGTAGTGTAGCTTCCTGTAACTATAAATTTCAGCTCAAAATGGCCACCAGAGCTTTGATCCCGTCTGTTTCTTTTCTTATATACCTGCCTGATTGATCCTTTGGTAGCTTTACATCTACACCATAAAAACCCATGTGGTTACAGTAGAAGGTTAAAATCCGGAACCATAAAGATAAATCTGGAGCGCAAGTAATATGAACAATGATGTAAATATTATAAATAAATATTCAGTGTTGAGGATGAGAGGAGTTCCCTTTCGAATCGGATTCCTCTCAAGGTTTTTTCCTCATGCTATCTCAGGTAGTTTTACTCAACACTGTTGTCACTGGCTTGCTCGTTAAGGTATAAACGAACAGGGATTCATTAATTAAGCTCAAATGTATATTCGTCTATTTAACTATGTAATTCTGTAAATCTGCCAAACAAAAAAGCACTGAATTGAATTGAACCTTGTTGTGGAATTTCTTGAATTCATCTTCTGTTCACAATAAGCGAACGTATGTATGTTTTGATTGAGAAAAAGATCTCGCTATAAAATACTTTGCACACAAATTCTTATTAGATGGTTAAGGTACTGTAGATTTACAAGTTATTCAAGACCAAGAACAGTCTAGAGACCTCTAGAAGTTGATGTTCATTTACATTAATACTTTAATACATTAATATTAATACTTGCTTACTATGAGCTCAGTAGCTCATAGTTTTATAACCATAAATACTGTATAAAACTGTAGAAAGAACATTACTTATAATCTTATACTCCAGTGCTCATGCTAGTTCTCTCTCTCCAGTGTTCTGTATTGTTAAAAAATGTATGATCAAACTCTTAATGTCACCCAAATGAGGATGGGTTCCCCTTTTGAGTCTGGTTCCTCTCAAGGTTTCTTCCTCATAACATCTAAGGGAGTTTTTCCTTGCCACAGTCGCCACGGCTACTCACAGAGATAAATGCACACCATTCACCTTCACTGTTGATTTCTGTAAACCTGCTTTGAGACAATGTCTGTTGTGAAAAGCGCTATAGAAATAAACCTGACTTGACTTACTAGTCCTGCTAAAAGAACTAGAACAAGTGGGGACAATTAAAACAATGGATGCTGTTTGACCATAATATTGGCCTTTTAATATTTATTATGCATTAATAACACTCACAGAGCAATGGACAGTATGTTTAACAGGGTAAAACCAGTGTCCTGACCTCATTTTGCCCAGAACATGACCCTCAAAATTCCCCAAACTCTCCCACAAGCTGCTCACTGAGTCAATCCAGACCTGCCGTCTAATCTCGGCATGTCACACATGATAACAAACAGGACAGATTTTCAGGGGGTTTAAGGTGTTAATAAAGCTCTCAATCCATCTCTAAAAAGTGTTTCTGGAAGAAGCAGATAAAAGTTATTCTGCTGTAACTCAAAAAAAGAATTCAAACATCAAACACTCAAACTGAAAAAGTCCACGGTAACAGGATGTGGCACATTTAGGCTGATAATTACACGGTGTCACGGTGACAAAAACGTACACCGTTTTCCTTCACCACTGCAACACAATGCACAAAGAGCAAAGAAAAATGCCTCACTGGAAAACCACACTTTAAAAAAAACCTCATTGAGAACTGCTTCGGTTGCATTTTTTCCCTCCGCCTTTTGCACTCGGAGACCTGGATTACAATGTGGTTGAAGGAAAGGAAACTGCAGTCTTGTATGTAAATAATGAGAAATTACAGTTCTCATGGCAAGTTGAGCTTCTTTGGATGAACCATGAGGACTTTGAAGAAGAAGATGCATAAAAACGTCTTTGCCAACAAAAACTTAAATAATAAAAAAGTAAGTTTGGGGTCATTTCAGACTAAAAACAAAGAAAACGTATTTTATTGAAAGCAATTTGAAACAGATTTTTATATTTGTATTTATATATTTGTATTTGCATTTTGATTCTGTAATATGTTAATTAAATGCACTGTCTTATTTTCTCTTGTATATTTAGTATTGTTCTTTAAAAAAGAAAAAGTACTTATTATCCGATTCCTCGATTAATTGATGGACTAATCGGTAGAATCTGTAACCCTGTAACTTCCTATGTGCTTTTTGAACATACTTATCATAGCATATACCCTTATAATACCCTCCACTCTTCTGTGAAGATGTTCCACTAGATTTTGGAGTGTGCTTGTGGAGATTTGTGCTACAAAGTTGTTATTAAAATCAGGTACTGATGAAGGGTGAGGTGAGGAAGCCTGGGGTTCAGTCAGTATTCACATTCACTCTGTTTAGTAGTGTTAAGCTCAGAGCTGTATAGCAATAGATTTCCACTGTAACCCACGTAAAGCATTTCTTCATGGAGCTGGCTTTGTGCATAGCCGTATTTCATTCTGCCGCATCCAGAGACGACACTTCCAATGAGTGTTTTATTTCTAAACTCTGGTTAATTTTATTGCGTATTTAAAACATGACTGACGTTGCTACTTACTGATCGTATCTGATATGATTTAAATGGATAAGATGTTTTGCCTGTGACCGAAGGTGATTTTTATTTTCACTGCAACATCGAAATGTGTAGAAGCACATTTTGTGAAAACCACATGGGGCACTCATGTGACCAACCTTCTCTCTCGGGGGCAGCAACTTGATACCAATGGTATTTAAAACATCACCTTGTGGGTTTGGGCAGGTCCAGGCTTGCAGTGCACACCTGCAGTGCACACACACACACACACACACACACACACACACACACACACACACATTTTGCAACATACTTCCTGGTTTGTGTCAGGTTCTCGAATTGTGCTTTGCTCTACTGCTACTGTTTGACATCATCACACACACACACACACACACACACACATGCGTGCATACACACACGCAGAGAGGCAGTTTAAGCTTTTAGCTGCAGGCAATTTGACAATAACATTTGAATTGATTACATCACATTTTTTATCGCTGCGTTTACCACATGGACCGCCTCAATCACCGTGGCAACAAGTATCTGGTTGAATGGCAACTTTACTCTACATTATAATAGATGTTAAACTCTATTATTATTTTTTTTAACTCAATTTTATTTCGATTTTAGGTTCAATTCAGCGTCTTCAAGACGAACTCGTGAACTCTGGAGAGGTTCGAGATTGGCAAGAGCCCTGCATGCTTGTGGAGAGATTCTGTCTCCGTCTCTGTCTCACTGCCATCTGGGCTAAATACCGCTGTCGGTATGTTACAGTCAGCCAGTTGCAGTCAAGCCAATAAACAAACCTGTCCAAATAGCTCTGAGTGAATCAGGTAAAAAAAAAAAAAGGAATCATACTTTTAAATGACTCGTTCAAGTGAGTCAGGTTGGAAGTTGAAGGTGTGTTTTTGTCAATTTTTCCATTACTTTAAAAATCTGTCATTAAGAAAGTAGGAAAAAATTTGTAAGTTGGAAAACTAACTATATCAGCCAGATTATCTTGTTTGTTGAGGAATCATAATATCATTAATTATCTAATAAAAAAAATGTGTTATAATAAAAACGTTGCCATCCAACTATATAATTTGTTTCTATGAATCTCATTAATGTATTGGTTAATTGGACAAAAGTTTGTGGAAACCTGACTATCAGATTCTATATGCTTTTTAAGCATCCCATTATTTAATCCCCATCTGCTCTTATAATAACCTCCACTCTTCCAGGAAGATGTTCCACTAGATTTTGAAGGGTGATTAGCGATTTGTGCTCAAGGGTGTTATTAAAGTCAGATACTGATGTAGGTGAAGTGAGGAAGCCTGGGATACATTTAGTGTTCCAATTCATCCTGTTCAAGGGTTGAGGAGCTCTATAGCAGGCCACTCAAGATCTTCCACCATATACAACAGATCTTCATGGAGCTGGTTTTGTGCACAGGGGCATCATCATGCTGGAACTGGTTTGGATCTCCTAGATCAAGTGAAGGGAAAATTTCATGGCATCCTGTGTTTCTCCAACATTGTGAGAACAGTTTGGAGGAAAAACCGTATATGAATGGAAAAGACTGGTGTCCCAATACTTTTGTTTATATAGTGTATATGCTGTAGATGTTACAGTTCCTGCAAAAATGAATTGTAGTGAAAAGAAAGAGTTCAAAACAAAATCATTAAAAGATGTAAAAATTCACAAAAATGCGAACATAATAGTACAAAACCGTAATCCCGCAAGGTTGTTAAACAGGCATGTGTAACCGATGCCCACGATGAACGTATCTAACAAAACAATTCACATACACTGACTTATGTATGTTTCATCAAAGCATCAAAGCGAGCCATTGTGGCGACAGGGGCATGAGCACACAAAAAAGGCATTTTTTTCTGGTGATGCGTTTTGGTTAATTGCACACATACCTGTGTGTCAAACCTGAAACCGCTGCCATCCAGATCCACTTTAACAAAGACGGATGTGTGTTTTTTTAGTATCTTGCGTTGAGAGCTTATTGGCTGATCGTGCATGGTGACGACAAACTGTCCATCTAGTGAGTTCCGTTCGAGCGCAACACAAAGGGCTGGGGGGTTCAAATCCACGTTCAAATCCCCCTAACTGGAAGCTTTTAGGGCAATGCTTTTAGGACTGTTTGTCAATCACATCGCTTTGTTTTAAAGGTCTCTGATCAATATCTTAATGGAGCCAGATTAAGGCGTCGACCTGTCGAAATCCCATGATGCACTACAAAGAGCAACAGTCCCTGCTGTGTGAGCAAATCCCTCAGTAAGCCGGAGATAACAGGAACAGAAAGGTTATAATAATTAATTTGGTGTACGCATCACCAGGCTGCGGAGGATTAAAGGAACTGACTTCATAAACAACAATTTGATTGATTTTCTCCTCAGCGTTTCGTTTATTGGGATATTAACCAGCTACATGTAATCATCATAGAGCTCCCCCTCCCCCCCCCCCCCCCCAGACACCTTTCACTCATAAGCAGCTTTATCTGATCTAAATTTAATCAATCAGTAAAGCACATTAAAATGGTGACCTCATAAGTGGTCAGATCACAGCCCAGGTCAAAGGCATGCAGACATTCCAGGAGTTGTAGCAAAAACTTGGATGGTACGTGTGCACGCCGTGGTCACATATTTTGAGGTGCCAGGGTGAAAAATACCTCTCTGGTTTCAGTCACGTACACCTCCCACACACACGCACACCAGGCATGGGCATTTAAGCTTCACTTAAAAAAAAAATAATAACAACCCCCCCACAACACGGTGGTAGGTACATTGTAAACACGTTTTACACGTTGTAAGCAAACCTAGATTGGACATTTTGTCCTCCTACATAATTTTTCATATCCGATGCATTCTGCATTAACACCAAACTAAAATGAGGTCTCTATTAATCCATAATGCTGTGAATGCTTCCGTCTGGTTTGTCAAAATGTGGTTTAATAGCGTTATATGACGGAGTTTATTTTATTAAGTGATCAGTTTAACAGTAAAGGACATTCACTGAGAGACATACGCGAGTCGCCACATAATCTCAAGCTAATAATAATAAACCTGGTTTTAATTAGCAACAGAAAAACATTATAATGCTGTTTCCTGTAAAAAAAAAGACATTTATTGATCAGTAATGCCAGGAGTCTCCAGTGTTAGAGCTTTATAGCAGTTTGTAGGCTCTTTCCTAACTCTGGGATATGCTGAGGTAACTTTTTATAGTGGATTACGTCCAATAACTGCAAAAGCCCGTGTTTTTTTTTTTTTTTTTAGGGATACAACAACTAATCGATAAAATCGGTATTAAAATTTGTTGTCAATGAATGCCCTTATCAATTAGTTGGGCTGCTCAAGTTACAGGTTAGCATGACGGCATGATAACACAACTGCTTGTGAAATGGAGAGTACAGGTCAACTGGCAGCAGGAAAAAGTGTTTGTGTCCCAAAACATGAAAGTTTTTTATATTAAACTCAAACCAAAAGAACAAATGTTGGAGAACAAATTTAGATTTACACAAATTGTTTCACCTTGCATACTCAAAGTGTTTTTTTTTTTTTTACAATAACAACCCAGCATGAGTGAATTTGTAGAAAGGAGAAAGTCCCCATTAAGTCCTCAACAAACAGCTACTAGATGATGATGATGATGATGATTATTAATTATAATAATAATTATTATTATTATTGAGTCCATATTAATATTTGTAATGAAATACCCAATCATTCTGGTATACATCTCCTATTGTGCTTGATATTTCATAAACTGATTTATATTTTCCGGTGCCAAATGTTTGAGAACCTGTTCGTTAACTCTCCTTAAAAAAATTTACAGAATTTATCATCATATAAACAAGCTGGAAATTCCAATTAATCGATCCAAAAGCACAGAATCGTGTCTGTTCACATCCTCTCATGATGTTACTGGAAAAAAAAACAAAGTATGTGTGTGCGAGACAAGAAACCAGACATTTTTGTCAGCAAATAACACATTCAGCCTCTTGGCCTCAAAAATTCGTAAGAAAACGAGTTCAGTGCAATCATCTCTCCCCACTGTGGCTCCTCAACCCCCTCTCCTTCCTCTTTCCCTCTAACCATAACTGCCGGTTAGAGATGGAGGAGACGTGGAGTCTCACAGCTGCCCTGTTTGTTTGTTAGTTTGCTGATCCTGCCATGGTGGATGCAGTGTGCCCAATGTGCATGTGTGTTGGACTCTAGAGGATGAGGACAAGGGCCTACATTGTAATTAAGAGACCCAAAATAAGCCAGCAGCAGAGTCCCAGGTTTCCACAAACACCCTGCACACTTGCGACACTCACGATCCAGAGAGCTTGGTTCCGTTCGTTTGGGTGAATGTGTGGCTTCATGGAAGGGAGGAAAGGAAATGAGGCTGATTATGACCGTCACTGCGATCCAATTTGGGAACAACCGTAAACATTCTCTGCATTCCTGCACTGTTTTTGGTACGCGTCCATCCACTTTCCTTTTCCTTTCTTTCCTCTAAAGAAAATTCTAATGGGAGAGGTCTTCTCCAGAATGACTCCACCCCCTCAATTCTTTCTACCCAATCCACATATGTAGGCTCACAAAATGGTTTGTTAAGAATAAAGTGTTCTCCACAATCGAGAATATCATATCTACAAAGAACTTACTGAATAACGTTTTGTTTCGCCAACATCAGTTACTTTTCCCATTCGCCACTAAGGCACAAGTCAAATTATTTTGGGTTTTTGTTTGTTGTAGCTCCGTTGCTGTGTGATGAAAAGTGCCCCAGTATCTACCAATAACCAGAAGTTTGGCTTGCAGAACGATACCTTCCCAGACATCTTTGACGGCATCCCATTGGCTTTTTCTGGATGCTTTTTATTTGCTGTACAGTTCTAATCCAGACCAATGAATAACATGAAATCATAAAAGCTGACCAGAAAACAGGATACTATCAAGAATTATAGTGTCCAAACAACCTAAATATTATTTAACAATATTGTTTATTTGCTGAACAGTGCAAATTGCAGTACAACAGAAGGAAGATGTGTAGAGCCTCAATGTATTTCCAAAAGGAACACAAAGAACAATGTCTGGTAGGCAGCGAGTCTTTTTTCAAGCTGTGTACAAAACTATATAAACATGCTAGTGACATGGCTGGTTACGTAAAAATAAAAAACCCTGCCAGACTGCAAATGCCTTCTGGGCAAGTTCTTCTGTCTTCTGAAGTCTACAGTTATATTGCCTTGGTTCCTCAAGTCTTCAAGCGATTCATCAATCAAACGTTTGAGCTATAAAATGATGTAAAGAGCCTTAAGGGTATAGGCAGGGTTTCGCTAAAAGAAATGCGAAAGGCGGGACATGTAAAACTCTGGGTTGGAAAAGAGGCATAGTGCGGGTCATGATCTTTCCAGAACATGCTAACCCTGCTAAAAACAGCTAGCACAGACCTCGAAAAATAAGGAGGGTCTGGTTTATGTTCAAACATTCTTAACCACAGAGACTGGGGAGTAGCCAGAAATCTGTCAATAGTTGGTTTAAAAAAAAAAAAAAAAAGGGTGTGGATATGGACAAGATTAGAGAAAGGCGAACATGTTCCATATTCGGCATATGGCCACCATGCACATCAGATATTTACAATCCTGCAGCATATAATAAGACTGAAGCCAAGCTCTTAATTATGTAGATCAGTTCATCATTTTGCAGACAGTCATAAAAGAAAGCTATAACAAGATGGTGGCAGAATGTACTGTTAAAAAAAAAAAAAAAAAAAAAAAAAAAAAAAAAAAAAGTGGAATGTATTAGCTGCTTCGATTAAGACGCTCATGAACTCAATGAAACACCTTGAAGTGATTGTGGAACATATCGCTTTTTAGTGTGAGGTCATGTGGTGACAAACAGATTGCTTTGTGAAGAAAAAAAACAGGCGTCTTTAAAAATCTAAGATGATTCGGAAATGCTAGAATCCACCCGCCCCCAATCTTTAAAAGAAAACAGCGCACATAATGACTGATAAACAAGTTCCCTCTTGTCTTTGCAGTTCTGAACCCAAGTGAGGAAATCTACTACGAGGTCTGTTAGCCTTAACAGAGGCAGCCTAACAGGCTCCACATGCCTGGCCTTGTCTTCCAGATCACAGAAATCAGTTGAAGCAGACTGAGCAGACCAGCTCCACCAGCTTTGCAACACTTCAGCAAGTGTCACTATTACCCAGAATGCACTATTGCTGATACACACCCAGATATACATGTCTGTCTAACCGCACTGGACTGAGGAGGAAAAAACCTGCAGCCTCAAGCTATAAACATCTGCAGCCTGAAGATACTTGGTTAAGGCCATCAAATGTCTCGCCTCATTAAATAATACGGTGGAAAAAAACAAAACAAACAATTACTATGTATTTGTTTGTTTTTAACTTATTCATATATTTTTTTAGAATCTTCACTGGAACGCTAATCCAGCTAGCAAATATATGCTAATCTGATTCGGTTTCTGACAAGATTCTTCAGACATATTTATACATTTCCAAAATCTTCACTGGAACGCTAATCCAGCTAGCAAATATATGCTAATCTGATTCGGTTTCTGACAGGATTCTTCAGACATATTTATACATTTCCAAAATCTTCACTGGAACGCTAATCCAGCTAGCAAATATATGCTAATCTGATTCGGTTTCTGACAGGATTCTTCAGCCATATTTATACATTTCCAAAAATCTTCACTGCTAGCTCTAGCATGCTAGTTTACATATGCTAACCTGATAGGATTTCTGACAGGGTTATGAAAGCATCTCCTTTACTAATAGCACTAGCTAACTAATTAGTTAACCTGACAGGATTTCTGATTTTTTTTACTACTAAATGTTTAATATAATACAACAGGAACTACCTTAATATAAGTTCTGGCATATTTAATATCACATTTGCAAAGTAGATTACAAATAATACTAGGTATATGGCTAATCCTGTATAAGATAACTTGATAGGATAGTTCACAAAAGTGTCTATAAATGCAATAGGACTAAAAAAAAAAAAAAGGATAGGACCATGTAGACATCTGATATATTGATTAAAAAAATACATCTGTCAGAAGACGTTTTACCACATTAGGGACCATTTTAGGGAGTATTTATTTATATGCTAATTTTGATAAAAGGAAAAGGGCGACTTGCTTCTAGTAGATACTTAGGTTTTAGGGACATTACATTACATACACTTTTTTCGTGAAAGCAATCCTTATAGGCAGGGAAAAAATTGTTAACAAAAAACAAACATTGACAGAAAAAGAGTGCTTTGAAACGAGTCTAAGTGCTAATGAGCGTGTTATATTTCAGGTGCAGAGTAACATGACATGACAGTAGGGTGCAGTGGCTGATGGGAAACACAGTTCAAATCCATAATTCTAATTCAAGATTAGGTGACTGAGTCATTAAAAAACATCCCAGATTTCTAAATCCTGGCCAAGGTCAACATTTATTAACCAAGATAAGTTATGTCAGCAGATTGGCACAACAAACAGGCAAATTTGTACATGTTGAATCATGCATTTGGTGATGCTGAGAAAAGGCAGGAACTGTGGTTTGTGGAGTGAGAACCAAACCACAAAAACAAAATGATCACCGAGATGAATCCGAGGCGAAATGGAGCATGTTTATTTATATTTATCAAAACTAAAAACGTGGCAAAAACAGGCCCATAAACCGCAGAGCTGACGGATTTGAAGCGCAAAACGAGAAGCGATGATGAAACAAAACTATTCACACCCCTTCTCACATTAAAGAGTGTGAAGATCTGTGGGTCATCAGAAACGTGGAAAAAGTGAAGGTGGCATGTCAGTTTCCACTCCTTTCCACCTGCAGTTCATTTGACATCTGTACATTGCTATTCCCGCTAAAAATACAGCACGTCTTTATGAGATGGACCACACACACGGACAGACAGAGACACACCCGCTGAGGTTATTTTACAGCGCTACCGCGAGCATGGCACAGGAACAAAGCCAGGAGCTTCCTGGGGAGCAGCAACCAAGCAACGATGCAGAAGGAGACACCGAGGTGAAGTCAAGTGCCGCCTGTTACAGCCCTGATTAATTACCTCGGACCGACTGCTCACCATATTCAGCAAAAAGATAAAGGTCAAAAACCTGCTGGCTATTGGAACGCCTGAGTCCTTGGTGAATCCTCGGTCAGATCAAAAGAGAGAATTGACAAGAATTTGCAGCAAATACAAAAAAATAGTTAGCATTCTTCATTCAGAAAATGGCTGAAGGTTGAAATGGCTGAATCGAATTTATTGTGATAAATTCCCTGATATACCCTTTAGGCAGCTTAAGACCTTAAAAAAAACAGCAGCTATTATTCAATTTCTCACTGATCATAAGTCATACTAGATGGTTGTAGATGAATTACTAGGACAGGTGACCTCCAAACAAACATCATAATTCATTCTGGACCCTAAAAACAAAATGTTTTCCTCTCGACTCAGAGAAAAAAAGAATTTTAAGTCTATAACACTATATTCAGAGCTTTGAGTCATATGTCTGCCTACAGATTGCGAGACACGTCATGTAAGGAGTAAAACATGATATATATTCTAGATAATATTATGGAGAATAAACAGAGTGACGTTACTGTTAGAAGTAACAACAGCAAATCTCTCTAGCTATGCATAAAGTATTGCATATACTTTTTTTCAGTAAAGGTTACATTATGCAAGTTGATTTTGTAATCCAATACTGTATGCTAGAAACTGCTGTTCCCTCACTAGTTTTTCACCCGTATCTAGAACGATTTACAATTATCTCATTTATATCACTGAGCAGCTGAGTATGAAGGGCCTTGCTTAAGAGCCCAGCAGTGGTAATTGACTGGTGCTGGTATATGAAAATCACAATGTTCTGATCGGAAGTCCGACATCTTTACTAAACGCCAAAAAAAGTCTTCTGCCCTGACGGTCATCTCACACTGGAGACTCCTTTTAAAAATGATACATATGCAGTACATCTCATAGAAAAAAATTACTAACAATTGAACATTTTCTCACGTTTTTTTTTCTCTTTTATATCAGATTATGTGAATTGCCAACCATAGAAATGGCCATTATTATAGCAGAAATCCCATATTACAGTCAGGGTATTAATATAAACCTGTACTTTGCCCTGCTAGAAAATGAATCAGCACTTTTTGACCAATCAGAATAGAGAATTTTGAAGAAACTATGATATGATGTTACAATCAGGAGTATAAACTAAGTGGCTAAAGTATTAGAACACTAAGATACCAAGTGGTCATCTGGTCGAGACAAAAATATTTGGGTTAAATATGACATCTACGGCTTTAAACTGACTTTAGAAAAAGTTGATGAAAAAGCAGTTTTCCTGCAGAACAAACATGCTAATCTGGCAAAATAAGTGTGTGTGTGTGTGTGTGTGTGTGTGTGTGTGTGTGTGTGTGTGTGTGTGTGTGTGTGTGTGTGTGTGTGTGTGTGAATACTTGTGGAAGTACTACTAATCCAGAAGAATATAAAAGCCACAAAGTAGTGTCTGGCCTGAGAGGACATTTCTGGCTGACTGGGAATTTTTTGAAGGAGATCAGCACTTTCACTGGATAGAAAGAGAGAGGGAGAGAGAAAGGAAGAGAGAGAAAGGGAGAGAGAGAGAGCAAGAGAGGAGAAAATGAGCACTGCAGCCACAGGAAAGTGGTCCCACAGCTGTTTTTCTTTCCCTCCTTCAAATAAAAAAAGACCCTATTATTAATAACACCTGCTTGTCGTCTGATCTCTTATTGAAGTAAAAAAATATATATCTGCACGTTTAATTACAGTGCCATTGGCTAAGGAAAAAAGAATAGCTGCTGTTGCATGGGTTGATCACCTTGTAATTTCTTTATTCATAGAAGAAACAAAAGATTATGTAGGTAAAGGGTGCAGTTTATTTATTTTGTAAAAAAAAAAAAAAAAAAAAAAAAAAGAAAAAAGGTTGTAGTTATGCTTGGATTTTCCCCAGGCCAAAAATAACCATGGGATTGTGTGGTCAGGACGAGACCCAACTATGAGTTGTGTAATCCTCTGATGTACTTACATAACAGGGGGGTAAAAGCATAAAGCATGGAGGGGCCTTCATGCAGGAACAGATTCTACATGGAACTAATGAAAGATGATAAAGATTTTTTATGTTAAATACTGTTTAGGGTGCCATTACTTTTTCCCTAGGATTGCTTTTCCATTAGAGGAGGGCTTCCTAGCTAATGTTAAAGTGTAAAGCCAGATAAGAATTACTCAATGTCAGTGTAAGGAAAACCATTGACTCGTCCATGTTACCGTGTACGGTAAGTTCCTCCACAAAACATCAAACTGTATAGTCAGCGTTTTAGATTTAACTAGCAAGTACATCTGCAAAGTAAATACTGTAGCTCATGCTGTGAGCTGCCATCTTGGATTGATGTCACCTGTTGTACTAGAGTCGAGAAAACAACCACAAGTCGTTTAACACAAAGGAATTATCTGGGTGTTTTCGTTGTTTTTTTCCCCCAAGCCAGAGGTCAGAAGTTTTTTTTTTACTATAAATGGAGTGTAAGAGCATAAATAAATGCACTGATAAAGATAGACAAGATGAATAAATTCAAATAATAATAATTATTACAAACAGTCTAATATATATCCTAGGGTAAAAAATAAATGAGTACAAATAGTATTGGTACAAAGTCAATATATTCTCTAGCCTGCTGGATTCTAATCAATTTCGCAACAATACAAACCATAAAGTATTAACCTGGTACTGCCGAAAGCTCGTGTTACACAGCAACCGTGTTTTAACGCCAAACAAAACAACGTGGGCAAAAAAAATAAAATTCCACACCAAGACAAAACTTCACCAGTGTGAGGAAAGAAGACAAGTGTGTTGTGAACACAGTGGGGCTTCATAAAAGCTGAGAGTCAGAGATCAGAGCAGGTCACGTCACCTCTACGCTCCCTCCTTGACTCCCACCCCTGCACCCTTCCCCCAAACACTCCTTCACTCACTCTTAAGAGAAAGAATCTGGGCACCGCTTTGAGCATGCGCTAATAAACCGTGACAAGTTTACCAACCGGCATCTTGAAAAGCGATTTCTTGATATTTACCAGGAGGGAAATTGGGGAGTGTTAAAGCGATGAGGGATCCGAGCTGTTTTGAGTCGCATAGGTGAATGAACACACCACAACCAAATTTCAATGCATTGTGTTCTTTTCTTATGAATGGCAGAAATGGCCAAAAAGAAAAAAAAAAAAAGGAGGGAGCTATGCACCCTTCACAGAACAGGGCAGCTTTCCCAGAGCTAAAGCTAAATTACTCCATAGACTGATGACTGATCTCTATTCAAGCCATGCCAAGCTTTGTTCTCTCAGTAACAGATTTAAGATTTCCACCGTTATACACGAGCCAAAACAAATCAGCAAGCTCTCCTTCATGCTCTTTCTCATGACACATGGGCCGATACAGAAAAAAAGAAAAAAAAAAGGTTCTAGAAAAATATCTAGAAAGTTCAACGTCAGTGTGGTGCGATGCAGGTTTGAAAAACACACGGACATTTAAACACGCTTATGTCCTATATATAAACACTATTTCGTCCTGGCCTGCATCTGGATAGTGTTCTCTACGATTCGAGGCCACTCTGTGCAGCTGGGGATGGTTTCTCATTAACGCCCTGGGGTTCCATAAAATTACGGAGTAAGAACGGGAGCTTTGAGGATGGATTTGGACTGTAGTTAATGTCAACAGTCTGCTACACTGACTCAGGACTACAGTTTGCTTCTGATCATCACTGCACACCTCAACATCATTTATCTGTAATAAATGGACATTCTGTGCAACCCAGATGAGGATGGTTTTTCTCTCAAGTCTGGTTCCTCCTAAGGTTACTTATGCATCTCAGGGAGTTTTTCCATCACCACAGTCGCCACTGGTTCGTCATCAGGGACAAACTTACACTTATAAAGAACATCTTATTCATTTTTAGCACCACATTATCTGTGTAAAGCTGCTCTGAGACAATGTTCATTGTTAAAAGCGCTATACAAATAAAAACAAATTAAATTGAACTATATAGACAAAGGTTTGTGGACACATCCATAAGGTTTGTATATGTTCTTCTAAACATCCCATTCCACATTTAGTTCCCATTTGATGTTATAATAACCTCCACTCTTCTGGGAAGATGTTCCACTAGATTTTAACGTATTCTTGTGGAGATTGTGCTCATTCAGTAACAAGCACAAAATCAGGTACTGGTGTAAAATGAGAAGGCCTCGGGTTCAGTCTACATTCCAGTTCATATCATAGGTGTTCAATGGGGACGAGGTCAGATCACTATTGCAGGCCGTTTAAGATTTTCCACTTCAACCCATGTAAAGCATATCTCCATAGAGCTGGCTTTGTGCACAGGGGCAATTTCATGCTGGAACAGGTTCGGATTTTTTAGTTCAAGTGAAGGAAAAATGTTATGTGACTGCATCCAAGGACATTCTATACAATTGTGTGCCTCCAACTTTGTGGTAACAGTTTGGCAAAAAATGACAAGTCAGGTGTGCCAATACTTTTGTTCATATATTTTATCATCATAGACTTAATACAGACATCATTTTCTGTATATATGATTTGGATCATCTATGATACATCCTGTCTATGTATCAATGTATATTTCAAATCCTAAAAGCACAACAAACACTTCTGATCTCTAGTTGGCTCCAAAAGCTACTGAGATTTGAGCCCTTTTTCCTAAAGCATCAGACAAACAACATACCCGCACACAGCCCACATTGCTCTGTGGTTGTGTTTCAATTTCCATTTTTTCCCCTTCGATCTGCAGAATCTGAGTTTGTGATTAGCAAATTTCTCAGAAGACCACTGGAATTCTCCAGGCTTTTATATTGAGTGCTTTACTGTATCTCAGGAATCCTAAGTCCACATCTTCAGGTCCTGCTTTAAACAGCCTTAAAGCTATGATAACTCTCATCCCTTTATTAAACTGTCATGAGACCACTTTACATCATCACACATCACGATTACATCATTATGAATCACTGTTACATCTTCCTGCATCACTGTTACATCTTCCTGCATCACTGTTACATCTTCCTGAATCACTGTTACATTATTATGGATCACTCATATCTTCTTGCATCACTGTTACATTAACACACATCACTATTATATCACTATGAATCACTGTTACAACTTCCTGCATTATTGTTTTATTTCTATTACTCATTGTTCTGATTTTATGCTGCAATCACATCTGTTACATGCATCACCCTTACATCTTCATGCATCATCAGGTCTTTAGGCATCATTGTATCGTCTTCATGCATCGCCATTATGCCCTCATGCTGCACAATCATATCTTTATGCATCACCCTACATCTTTACCCACCACGGTAATTAATGGACCATCGTTACTTATTTATGCAGCCGCTTTACATCTTTAAAACTCATTCTTCTGTGCTTGTGCACTCTTATGCTCCAGCTATCGCCAGTCAGTATTAGGATGGAAACGCAGAGTGATCACGCCTCTTAAAAGTGAAATATAAGCCTAGTCAGCATGACATGAATGAGTACTGACTTGCAAACTTGATTTACTCCAGAGCTGAGGTTAAACCATACACAGTGGATTAACCTCTTCCTGATTAAAATAACACTTCCCAACACTGGATATAATACATGTGCACCGTCCTCTTCTTCACGCTACTACTTTCAGCCTAATTACCACTACATCACCACATGTAGCAAGGACCAAGACATGACATGTGTTCTTAATCAGCTTAATATCATCAATATGTAACTGAAATCGCATTCAATTATCCACTCTGAGAGCATCAAAATACACCATATGCAAGAAAGAAGAAAAGAATACTAGTCAAAAGACAGCAAATGATATCCATATGGTTGAAATGTTAACAGTAATAAATAAAATGGACCGGCTCGAAAGAGTCGAGAAGATCCAGATTATTTGATGTGCATCCATTTTTGAGAATTTTGTCTCTCACAAAGAGAATCAATGGCAAATGACTTCACCATAAACATCCTTGTGCAAGCAGTTTCCATAGAAACTACTGTCAAATTCAACACCATTGTGGTATGTGGTATCATTGTTGTTAAAATGTGGCAAGACAAATTGATTGGTACTGGTGAACTTCCTGTCAACTTTTAATTCAGTTTATTATTTTTTCTGCCTCAGTTTGTTTATTTGTCCCTGTGCTTTATGTATGTGCTTGCTCACGCTTGTCCTTCCGCTCTTCCATACAGGATGCACATGGAGGAAGATGAGATTTGGCCTCTGATTAGTCATTACTCAGAACTCCTTCACATGCCTCCTGCCTCCCGGCCCATCACAGGCAAGAACAGGTGCTCTGCAATGCGTTCGTCTCAGTGGAAGTCCCCGGTGAGGGGCTGTGTAGGGGCATGTCCATGACTTAATGTAATCGGCTCGATCCTGGGCGAGTCGGTGACTACTGGAACGAACGAGAACGTCATAAAGGCAGAGTGTGCGTAACGGACAGCAGTGTTAAACCGCTTCTGTGTTTGTCTTTTGTGGATAAATAAAGGAAGTCCCCAGCATTGAGGATAAGATCAAAGCTCAGACTGAGAATAAATACATTTTCTATGCTATATTTCCATGTAACTTCAGCTTATTTTGTACTCAATATTTAAACACTTAACTATCAAGATAAATTCTATATGCTGTTATACAGATATTTCAGCACATATGATGGTACGTTCCAAAAAGTGCATCCGGAAAGTAATCACGGTGCTTTTTTTTCCACATATTCAATAAAATTTATTATTTTCTAAAATTCAACATCCCATAAATTCCATCCCAAAACTGGAAATAAGTCTGTTTGAAATCTTGGCAAAATTATAAAAAGAATAATAATAAAATGACATTGTGTTGAAGCACCTTTGGCACCGATTACTGCCTCAAGTGTTTTTGAGTTTGATGCCACAGGTTTGACACCTATTTTTGGGCAGTTTCTCCCATTCTTCTGGGCAGAACCTCTCAAGCTTCATCAGGCTGGATGGGGAGCATCGGTGCACAGCCATTACCAGATCAGTATCAAAATGGTAAATCAACACAAGAATGCAAAGTCTTGAAAAAGAATACTTTTTATGCCCGAATAACACTTTATTATGTCAATATAATGGAACAAAAAAATCTATTGATTCTTCCATAGAATCTGAATCTCCAGGCTACAATTGCATTCAAACACTTGCATTTACTGACACTTAACTGACTCACCAGCTTGGTGTGTTCATGTGTGCGACTAGCTGGAATGTGTGTCCCCTCTTGTACCACATGGCTTAATGTCTGATTACTCACCCTAAGAGCTGGATACCCCCCCTTCCCAAACACCCACCAACGCACCACATTGTACTGTGCATACAATGGACGCCACCGGACTTGAATGGCGGCCTCGGCTATAAGAAACGGCCGCATTAGCATGACAACACCAAGTCTATCGACCACACAGCTTGTGCTGTCATGAGAAAACGTAGCTTGCGTAATGCAAAAGAGGGAGACAAGACGTCCTGGGAAACAACATGTAAAAGCCTACACATAGCGATGTGTGGAAAAAAATTCTGTAAGACAGTTGGTTGTGCACCATAGACAGTAGCTAGAACTTCCTAGATAAAGTTGTTCTTAATTTTTTATTGAAATCACCGCTGGTCCTGCAGACTTTCACAACATTTCAACACAAAGTGGGATCTTAAATGTGGACCCTAATGTGGGACATAAAAGCGAAACTAGCAAGCACAAGCTAACAAGGTCGTTCTATAGTTCAGCCCATACTTGAAGGGTTAAACGAGTTCAGTTCCTGTTTGACCGACAGCTGTCAATCATACATGCTCATTAGAATATTAGGCCAAACCTCTACATTTCTCTAATTCCCCTGATACCCAGTTACAAATTTAGAAATGCATTCAAGTAAAGAACAAAGAAAGAATATGCTTGATGCCTTCAATCAGATAAAATTACGAGCAGGCAAAAATTAGCGTGTAAAGAGCACCAAACATCCAGCTAGGATTCATGACGTGTAAAATGCGTGCTGTTTATGGACACGCAGAGACAGACAGGAGCCGCCCGGCATATCTTTAGCTCTGCTGGGTTTTCATCGGGCTCTTTTATCTTTATGTAATGCCTGCAGCGCAGTACGCCAATGTTCATTGTCTGCTTACAATACACACACACGCACACACACACACACACACACACACACACACACACACACACACACACACACACACACACACACACACACACACACACTAGCAGGATGCATGATCAAACAAACAAAGCTCGACTGAATACTAAACATCACCCACACACTACCCACTTCTACAAAGGAAGCCATATTTGTCCAAATTTAAGGTCCGCACATCAGTAAAAAAACCTGAATCGAGACATGCGAATACCTAAAAAACCTAAAAAAAAAAAATCGAGACATGCGAATACATTTAGATTTGCAGTCAGAGTGTTCACGTTTGTTAAAACAGCAACGCTTCTCCACAGGAAACGTTGTCACACAACCAGCCTTTCCTACAGGAAGTCACCTCCAGGCCTTAACCACTATCCAGTATGTTTTTTTTTTCTCTTTCCAGTGAATGCTCTGTAAACCCAGAAGGCCCTCTGGAAGGAAAATGTGACATGGCAAAGATACAGAACAACAGTAATAACAGAGTCTGTGGGTATGAAAAAATGAAAATGAGTATCTCATAATCCTAAAAATCTGTATTTACAGACAAAATGCTGAGGAAACACAGTGACGGTTAGGGTTTAAGAGTTGAATCAGAACTTTTTCAACTCAATGTAAACGAGTTCCTCATTCCTGAATTACAACCGGACTGGAACAAAGGCGAGGACAGAAAGGTGGCATTAAACTGATGGTGTCAATTTTTACTTTCGTATTAAATTATGCAGTCGATAATCTGGAAAGAACGTTTCTAGAGCAGTTGGAGCCATTTTATTAATATTATGTACAATCAGATTGATCTTGTTGCAGAATAAAAGGATGTAGCTAAGAGCAGTTAAAGCTCTGGGTTAATGAAACAGAAGGTCAGGGGTTTGAGCCTGAGCATCACCAAGCTGCCAATGTTGCCTTCTTGAGAACGGCCCTTAACCCTTTATTGTGTCAAGGCTGACATTGTGCTCCGAATCCAGCATCCTAACAAGTTGTGATTTGTGAAAGGGAAAAATTTCCTTATGCTGTAGTGCAGTGGTCCCCAACCCCATCCCCTTTACTTAGTTACTGACATTCACACAGGCCATGCTTCCATCATTCAGACAGACAGTTACAGAGGCCACACCTCCATCATTCAGACAGACAGCCATAGAGTCCACACCTACATCATTCAGACAGCCACAGAGGCCACACCTCCATCATTCAGACAGACAGCCACAGAGGCCACACCTCCATCATTCAGACAGACGGTTACTGAGGCCACGCCTCCTTTTCAGGTACTGAGAGTCCAAAGGCGGCTTATTGAACCATGTTACTAAATAGCATTTTACAATACAAAGAAGCAAATGCTATCTTAGTTCACTACGGTTGCAACCCCTCGACAATTTTCCCGTGACACACTCCAATTCTGCCACAATGTTGAATTAAACATCTTGCAGCCCTGGAGCTGAAAAACGAACAGGTACCTTGTCTTTGGATAAAGATCCTGAGCAGTGGGTGCGCAGTGGACACAGCCTTGCAAAAGTTGTCGTCGTTGTTGATGGGCAGCAGGTCTCCATGGATGTCTGCGTAGCCGATCATCACCTCCATGTTGATGCGATGGAGGTCCACGATCAGCTTAAAGAACTCATCGAATTTGCCGGGCTTCGCTCGGTTCACTGAAAACCTGCGAAACTCGGCACCATACTGCAGGGAGAAACAGAACAAAAAACTTACATGAAGTCATCTCAATCCATCTAATCATATCGCTAACATATCACTGAATAACATCACCCATGTTTAAAAAAATGGAAATACTTTCAGCATCAAGCTGCTAAATTTAGTCGGTTATTGTTCCATACAATGATTCCCTTTCAGCTTGTCCAACACAGGATGAGTTAGCAGAGCACAGCACCGACACACAGCGAAGTTCTGCCCCATTTCAAAGCTGTGTGAAATGTTGTTTAAAACATTTACGACTGGGAAAAAAAAAAAATCAGGCACATTTCTTTCACTAGTTGCCAACAACAGCGGAAAACTAGACACAATATTTCTTCAGCACATGACAAAACCGATTCCAGGAGCCGGCCATGAGGCGTTCGAACCAAAACAAAATCTCCACCTCTTTATTTTCCTTTTGGCCTGTGTGTTTAGTCTTTAAACACATCAAGAATTTTGAAAGCAAAGTGAACAAGAGACAGAATATTGTGTTCTCCACCAAGCCTGGGAATAAATACCAAATATTCCAAATTTGTTCTTTTTTAGGTGTCACTTGTACAGTAAATTTACAGCTCATCATTTCAGCTTGGTGCTACTTGTGCTATGGTCCAATTAAAACAATATAGGAGCATAGGATAAAAAAATGGAAGGATTTTATAATTCCAGTGTATTTTATTAATTTTACCCCTTACTATTAAAAGAACATTATTCCTTTTTTCGGTTTGTTGATTTTTATTTATTGTTGTTGACTGCCTAGGAATCAACTTCGCTCTCACTTTGCTCATGTTAGAGCAGCAGAAATGGTTTAACGAGTTTTTTTTACACCCTGTATGTTGGATCGTTCATTTTTTGATTGGATATTGAGAGCAGAAAATGGAGAACGTGGATAATTGTTTGATCAAAAATAAAGTAGTTACAATCTCGCAATTATAAATATGATCCTTGCTGAAAATATCTAATGTAACAATCTATATTTGGAGTAAAAGTGAATTTTATTCTTTCCAAAGAAAAGAAACACCCTGGAGCCATTTGCTCAAATGATGAATAATGCGATCCAATCTGAAACAACTAATTCAGAGATCGCAGACAATTTAGTACAACATGGTATGGGGTGTGGCCAAGACCTGGGGCGGGGCTGTTCGGCAATAAGTATCCTTACAATTTATGTACAGCATAACATTGTAAGAAGACAACATGCACCTGACTCCAATTTCCAGTCGGTTTCTTGTTTTTGGAAAGCATGTAGTGATCTATATGAACTTTTCAGAGGAAAGACAGAATTGTTGAATAAAGCCAATAAGAGATTACAAGCTGATCAGTTCATTTACATCCAGGAGACCCACAAACCCAGTTATCTGTAAAAAAGTAAGTAAAAAAAAAAAAGATGGCAAGAAACTATAAATGGGGCGGATGGATGGATGGATGGATAGATAGATGGATGGATAGATGTGGATAGATGTTGGCACAGTGTTCATGGCTTTGTGGTTCTCAATAACAGGATAATACAGTTTAAATTTTTTTTTTCGTTTGATCTCAAAAGAGAAAATCAGCACAGATTTTCATGGATGTTCCACAGTAATTCTAATATTTATGAAAGGATTAAAAAAAATGTGTTGAACTAAAAACAGTGTGGTAAATAAGCAATATAGCACCTCAAGATATGCTGTTACATAGAAGTAAATGACAAGACTCCAATTATTATTTTTCTACAGCAGCACATCCTTGTCTTGGTTCTGCTTTGTCAGTTTAAATGCAGCGGATGGAGGAAACCGAGGAAGAGGAGGCAGGAAAAACACTGCAGAACAATGCAACATGCAGCAGAAATGACAATACACGTACGAAGAGGGGGACGTCATGCTCAGAGAGCACAGACAATGTATACAGAAAACGTTGGCAGGAAACAGACACGCCCCCATACACACCATTAACCATTACTTAGACATTCAACAAAACCTACACGTCACCACTAAACAACAATAAACACTCGGGTGTTCGGATGAATTGCGTTACCAATGACAGCACAAGAAGCGAGGTGAGCCTGAGGTCATGTGATCATGTG
This sequence comes from Silurus aristotelis, assembly GCF_946808225.1. NCBI lineage: Eukaryota > Metazoa > Chordata > Actinopteri > Siluriformes > Siluridae > Silurus > Silurus aristotelis. The sequence continues at coordinate 3,615,750 of NC_139579.1, forward strand.
ACTGTTGTACAAATGTTTGCTGCGTGGGCCTTCGAAACACAGGTCTAGCTTTGTCTCCTTCTATCGCAGTGCTCTCAGAGCAGCTCCCAGCATGCACTGTAATTACACTCTCAGTAGGAAAAGCCTACATGAGTGGGGAACAGCCTGTGATTACCAAACACGCATAAATATGAATGCAGGTGTGTGTGAGATGCTAAAACATGCTGGAAAACGCACACACAGTTAGAAACAGCTCAAATACCAGTTCTAATGGCATCCCGAAGAGCTTGTTCCTCCTAAACTATTACCATTTTCAAATTATTTTTATGTATTTAAACAAATTACATTATTTTCTTAAAGATTTATAGTTTAATGATGTGGAACATCTATTTAAAAAGGCAGATCATCATTATCCCAAGAACCTATAAATCCAGATCAAGTATACGAGGGGGTTCACAAAGGAATTTGGTTGCCAGGTGAAAAGATTAGAGAAAAAAAGGTTGATGCTGACAGAAAAAGTTTGGTTAAAAGCTTCATACACTCAATGGTCAAGAAGTATTTTGACACCTGACTTTTTCTGCCATATTTTGCTCTACCTGGAACTGTTAAAGGCACATAGCTCTATCATAATTTTTTGCATCGCTTGAACTAGAGACCCAAACCTGTTCCAGCATGACAATGCCCATGTACACAAAGCAAGCTCCATGAAGATATGCTTTACATGGTTCAGAGTGGAAGATCTCATGCTACAGAGCTCTACCCTCAACCATACTGAACACCTTCAGGATGAATGTGAATGCTGACTGCTCACATCACCTACATCAGTACCTGAATTTACTAACTGGCTGATTGAGCACAAATCTCCACAAAATCTATTGGATCATCTTCCCAGGAGAATGAAGCTTATTATAATGAGGATTCCTCTCAGTGATGTTCAAAAAGCAATTTTATGACCAAGTGTTCACAAACTTTTGTCCACATAGTGTACAAAGCGAGGTTCTTATCATTATGTACACGTACATAACACTTGGAGTGATATCACATGTACACAATCAATATACAGTAATAAATAAACTGACAGACTATTTAATAATGTTCATCACAGGTTTGAGGTGGTGGTGGTGCTTTTGATAAGCAAAAATCCTGAGGTAAAATTTGAAAAAAACCTCAGTGTCGTTGATGGAATATGAAAAGTTTCGATGTAGTAGCTTCGACTGGAATGTGTAGAGGCAGTGTGCACTTAGTGCGTGACACGTGCGAGGAACCAAATCATGGCTGGAGGTTTCGGTAAGCAGGCACAAGTAAAGCCAGCTAGCAAGCCAAAAGTGCTGTTTGTACAACCTGTGACCACTGCTGCCTACACACACACACACACACACACACACACACACACACACACACACACACACACACACACACACACACACACACACACACACACACACACACACACAGAATTGCTTAGTCTCAGAATTGCTTAGTCTTGCAGTAAGTCAGCTCTGCCCCCACAGTGCCTCAGCCACCATCAACACACACCAACACTTCTCCTTTAAAAGAGTGCCATTAATATTGTCTATAATGATTTGCTTTGATTTTTTTTTATTCATTAACCTGAAACGACTGGGTTTCACAAAATGTTTCTTAAATGTTTTTGTTTAACAAATCAACTAATGTTATCTGTATTAAAAATCTCAGAACCTCGTCGAGTTTTATGATTCGAAGCTGCTCAATTGAGATTTTACTCCCATGGGTTGCCTTGCAGGTAAATTTACACGAACACCGTACATAAAAATCCGCCTTGATAAATGATGTCTGTTTTGACGACCTTCCACCGATTCTATTAATGTAGTTAATTAATTCGATGCTAAAACTTAAATCAAACTCTAAAATTCAACTCTAAGGTTTTTTTACTCTTAAAAGTACTAAAAGGAATCATCCGAGGTCCCCAAAAGGTCAAATCTGTCAGACATTCATACCAGCTTCTCAGCCTCGTCATCAATACCCCACCACTTTTCATGAGCCCTCACACCTTTACAAGTTGAGACAGGCCAAAACTATTCTCACCAGGAAACTTTTCTTGACGCCAAACAGTCCCGTGTCTTGCTTGTCTCTGGTTTCAATGCTAGTGCGCTATCTCTTATTGAAATGCAGATAACTCAAATTTCAGCTCTGAGAAAACAGGGGGGGGGTGTTCTGAAAAAGGTTTTTGACACAGTGGTGAGTTTTTTTCTGCTGCCCCAGTGATAGGACTGAAAAGCTTGTGTCTGAAGTCAAAAAACAAATAAAAACAAAGACGCATCCCGGCCCCGCATGTCTCATCTTATCTAAACAGCAGGCCCTCTCAAAACAAGAGCTCTTCCTGGGACAATGAGAGACAGGAACCTGACAATGACATCCTCTGTAATATCGCACGATGTTCAGTGTGATACGAGGAGATTAGGCACAGCGCAATGGGGAATCTCAAGACACGTGACGGGTTTCAACATCCTGCCCGGTCTGACGCTGGTGTTCAAGAATGTACCAACCTGAGCTGGATTTTGCAATCTCAAGCATGAAACAAAATGCATTTGACTCTGTTTACATAAATCCTAGTCACGCGAAAAAATCCTTTAATTTGCGTCAAGGTGATTAAGAAGGAAACCCCAGATTACTCAATCAACATTAAAAAAAAGCACATTTGAACAAATATATCAATTCATTCCATTTACCCTTTCATTTTATAATTCATCAAATAGCGTATCATCTAAAATGTTCCCTTCACGTAACACTAGGAGACCCAAAACCTGTTCCTGTATTGCAATGCCCCTGTTCACAAAGCCAGTTCCATAAAAATACGCTTTACAGGACATGGAGTGGAAGATCTCCTACTATAGAGCTCTGACCTCAGCCCTACTGAACACCTTTGGGATAAATTAGCCTTCACCTCAGGCCTCCTCACCTCATATCAGTGCCTGACTAAATGACCACAAATCTCCACAAGAACTCAAGAACATCTAGTAGAACATCTTCCCAGAAGAGTGGAGGTTATTCTAAGAGCAAATTGGAGATGTGGAATGAGTTTAAAATACACATACTACCACATATCTTATGGTCAGGTGCCCTGAAACATGTGACTTGTGTCCATTGATTTGTTGTTTCTTCCAAAAATCCAACAACTAGATAAAAAAAACATACATTATGGGGAAAAATGGCACAAGAATAAAATAACTTATTGGGCATTTTATCTATTTATTGTTCTCAAAACATCCATTTTCCGTTTTCTTCTCTAGTTTCAGTGGCTGCTAACAAGGTCGAGCTTTCTGCATTAGTAAAGTCTAATGATCTGAAATACCATGTTTAGCTTCATTTGTTTTTTTTTTTAACCTACGCTTACATTTCATTTACACCAAAACACCACGAGCACGAACCCTCTCTTTCAGAAAGCTGCCGAGGAACAGAAGATTGTCAAGTAGTAATTACGAACTAAAACCCACCATTTCGACAACAGTAAGGCTCAACATGTAGGGCAAGTTAAGTTCTTCTATTTATACCGACAACAACAGTCGGTATTCCTGAACACGGTTCACACAAGCAAACAAGACAGGAGCATTTTGCAATCATTACGACACTCTGATCTCTGATGAAGCTTCAGCCTATTAGCAGTGCAGGTGGGTGAAACCTGTTATCTCTAAAACATCTAGGTTCCTCCCTTCAGAAAAGACCCTCATGCTTTACAGGTCGAGTTAGTTTCCTCCCTTTGACACTTTTTCAGGTTTCGGGGACAATTTGAAAAAATACGGACCACTTCTGTATTCAGACGTGAACCATCTACGAGAAGCTGCTTGTTGTCCTTCGATCCAGACACTGGCCCCTTTCATGGACACCAGTAGCAACAAGCATTCCAGTCTCTGTTATGAATTACTGAATACAGCAATTAGACAATGGCAGCTGCACCGCCGCCACCCCCCACCCTCAAAAAAACCCAGGCATCGTTCCGACTACGCATTCCACCAATTTGGATCAGCCACAACATTACAACACTGTCTACACACCGGCGTGTGACGATCTGCCAATTTGCAATCAGGTTATTAGGACAGTAGCTTTGGTAGTCAGGGAGATACCAACAAATAGGGGTCTAGCTATACAAAATTGGAGGCACACAATTGTGTTGGAATTGTATGTCTTTGAATGTGGTGGCCCCTGTGCACAAAGCCAACTCCATGAAGATATGATTCACATGGGTTGGAGTGGAAGATCTGGAGTGGTCTGCTATAAAGCTTTATAACCCTATTGAACACCTTTGGGATGAACTTGAACACTGACTGCACCCCAGGCCTCCTTACCTCACCTCACCTCACCTCCACCAGTACCTGACTTCACCAACACCCACAATTCTCCACAAGCACACTCCAACAAATCTAGTGGAACATCTTCCCAGAAGAGTGGAGGTTACAATAACAGCAAATAGGAACAAAATGTATAGATCTTCAAAAATCTATCTATCTACCAATCTTTTGCTCAGGTGTCCACAAACATGTCCATATCTACATAAGAGCTGCTTTGCATTTCAGCGCTTAATGTAAAAGTTATACAGATTTATACAGGAAATATTTTTAATATGGAATATATACAAGAATCCAGGAAGTAACTGCTTCGCGAGGAACTGAATTAAGCAGTTTCCAGAAGACCAGAACATTTCAGACAAACATTCGGACGGAGAACTGTTTGTAGTCTTTCCTTTCTCAAAAAAAAATAAATAAATAATAAAAAAACTCGCTCTAAATAATGACTTCTATACTACTAACATATACAGTAAAGTCCATGGTGGACGCTCCAGTTACAGCAGTTGCAGTCGATATGGCGAACAGATGTTTATTTAAGCCCTAGGAAGGAGTCTCCAGTGTCAGAAGTTTCCTTCAAACAATCACAGGATGCATTTGCTATTATTTTGCTAAAAGCAACTGCCGAGAAAAAGTCGATTGGTTCGAATTGCTAGAAATTAACATCATATAAAATGTTAGATTAAAAAAAAATCTGTGAAATGTTGATGTTTAGATATCCAGTGCCTGAAAAAACAAACAAAGTCTAATAAAAAATAAAATACCAGCTCTGTATTGTTTGTTTGTGTTGTTTGTTTTTGTTTACAGTTCAAAAGACGTTTGAAAACTTTGTATCAAAATGTATCAACCTCATGCTCGTGCATAAAGTAGATGAAAGAGATGAAAGTTCTCCATGCAATCAGGTTCATGTGGAGCTCAAGTCAAACACTGGATTTCTTCCAAAACAGTTCAATTGTTCAATAATTCGGATTAAAACAAAACGGTTTTGGGAGCACCGGTTGCAGATCCGGAATAGTGTTGTTTGTTTAAACCAAGAAGTCAAATCAAACACACATTGAGATTTTTTTGTTTCACAAAACAATACAAAGTAAATAAAGATGCATTCACTCACTTTGCTCTTGACTTCCACTGCGTCCAGATCCGAGTGGCGCAAACTTTGCGCCTTATTATTAAAACTCCGATTCATAGTTTTTGACGCCTCGCGGGTCTCACTGTGGTCCGCTTCTCAATCCGTCTATAAGTGTGTGTGAGTGTGTGTATGGTGTGTTTATAGACTAGAGCGTCTATATCCTGGAAATGAAAGAGTAATCCGAGGTTATTCCGATCTCAACTCTTCTGATCAACAAACTTCAGGGTGGAAAAAAAAAACACTACATGTAGAAGGAGGGTATAATCACCGCCTTCTGCCTACAGGGAGAGAGAGAGAGAGAGAGAGAGAGAGAGAGAGAGAGAGAGAGAGAGAGAGAGAGAGAGAGGAGGGAGGGGAAAAGAGAGCGGGATAGAGGGAGAAAACTTTTTGAGAATGACATCATGTCTCTCTCTCTCTCTCTCTCTCTCTCTCTCTCTCTTTCTTTCTCTCTCTCAATCCCTCACCAAAAAGCAGTGCATAGAGTCTGTATGAGGGGTAAAAGGGGTCAAAATGGGACTTCTAACTCTGGTGTTAGTTTTTTCCTTTCTCAAAAGTAGCTCGAAAGTAGTGCAAATGTCAAATTAAATGTATTTGTATTTGCCTGAACTAGTTTTCAGATCATTTTCTAAACTTTGCAAACGAAGGAAGCGACTAAACCGCAATCAATGTTTCTTTTTTTGCACTTTTAACAAGCAGCTTTTCAGAGATAAAGGGTTCTGAAGACTGAATTTAGAAGTGTATTGACTATTAGTTTATCCCCTATAAGTTTATCCTAAGATTTGGTGTTCAGCAAACATTCACACTCAAGACACACTTTTTTCACTACAATCGATTTTCTAATCAGAAGGTGGTGAGTTCAAATCCCAGCACCACCAAGATGCCATTGCTGGGGCCCCTGAGCAAGACCTTCAACCATCTACTGTTTGGTGTATTCGTGAGATTCTTGTAGGTCGGTCTGGATAAAGGTTTTGCATGTCGCTGCAGCCCAATTTTCCACTTTGGTGATCTGCGGTTTTAATCCGATAGAGAAACCGAACACCTCCTGAAAGTCCTACACGTGTTCTATCTCTTTTTAGTTTCATTCGCAGACGTTGTTCATATGAATGATATCAGTCATATGTAAAATTTTGCATTGCAACCACAAATGAGCATAATTCACATTTTCAAATTAGCATTTTACTTAGAATAAAGTCTGCCATGCAAAATTCTAAAGACATGTGAATATTAGAATTCTGACCCGTTCGATGCTGCATATAATCCAGCATGGAAGGCTGAATGGTTTCACAGTACAAGGAGCTTCTTCCAGACCATTCAATCACTGCCATCTACTGACAGCAACACATACTGACACCACCATCTGCTAACACCATCTACTGACAAGACCACCTACCAACACCACCATCATCTACTAACACCATCTACTGACAAGACCACCTACTAACACCACCATCATCTACTAACACCATCTACTGACAAAACCACCTACTAACACCACCATCATCTACTAACACCATCTACTGACAAGACCACCTACTAACACCACCATCATCTACTAACACCATCTACTGACAAGACCACCTACTAACACCACCATCATCTACTAACACCATCTACTGACAAGACCACCTACTAACACCACCATCTACTAACACCATCTACTGACAAGACCACCTACTAACACCACCATCTACTAACACCATCTACTGACAAGACCACCTACCAACACCACCATCTACTAACACCATCTACTGACAAGACCACCTACTAACACCACCATCTACTAACACCATCTACTGACAAGACCACCTACTAACACCACCATCATCTACTAACACTATCTACTGACAAGAGCACCTACTAACACCACCATCTACTAACACCATCTACTGACAGCAACACATACTAACACCACCATCTACTAACACCATCTACTGACAAGACCACCTACTAACACCACCATCTACTAACACCATCTACTGACAGCAACACATACTAACACCACCATCTACTGACAAGACCACCTACTAACACCACCATCATCTACCAACGCCATCTACTGACAAGACCACCTACTAACACCACCATCATCTACCAATGCCATCTACTGACAAGACCACCTACTAACACCACCATCATCTACCAACGCCATCTACTGACAAGACCACCTACTAACACCACCATCATCTACTAACACCATCTACTGACAGCAACACATACTAACACCACCATCATCTACCAATGCCATCTACTGACAAGACCACCTACTAACACCACCATCATCTACCAATGCCATCTACTGACAAGACCACCTACTAACACCACCATCATCTACCAACGCCATCTACTGACAAGACCACCTACTAACACCACCATCATCTACCAATGCCATCTACTGACAAGACCACCTACTAACACCACCATCATCTACCAACGCCATCTACTGACAAGACCACCTACTAACACCACCATCTTAATGTTATGGCTGAACAGTGGCCTTAAAGTTTAATATATTTTTTAATAAAAAAATTTATTTTACATTTTATTAAACACATTTTATATATATATACTGATCAGGCATAAGATTATAACATTATGAGTTATGAAGTAAATATCACTGATTATCTCTTCATCATGGCACCTGGGATTTATTAGGCAGCAAGTGAACATTTTTCCTAAAAGTTGATGTGTTAGAAGCAGGAAAAATGGGCAAGCGTAAGGATTTGAATTTAATAAAGGCCAAAGTGTGAAGTCTAGACGACTGGGTCAGAGCATCTCCAAAACTGCAGCTCTTGTTCCTAGTCTGCAGTAGTCAGTATCTATCAAAAGTATTAAACCGGCGACAGGGTCGTGGGCGGCCGAGGAACATGGGGAACGAAGGCTGGACCGTGTGGTCCAATCCAACAGACGAGCTCCTGTAGCTCAAACTGCTGAAGAAGTTCATGCTGTTAATGCTCGATGGGTCATGAGTGTTTTAGCATCAAAAGGGGACCAAAACAATATTAGGCAGGTGGTCATAATGTTATAGCTGCACAGTGGCCTTAAAGTTTAATATATTTTTTAATAAAAAATTTTATTTGACATTTCAATTCTTTGGTACTTAGACATTTTGCATGGTTGTAATGAAATCTGGTTTGTGAAACACATTTAATATTTTTCCCTTTTTGCAGCAGCAGCAGCAGTTTTCTGCTCACAACAGGTTGCTTATACGTATACAGTACATGAAAATATCATTTAGGCCACTAGATGTCAGTATTGTAGAACTAAAGCTTTTGGAAGTGGTTGAAAACAGTGCAACGTTTCGGGGATTGCAATACAACAAATAATCGAAAGACTAGCTAATGTCAAAAGAACATGCACATTATTTAATACAGACAAAAAAACTAGCTGAGTGTCGAATCACCTGAGGCTGTCCTTACACACTTTTTTTTTACACACATACAGAAAATATCATCTTACTGGACTGTTTTGTCTCTTCGTGTACACCACCACTGACGCTGAACCAGTTAATGGGGTATGGAGTGCTTCATGGGCTGAGGGGGATTATGGGGCCCAATCCAAAACGCATCCTGGCCTCAGGGAGGGTTAGACCCTTGAACACATTCCCTTGTTACTTCCTGGGCCTAGGCCTAGACTTGCCCCTTAGTCATCTCTTACTCAAAGTCTATGGACAGCTTGAGAAATGGGTTTCACATGCACCATAAACATGAGTAAAAATGCAGCTTGTGGGAGCTCTCCTGGCCCATCATAACCCCAGGGGGCAAAAAATACTACACACAGCCCTGTGCAGGCCTCTTAGAGTGTGTAATCCGAGATTGAAGAGCCGGAGGAGTTTCTATTGTGAGGAGACAGACTGAGAGTCTTCGCTGTGGAGAGCATGAATCAGTCATGCCTGTCGAAATTATTAAAGTCTCAGTCTGGGATTTGAGGGCTTAAAAGATACATGTGAGACTTGATCTCACATTTTGGGTCACTAGAGTAGAACACTTACTTGATTTACCTCTTCTACTTGGTCAAGATTAAGAAAATGAGGTAGAAACTTTTGCATGGAGCCTCCAAGCCACCAGGGGTCTCCTAAGAATGTTTGATTTTATTTAAATATGTCAGTTTAGATGGTAAAGTTTGGCAGTTTTTTGTATTAAGCACCCTTTTTTAGATACCAGCATTTATTTTTTACATGTAGTATTGGGACAAAAGTATTGCGACACGTGACTTTTACAACCATATGTAGTTCTTATGCAAACTGTTAACACAAAATTATTGGAGGCACCCAATAGTATGTCATTATCATAAAATTGCCCTTTAATTAAACTAGGAGACCCAAACCTTTTCCAGCATGACAATGCTAATGTGCACAAAGCTAGCTCCATAAAGATATGGTATATATTGAATGGAGTAGAAGATCTCCAGCTACAGATATTTTACCCTAACCCTTTTGAACAGAATGAATGTGAACCCTGACTGAACCCTAGAACTCCTCACCTCACCTACATCAGTACCTAACTTTACTAACACCTTCGTAGCTGAATAAACACAAATCTCCACAAGATGTTGTGAAACATCTTCCCAGAAGAGTGGAGATTATAACGGGGACTAAATGTGAAATGGGATTTTTATTTAATGCTTATGCTCTGTAAACTTTCATCTATATTCTGTAGCTATTGCTGATGTTAGTGTACCTTTGTGAAGAAATCATCCTTGTTAGCAAGCTAACTTAGCTTAGCTAACTTCTAGCTAGTGCAGAAAAGTCAACCAAAAACAGCTGTGAACTCCTTTAGTGCTTTTTAATCTAAATCTTTTGTCTGGCACGTGGCCAAAACACTACTGTAAATGGTTTTGGCTTTACTGGGTCCTTCAGGGGATAAATCCCAGGGCTGAGATTATTTTTTGGATCCTACTACAGTATGAATCTGTTCAATCCATTAATCTGTGAATCCATTAATCCCACAAGTCATCTATTATATTATTACAGGTTAAGTAAAAAAGGTCATTTTTTTTTACCTCATTGCATGAACTTGACCTTTATAGTTAAATACATTCACCCATAAGAAAAGATTTATAAATTCTTTGCTCCTTTTTCTTAGCTTTTTCTTTTTTTGTGATATTTTTTACAGAAGTATCCAACATGACACTTGGAAACGTGTCTGGTCACTGAAAATATGTATTGCTTGTCATTTATCTATTTGACCATCTCCATCTCACAAACCACACAAAAGTCCTTAACTAGAAGTAACACGTTATGGAATGGAACAAAATTGCGCCTTCTCCAAACAATAGGTGGAGATTTCCATCTAGTTGTTGGATTTTTGGACAAAATAACATAGTAATGGACATAAGTTATCTTTCAGTGCTATATGTAGATAGCACTGAAGATATTGCCACACATTTGTAGAAACCATAAGATTGGTAGGTACTTTTTGACCATTTAGTCCGCAGTTCCAATTATAACATTCTCCACTCTTCTGGGAAGATGTTCCACTAGATTTTGTGGAGATTCATCATAAAGCTCCATAAAACTCAATAGAAGACCACTCAAGATCTTCCACTCCAACCTATATAAAGTAGATCTTCATGGAGCTGGCTTTGTGCACTCGGGCATTGTCATGCTGGAACAAGGTCTCCTAAGGTTTTCAAAGATACAATTGTGTGCCTCCAACATTGTGGTAACAGTTTGGGGAAAAAAACAAATATGGCTGGAAAATATGGTCAGGTGTCCCAATACTTTTGTCCATATAATGCGAGGTCACTGGTGTGCGCGCATTTCTGTTCATCAGTAGCTTTTTGTCATTGCATCATTATCCATAGTGCTTTTATGATGAAGTGCTTATATTTTATGTAGCTGAAGAGCAGAACAGAGGCACCAGTTTAATGAAGTATGAAATATTAATGGCCCCTACCTGAGGGCATTGCAGTGAGTAATTACACCAGTAGGGGGCATACAGACCCCACAAATTTCCCATGAAAAGGGGCAACAGCATGCAACCTTGGTGTAAATATGAACAAACAAATGAATATTAATGGATTTATTTGTTTTTGAGCTTATTTGAGCTCCTATTACTTTTGTTATAGCAGCTATAAATGGTCAAACGTTTCTTCTTTCTTATCTCATGAAGTCAAAAAGTAGGACATGGATTGGAAATTCGATTGTTCTTATAAGTTCTCTAAGGTGAAGTGCTACAAAAGTGCTGACACTAAAGAACAAAAAGCTTCCCACCACAATCAAAGATCATTCGTTTAGATCTTTCAGAGCGTCCACCATAGAAAGCCATATGATTAGTTACTATAGGAATGAACATAATAGTTGAACTGGTGCATTATTTAAACCACGCTGCCAGGAATAGTGCCAGAGCTGGAGGTTGTAGAAAATAAAACACTGGAAACACTGAAACACTCCAGAAGTGGAGACTATTAAATTCTCAAATGCAATTTGGTGAAATGAAATGCAATCGAGTGAGTAAATATTCCAGAACGCGCAGCGACATGAGCGGGCCACATTGCCTCATTGTGTGAGTGTGTGTCTGTTTCATTCATCCCCTTTCCCATGCTAAGTCCATTGCTCTCCTGAGTTTGAGACGGATGGGACCCAGATGCCCCCGGCCTGCCACACATGAATGTGTGTCCAAAGGAGAAGAATGAAATGGAATTCAGCTGGAGCTCCAGAGGGAGAAATTCCTGTCAGCAGGTTGCTGGAGAGCACAGATCGCTGGCATTTTATTTTCCAAACGGGAATTGTGGAGCATGCTCCGGTCCACTTCATAGCTGTGGTGAAACGCCTGCAGAGAGAGGGAAAGAGGGAGCGAGAGTAAAAACAAAGCTCCAAATGATTAAAACCTCATGTCTGTGAAAAGGATACAAATGATCTCCGGGAATTTTTTGGACGCCTCTGCTTTAGATACCCCAAAAGAGTAATGCGGCAGTGCTTTAAGTTAAACAGATGACTGCTGCCTGTAGTGTGTAACACCTAAGCCGTGATAAGTAATGTTTTAAAAGCTGTGATGAAACGCATTCAGGATCTCAGCCAGGGATAGGAATAGGAAGGGCGGTGAGGTTTTGGCTCTGTCACTCTGTTATTGTTTTGCCTCGGTTGTGGAAGAACAGGAGGGGCAGGAATTAGGATTGGAAGCTGTACAACTTACATACCGCTCCGGTTTCTTCCTCTGACCAGTTAAACAAAGCCATTACAGGGAATTTTGATCCTATATTGAGTCCACATGAACTAGTATTCCCTATTAAACAATTAAAGTAAACCAAATATATGAGATTGTTATTATTAAACGTCTAAACATCATGTTCTAGATGCAAAAACATACAGTGTATGCGTTCTCCATCATTAGAATGGAACTATATGGGCAAACATTTGTAGATTGGTTTGTGCTTTTTGATTATCTCTTTCCACATTTCGTCCCCATTGACTCTTATAATAACCTCCACTCTTCTAGGGAGATGTTCTACTAGATTTGTGAGTGTGGGATTTGTGCTCATTCAGATATAAGGGTGTTAGTAAAGTCAGGAACTGATGTAGGTGAGGTGAGGAGGTCTGGGGTGCAGTCGGCGTACACATTCTTCTTAAAGTTGTTCAATAGGTATGAGGTCGGCGCTCTATAGTAGTGGAATCAAGATCTTCCTCTTCACTCCATGTGAAGTATATCTTCATGGAGCTGGATTTGCACAGGGCCACATTCATGTGAAGGGAAAATTGAATGTTACTAAATCCTCATGCCTACAAGTTTTATGGTAACAGACTGGGGAAGTAAACAAACAAACATGTAAATTAATAAAAACAATTTACAAATAAATAAAGAAAGAATTTTCTTAATAATAATAATAATAATAATAAAATTGCAAAGTGGAATGTTGCTGTTATAATTAAATAAAATAAATATAAGTAAATGAATTAATTAGTTAAAAAATATTCATAGGCAAATTAATCAAATAAAACAAATGGTATATATTTATTTCATTATTTATTTTATTTTTTCAATTGGAGCTCGCAGTATCCGAAGCAGCCAGTAGCAGTGTGTTTGCCTTTGGGTTTCCTGTGTGGTGTTAAATCGCTTTTCTCTCTCTTTCTCTCTCTCTATTTCTTTGTTTTTTTTTTAGCAGAAAAATGAAAACATCAGCCATCTGGTGTGCAGGTCACAGGTTAATTCCTGGCTTGGTAATGAGGAGGCTGTATCTCGGGGACGTGTGCGACCCTCGAGCGCGATGGCCGTCGGCCTCTGGAGCGCGCATTAAACATTAACAATACGCCGCACACTCTGTAAACCAGTCTGCACTCCCCTTTCTCCCTCCATCTTCATTCTGCTTCAATATTCCTTCCTGTGTATTGACTCAGCCTGCCACTTCTACACCACTGCATCAATACTTACGATCAATACAGCACAGGAGTAAAAACTTTCAGATATTACATTGCGCTTCTGACATTAAACAAATGCTTCTGGAGTTTAAACCCAGTTTGGATGCTGATTTGCGAGGCACGGCTTTCGGTCTGACATCTGTTTTTTTTATCTTTTCTTTTCCTTTCCTCAAATAGCTTCTGGGTGTATTTTTAACCTAATTGGAAATACCATATTCAGTCTCTGTAGTCTAATGGAGCGAAGAGGACCATTTCCTCTTGTTAGGGACTCCGGAGGCCGTGTAGGACATGTCAGGGAAAAGGCTGGGTTAATTAGCTGTCTGCCTCACCTCCTGCAAATTGTGACCAGACCTCTCTCTCTCTCTCTCTCTCTCTCTCTCTCTCTCTCTCTCTCTCTCTCTCTCTCTCGCTCTCTCTCTCACTCTTGTTCTCTTTCTTTCTTTGCTGCACATTCATTCAGGTTATATGGTGTGGTCTGTGGTCATTATGACTGTCATGACCTCTTCAGACACCAGTCTTTATCACTCGCATACTAAAGATTAAACCCAATTCTCACTGCATGAGAAAAACAACAAATATCTGTCTAATTTTAGCTTGTGATTGATTTCATAATAAAAAACGAATAAAATTTTTCTAATTACAGGTGTTCCCCCAGATACAAAGGTTTAACTTGGGATTTTTCGATTTCACGACGGTGATAGCAATACGACAAAATCGTAAAAATATTTCACGTTTCGTGCGACAGGCAAACTTACCAGCGTATGTTCGCTCTACTCGTGAACCGGCGCTCCTCCAAGGCTCCTGGGTCGGCTAAGCCATGTCTTGACTTATGATATTTTTAAGTTATGACCTGGTCATTGTTACACATCTCCATTGTAAGGCAGGGTTTATCTGAATTACAATGATATAATATATTTTTTCTGAACATGACCAATTAAAAAGATATGATGATTAGTTAGTATGGTACTATATAGACTGCCCCCCCCTTCCCTCACGACAAAAATCAATATCAGAAGGTTTCTATAAAGTTATAGGTTATATATACATTTTTAATAGAATTAATAAAGATCTCACTGCATCCAATCAGTAATTTTTGCTTTCGTGTTTCACGCATACACACTTCCATTAAACCGGTTGAGGGAAAAAAAATAATCTGCTGTTTAAAAAGCACAGAACATTAAACGCTCCGCCCACTTTTCCAGAAATTTGCATATCGTTACATGAGAGGCTTGTGGATATTCTGACTTAATAATACTTCCATGTGATGCGATTAAGGATCTGAAAAGAAGCAGATCGCAATAAAATACAAAAATATTGCACAACGATCTAAATACAGACTAGAGAATGTGTCCTCTCAGCTGCACACACACACACACACACACACACACACACACACACACACACACACACACACACACACACGCACACACACACACACACAGTACTAGAGTAATCACCTTCCTAAAGCAGCCTGACTCCCAGAGCTGTTTCTCCTCCTGGCCAGATTTACAGGAATAATAAAGAAGAGACTGAGAGAGGAAGCTTTGGGACAGACATGCTGTCAGGAATCACACTCGCCCGAAGCACAGGACAGGACAAGGGCAGACACGCACACACACACACTCACACGTGCATGCACGCATATAAATATATATATGCACTTAGACATATACCCATAAGCACATAGACACACTTTGTCTCTGTCTCCACCATTCCCTTGTTCTGAGGCAGATCTGATAAAGGTAAAAGAGTCAGTAGAAGGACAGGACCTGGCCTGTCTGTGCCGCTTTTTGATCTAGCGTGTGTGTGTGTGTGTGTGTGTGTGTGTGTGTGTGTGTGTGTGTGTGTGTGTGTGTGTGTGTGTGTGTGTGTGTGGATTTGTTCAGCGTATCAGAGAAACATCGATCATTGCAAGTGGAGTTGTTTTTGGGCAGTGCGGAGCAGTTTTACACAGAAGAATGTTTATCTTCTCAACAATCTGCTAAGGATGAATGTGTGTGTATAAGTGTGCGTGTGTGTTTGTGTGTGTGAGGGAGTGTGTCAGGGAGAAGAGCAGGGTGATAGCTAGTGAGACAGAGAGAGAGAGAGAGAGAGAGAGAGAGAGAGAGAGAGAGAGAGAGAGAGAGAGAGAGAGAGAGAGAGAGAGAGTATTTATGCGTGCACGCTGGAGCTCGTCCCACACTGCTGCTCTGATTAAAACAAAACAACATCAATCTCCAAGAGGACAGAGCTTTAAATATGTGGCCTGCTGTTTATACGTGTGTGTGTGTGTGTGTGTGTGTGTGTGTGTGTCTGCAGTCTGCATCCTCCAAGCCGTTAATTCTCCTTAGCTCAGCATTAAGAGTTTAACGATTTACTGACTTCAACCAGTGACAGTATTCACACACTTGCATTTCTAGTGAAGTGCATGTCAGGGTCAGTGAAGGAGGCGTGGCCTCTGTGCATGGCAGGGTCCGTAAAGGAGGCGTGGTCTCTGTGCATTTTGGGGTCAGTGAAGGAGGTGTGGCTTCTGTGTATGTCATGGTCAGTAGAGGAGGCATGTCCTCTGTGTATGTCATGGTCAGTAGAGGAGGTGTGGCTTCTGTGTATGTGTGTCAGTAATGAAGGCGTGGCCTCTGTGTATGTCAGTGTCACTATAGGAGGTGTGTCAGGTGTGGCTTCTGCCAGTGTCAATTAAGGAGGCGTGGCCTCTGTCAGGGTCAGTAAAGAAGATGTGACTTCTGTTAGTGTCAGTAAAGAAGGCGTGGCTTTTGATGGGGTCAATAAAGAAAATGTAATCTCTGTTAGTGTCAGTGAAGGAGGCGTGGCTTTTGATGGGGTCAGTAAAGAAGGTGTGATCTCTGTTAGTGTCAGTGAGTGAGGGAGGCATGGCCTCTGTTAGGGTCAATAAAGAAGGTGTGGTTATTGAAGGGGTGTGTCCTATTTATCTGTCAGAACCAGGAAAGGTAGCATGGCCTCTGTTTATGGCCTTATGCAGTTCTGTTAAAAATGTCACTTCTCTCTGTCTCTCTAGCCCAATCAGAGCACACCTCACATACACACACACACACACACACACACACACACACACACACACACACACACACACACACACACACACACACACGGTCTTACTATGACCCTGCATGCAGTGAAGTGTGCACTCATCTCCCCCCTGGCTTCGCTCCTTCCTGCCCTCGTCTTTGTTTCGCTGGGGTTTTGGGGAATACCATGTAGCTGCAGTGGGGCGTGTGTGTGTGCGCACACTGTTGTTTTACAGAGGCCCACCTTGCCCCTGCTGAACTCTGAGCCATGCTGAGCAGCTCGAGTAAAAGAGTGCTGAACGGTGAGTGAACATTGTTCGCTCACTCCTCCCTCTCCTCCTTTCACTCCCTTTATTTTCTCCCAAATCCCCATTTTCTACTCCCACTTTTCTCTGTCCTCTTTTTTGTGCCTCATGTCAGTCGGTCCAGGTGTCCATGCTTCATCATTTACACTATGTGTCCTCAAGGTGGGAGGGACATCCTCGCTTTGTCCTGCTATCATTTCCACACTACAGCTGATCAGGCGCATCATGTATGTGAAAGAGGACAGATAGTGTTTTCCTCCGAGTTCGAAATGATACCTGAGTTTTATTAGTTACGCTGTAATTACATAGAGAATGAATCTGCTTTCGTCTGACTGAGAGCGGGAGAGAGAGGACAGGAAGTAGAAGGCCATATGGCCTGGGGCGCTTTTAGTTTATTTCCTCCCTTGTTGGGGTAAGCTTAGAGCCTGCACACTCAACAGAAAAGAAACCCCTCCTGACCTGCACTCCTTTACTAAAGCATATGGACACACACACACACACACACACACACACACACACAAACACACACACACACACACACACGGCTCCCTAAAGCCCCTTTGAGTGTTACAAGATGTCAGTGGTAGAAGACGAACGAGTGTGGAGTGCATTATATATTATAAGTGTGTGCGACTTGTGTGTGTGTGTGTGCCCGCGCGCGTGTGTGTGTGTGCGTGTGCGTGTGTGTGCTGGTTCTCAGCAGGCTCCAAAAGTCTAAAAGTTGGAATCTTTGAAAAAAATAATTGTTTCTTTTTTCATCAGTTATAAAAAAAAATCTAAATTAAATATGCGTATTCTTCTCACACAGTTGCACCGTTTTTAATAATAATGGCTGAAAATAGTACACATAGTTACACAACACTAATCACTTTTATGTACAAAAGAATGACATATTGTGCATTTTATTTATTTGGAGTTACATCTAATAATGTGGGGAAAAAGGCACAGATCCAAGAAACGTTTCTGAGAAAACGTAAAACCACTTTGCCCTGAAAACTTTTAAGTGGCGGAAAAAAACATGAAGGCACAATTTTTGTTCCTTTTTTTACAATAAAATAAAAAAAGACTGGCTCATTTGTTTGACTTCCCATCGGTGAAGTTTCTAAATACCATTCGAATTTATGTATTTGAATTTATACAACATTTTCTTACTTGCAAAACTGAAATGAAGTTAAAACTGGAAACAAGCTTTTGGAAATCATCTGGATCATTTACAATCGAGGAAACTTGGATAGAAAGCCAGCTAGGGCAAGCGTTAAAACCCCGTCCATCAACTCTGCATCTCACATCTGCTCAGAGCTGCTTCCAATCCACTATTAGACTCAAATGTGACTTACAAACATTACATTTTGTAGTCATCATGTAGTAATTATTAGAATTTGTAAGACTTTATACAATACATTTATGACACAATTTCTAATATAAATATCTCCCATATAAAAATATAGATATAATTGAAAAGAATGTGATATTTGAATTTTTTTTATTTCAAATATAAATAAATTCACTTGTTTTAATTTCAACTCAACTCAAGAAGCTTTTACTGTCAGTTCTTTTGACTAATCGATAGAAATATGTGCTTCATTTCCATTCATCTCTATATATTTGTCCAAAATAGCATTTTGAGTTATTTTGCCATCTAATAGTGTCACAGAATTTTGGGTTTTGTGCAGCAAAATATCACTTTTCAATGTTTTAGAGCAAAAACTCTCCTGAAGCTTTAAATACATTTTTAGACAATGGACAAATTAATTAGAACATTTACTCAGACATACGCCCACATTAGCACCTTCTTTTCAGCCAAGAGTAATAACACACACACACACACACACACACACACACACACACACACACACACACACATTGGCATGTACCCATATAGATCTATTGCCAGTATCGTATTTATCGCTCGGGTAATGCAGCAGTACTGACTGGGTTATACTGAGAGATTTGACTTCAGTAGTTCAGAAGTGTGTGACAGAGACGTAAAGTGTCTCACTGCAGGTCAGTGACTGAGTGTGTGACAAAGACATTTCAGTGAACAAATGTGTGGCAAAGACGTGACAGTGAGTGAGTGTGTGACAGAGACGTGTCAGTGACCAGGTGTGTGACAGACACGTGTCAGTGAGCGATTGTGTGACAGACACTTGCCAGTGATTGTGGTGACAGAGACGTGTCAGTGATCGAGCGTATGACAGAGGCGTGTCAGTGATTAAGCGTGTGACAAAGACGTGTCAGTGATTGAGCGTGTGACAGAGACGTGTCAGTGATTGAGCGTGTGACAGAGGCGTGTCAGTGATCGAGCGTGTGACAGAGGCGTGTCAGTGATTAAGCGTGTGACAGAGACGTGTCAGTAAATGAGCGTGTGACAGAGACGTGTCAGTGATTAAGCGTGTGACAGAGGCGTGTCAGTGATTGAGCGTGTGACAGAGACGTGTCAGTGATCGAGTGTGTGACAGAAATGTGTCAGTGACCAGGTGTGTGACAGAGACGTGTCAGTGATTAAGCGTGTGACAGCGACGTGACAGTTATTAAGCGTGTGACAGAGACGTGTCAGTGATTGAGTGTGTGACAGAGACGTGTCAGTGATCGAGTGTGTGACAGAGACGTGTCAGTGATCGAGTGTGTGACAGAGACGTATCAGTGATCGAGTGTGTGACAGAGACGTATCAGTGATCGAGTTTGTGACAGAGACGTATCAGTGATCGAGTGTGTGACAGAGACGTGTCAGTGATCGAGTGTGTGACAGAGACGTATCAGTGATCGAGTGTGTGACAGAGACGTGTCAGTGATCGAGTTTGTGACAGAGACGTATCAGTGATCAAGTGTGTGACAGAGACGTGT